>NC_055990.1:90419165-90727328 GCF_018446385.1 Zingiber officinale
GCGGAAGTCGATGCAGACCCACCACTTGTTGCCCGGCTTAGAGACTAGCATAATATTGGCTAGCCAGTTCGGGAATTGGACTTCCCTGATATGGCCGACCTCCAGTAGCTTTTCTATCTCCACCCTGATGATCACGTTCTGCTTCACGCTGAAATCCCTTTTTCTTTGCTTCACCGACCGAGCATCCAGTTGGAAGTGAAGCTCATGCTGAGCCATGCTCGGGGAGATGCCGGGAAGCTCATGGGTCAACCAGGCGAATACGTCATGATTTTGTTTAAGGCAGACGACTAGCTCTGCCTTCTTCTCCTTCTCCAGGTCGGCGACGATAAAGGTTGTTGTATCCGCTCGGCTAGGATGGATCTGGACCTTCTCCTTTTCTTCATATACCAAGGTAGGGGTTTTTTCAGTGATCACGTTTACCTCCAATCGTGGAGCCTTCCGAGCGGCCTTTGCCTCGATCTTGATCATCTCCACATAGTAGCACCGAGCGGTCAGTTGGTCGCCTCTGACCTCACCCACCTGATCATCCACTAGAACTTTATCTTCTGACAGTAAGTTGAAACCACCGCCCAGAACTCTTTGAGGGTCGATCGACCCAAGATAACGTTGTAGGCTGACGGTGCGTCCACTACTATGAAGTTGGTTGTCCGGGTCCTCCTCAACGACTCTTTTCCTAGCGAGATGACCAACCTTGCTTGGCCGATCGACAAAACTTCATTGTCGGTGAATCCGTAGAGCGGGGTCGCCATGGGCAACAGCTCTCTTTGATCAATTTGTAGTTGATCGAACGCCTTTTTAAAGATGATGTTCACTGAACTCCCCCGTGTCGACGACAGTTCGGTGAATTATGTAGTTGGCTGTAGCGACCACCCTTCTTACTACTACTACTCTCTAAGGATGACCGTTACTTATCTACTAACTCTACTTAACCGGTATAATTAAAATCCTCGAAGAAACCCTACCGAAAAATTTCGACAGAGTCTCCCCTGTACCGGTGACCATAATCATTAATACATGACATAATATACACAGCCACAAGCGGATGGAACACATATCAATCTACCACGCAGTATAATAAATCCAAAATAAAGGAAACAATACCACAACTCATCACACCATATCACAATTCTTCTACTATGTCCTAATCACATCAAAATAGCAAATGTTATCTCAAATACTCCTAACATAGCAAAAGACAATGGAGACTAAAATAAAACTTCTTTCATAGTCCCAAGGCTTCCATAGTCCTGGCATCACACATCCTTCAAACACCTCCTTGTCGCCTTCCTTTCTATATCTTTTCCTTTCCTGTATCTGCAGTAAGAGGAAGTGCAGTCTATAAGCAAAATTTGCTTAGTAAGCGCTATCTAACTCACAAAATCTCGATATGCATGTATATAAATAAAAACATGCTAAAACTGAATGCTAACATGTAAAGCTACTCATGCTCATACATAGCAAAGGAATCATACTAACTGAAATACTAAACATGTATAGCTAATCATGCTCATAAATAGCAAAGAACAGTAAACTAACTCATGCTCTTCTATTAGTAAAGAAACATACTGAAAGGCTAAACATGTAAGGCAAGTCTATACTATCATGCTTGCATAAAGAACTTAACTTACTGAATTCTAAACACCTTCTGTATCTTATTTCACTTGCTTAAAGCCTTATTCTTTAATACTTATGTGAAACTTATTTTTTTACTTGTTCAAAAGCTTATACTTTTAATACTTCAAAATAATAATCAACTTCTTCTTCGGCCCGACAATTGTACCTGCTTTTACTTTTGTAACGATCCGACCAATTTAGCGGCCCATTTGGTGACCCTCAGGTCGTCGACCGTCGACCGTCGGTCGTGCCGTTACTACTAGGTTATCTGAACCTAGGGACGACTATGGGAGCCCAACCCAAGGACAACTGAGAGTCCAGTACAGTGCCACTAATAAAAGTAAAATACTTGTTATCTTTTAATACTTCTAATATATAATGCCTTGGCATTTTAATATGCACCTTGTGTGCCAAAATCCCTAAAGTCTTGACTTTGGGATCTACTTAAGCCTTGGCCTTTTTCTTTCTTTTCTTTATCTGTCTTATACTTTTCTTTATCTTTCTTATACTTTTCTTAAACCCAAAATACTGTTAGGGTATCTTTCGTATGCATCTATGAATGAAACTAACTATGTAACACATAATCATGCATAGAATACAAAAGAAATCTGCACATACAATACTTATCAAAAATCTGCACTAATGCTTAACAGAAATCTGCATACTAGCTTGATAAAAATCTGCATAATAGCTTAACAGAAATCTGCATACTAAGCTTAACTAAAAATCTGCATCTTAAGCTCTAAAGCTAGTATAGGATTAATGGTTGTTCTTGTTCAACATATAGCACATAAAAACTGCACATGCTCACAAATAACAATAAACACAAAGCTGTAGATTGTATTCCATCACTCTTAACTAGTTTCTTAAGACTTCGTTTCACATGTATCTTCTCTTTGTGACTTAAATTTCCACTAAACATATTTCCTGCATCTTCCTATCTTCTTTTCGTGTTTCATATCAATTTAGTTCTCTACACTTGATTCATATCATGTTTTCCATCTTGTTGTTTATGTGTCACAATAGCATAACTCTTCAAAAGTGAAGATTGCATCTAGTTCTAATCCATCATCCTCTAGTGCAGGGCTTTTCATAAAACCTGTTACCTTCACCACCTTCACTAGCCACCTGCTGGAATTTAAAAGGAAACTAGGTGAAGCATTAACGTCAAAGGAAAACAACCTGCTAATTCTTTCTACTTCTAGATATCATAGCACCAAACATTCCAAGACCTTTAACCCTTACCTCATCGAATCCATGCTAACATAAAGGAATGCGCTTACAAAACTTTATAACCAATCCTCTAACATGAACCTCAAAGCTGTGTAAACATACCAACACTAGAAATCTACAGTACTTAAAGCTTCTAACATCTCAAGAACAACTGTAAACGTTGTTGGATCTGTAGCTCTCATATAATTGACTCTATCACTACAAGAAAATAGGGTTTCAGAAACAGATTTTTAAAACGGAAATAAGATCCGTTTTAAATTTTAGTATATTATAAACGGATTTGCTACGAAATTATTATCTGTTTCATTTTTTAATAAAAATAATATAGAAAAAAAAATTAAAACAAAATTTAAAATAAATTAGAAACAGAATTTATAAATAAATTTTTATAAACCAAAATAAATACGGAATAACAACGAAATTTGATACAAAATTTTATTCGTTTATAAATTTGTTTAAAAATATTTTAAACAGAAAAAAAATCTATTTATAATTTATATAATTTGAAAAAAAATATATTAAGTAATTAGAAAAATACTTTATTTTAATTCATTAAAAACCCTAACCCTTTGCAATTTCTCCCAAATTCCACCCGACACGTCTCCACGCGATGCGATCTTCTTCTCCAGTCCCAAATCACGCACGCGATCTTCTCCAATCCCAAATCGCGCAGAACTCCAAGGTAGGCACGACTCCAAGTTAAGGCGCACACGATCTTCTTTTCCTGTCCCAAATCGCCACGGCTCGAAGGTAGGCGCGACTCCAACTTAAGGCGCACACGATCTTCTTCCCCAATCCCAAATCACGCACGACTCCAAGGTATGCAAGGCTCCACCGAACGCGATCTATTTTTAGTTGTAGGTAGATATGAGATTGATCGCATGGAGGTGAACCTAAGAAGGAAAGGGCCCTTCACGTCTTTGAGAGAGGATCTGAGGGAGATGTTCTTGCCAAAGGATCCATTTCGGTACCGTCTGGTTGAGGCAGAGTGTCACCAGTCCTCGAGATCTACGCTAATGCTCACGTACTTGGTAACCATTTTGGAATGGGAACAAAATATAACCTTGCTAAGTTCCAATGCGATCTCCTCGTCGGCTTCACCGTCGCCATCCTCGTTGTCCCACAAAGGCATCAGCTACGTTCGCCTCGCCTACCTTCACCCCTTCATTGGCCTCTGTACTATGATCTACTTAATTAATTCGGAATCCATTACATGCGTGATTAATTAATTAAGTAATTAATCACTATTTGTCCCTGTTTCAGATTCGAGTTTCATCCCACTGTTAATCTATGCGATATTTGGTAGCTCCACAAACGTGGCTATGGGGGGCACCGTCGCCGTCTAGCTATTTCTTGCTTCGATCGGCTATCGGAGCAAAAGTATCACCGGTTGACCACTGATAACCATCATTTTGTATTGATATTTTGATTCATATAAGCATGTCATTTGATCTTCTCATGTGTTAATTCCACATTTATATCATATTTCATAAGTTGTATTCATTTGTGGACTTAATTGCAAATTATTTTATAATTGCGATATTTGATGCTAATGTTTTGATATATTCTTTGTAGGTATCAAAAGGGCAAGGATTAGATCAGATCGGACTAAATTTGGGTTCAAATCTAGGGCTTAAATGAAGAGATCAAGCTTTGGAGTAATATGGATCGTTCATTCAAGACTTGAGGAGATCTGAGCCATCTATCATGATCCAGCCCATCCGAGCCACAGGGGAGTAGATCACGACCATTGATCAAGATCTGAAGATTTGGAACAGATTTGGAGCAATTTCCACCGTTGGATCGATCCGGAGAAATCATAGCCGTCCATCATATATTTCAGATCTGATTTAAATGGGAAAGGAGAAGCTACAGGGAGATCGTCAATTGGCTACAGTCCTCGCATCCGAGCCACAGGGGAGCGCAAGCTCGATCCGGGGATCTTTCTTCCTCGATCCATTCCACCGCCGGCAGTCAAGAGAGGTCAAGGGTGTCCCTTCCTCCGGTCATCAGCCATCTTCTAGCCGGCGACGCCATCTCAATCATCCGAACACTAATTTCTACCGTGACTTCGTGCGAGGAAGAAGAAGCAAAGAAGGAGAAGCAATTCAGTGGTTTGAGCCGATTCCTTTGTCTTCCGGTCGGTTATCTTCCTCTCTTGAAGCTCCGCACCTATCTCTGATTGAAGCTTTGTCGATCATTAACAATGCCGAGTTACTCTGTTTGTCTTCATCGCCGAGTTTTTCATCCGTTGCACACCAAATCCAAGCTAGGGTTTCTCCAATTGATTAGTTTGAATCCTATGAATCCTAGTTTCTTCATCTCTGTTTGAATTTTAGTTTTGTTGTAGCTTATCGATGCATAGTTGATTCGAATTCCCTTGCTATTGTCTTGAAACCTTTGGTTAAGGCCACTGTTCTTGATTCTTGATTCTACACAATTTAGATTTGCTTAATTGTTGCATTAGGTTATTCTTGTTTGCCATTTCTTTCAATGCAGTAGTTTAGATTAGTTAGCTTCTTTGTTTGTTAATTCCATGAGTTGAATTTACAAATGTAGCATAGTTTTAGGTCCTTATTTCTTTTCTTTGTTCAAAAGTCAATTCTGAAATCCCCAATTTACCTAGAAAACCTAAGCCAAAAATAATTGATCCTAAGACTTTCATTTTACCGTTTACATTCGTTGGGAGACGACCCGAGTCATCTCTATGCTACATTAGTGTAGAATGAATTCGGTCACTTAATTCTTTTGATACCCAAATCACGACAAAATCGGGTTTATCAAATTGGCGCCGTTGCCGGGGAATGTAGTGGTGTTTGATACCTTAGGATTGTTTCTTTTTCTTTTTACATAAAAATTTGAAAAAAAAAATTGATTCAATTGCTTTCATGTTCATATATCCATGTGTTTGATATTATATGCTCCTGCATCTTCTGATGTTATTTGCTAGTGTTTCAGTGTAAGAGCAGGAAACTTCTTTGACCATGGATCCATATCGTCAGTACTATCAGCCTCAGACTTGGTTCTATCAGCCTGAACATCAGTACTACCCACCTGTGGATCAATCAAATTTCAGGTACGAGGTTACACATAGTCAGTCTACTGAGCCATATCCAGCATATCAAAGCCTACAAGAAGTTCAGAATGATTATATAGCTATGCGGAAAAAGATTCGTGGTATTCAACAATTCGAGGAGGAGACATTGCATGAATATTGGAAGAGATTCAAGGAACTTTGCTCTAGTTGTCCTCAACATCAAATCAGTGATCAGTTGCTTGTCCTACATTTTTATGATGGGTTATCACCGTTTGATTTGTACATGGTGGATAAAGCTAGTGGGGGGCCCTTGATTGACAAAACACCTGATGAAGCTATGAAACTTTTGGAAACCATGGCAGCCAACCCTCAACAATTTAGAAATGGACAACCGATTACCTTAAGAGTTGATGAGACCTTTCCTACAAATATTGAGGTGTTCGAGCAGAGGGATTGTAGTGTCTTTGACAGACCTGATCTTGATTTTATTACTTCACAGGACTCCTCTAATATTTCTTGTTATGATTCTGTAGTTGTAAGAATTTCTGACTTTACCGATACTGTTATTGTGGATGTAACTGATAATGCAGGTACTGATGTGGATGATGAGAAAAGTGTAGGGGATTGCATATTGGAAGCAATACCCCAAGAATCACCTGAACCAGATGTTGATGGTGAGAGTGTAGGGACTCATGCTGTGGAAACAGAGCCCCAAGAATCACTTCCCTTAGATACACCACCTGAGCCAAAGCCAGGACCAGAGCCTGAGCTACTACTTGATGATGAGGAG
Organism: Zingiber officinale; assembly: GCF_018446385.1. Taxonomy (NCBI): domain Eukaryota; kingdom Viridiplantae; phylum Streptophyta; class Magnoliopsida; order Zingiberales; family Zingiberaceae; genus Zingiber; species Zingiber officinale. The sequence goes on from NC_055990.1 coordinate 90,425,840, forward strand.
GTCACAGTCACCATTCTAGAACCTCTAGGTACCTTTCGACATGAAAAGGTTAGTATTTCGTGTGATTCATCAGAAAATTTCATGAAGGTACCATGGATTGACTTTATTGGATGTGATTTGTTTCTTGATACATTTTCTGCAAAAACTAATATTTTTCTGTCTTCTTCTTATCCTACATGCATGTGGGAGGTGTTGTTTTTCTTTGGCTTTGTAGGTCGTCGTAGGCTTCCAAAATGGTTGCTCCATCTAAACCGCCTTCGACCTCCGGGAAGAATTTTCAAAGGAAAAATGTTGGATGAAGTGGACTTGACTGCAACTACAATTATTCCACTTCCAACTTGCATTTTGCACCTTAATCGACTCCAACCGTCCGGAATTAAGGGGAGTTTGTTCCTTGTTTTTATTTTTGCTCTATACTTTTCTTTAGTTTCATACTTGACATTTGCATTTTGTTTCTATACTTTGCATGTTGTTTAGTCTACATAGCATTTCATTTTGAATAAAATTCTCCATGAAATTGTTCTAGTAATACTTTTAAGATGGTAAAAGTTCTTTAATTTTGACCATCAAGTTTAGGTCATTTTACATGATTGAATACTTTACTTGCATGATATTGGTTAGTGTGGTGATGGATTCCATTTTGATTAATTGAGTTTGATTGCCAAAAATTACCTAGAGAGAACCACTTTAAGCCTATACTTAATTATTCTTTTGTGTGGCATGCACTCACAACAATTGAAACTCTAGAGCTTGCTTAGCTTCTTTTCAAGGTCACAATAGCATATGTATGTATGGAAATAAAGGATATTTGTTATTTTTGTTCCCTCATTATTTTTAATTTCTTTCTCCATAATTTTCTTGAAACATCCTCATATAGCATTTTAATCTTTGATCATCTTTGCTTGTCATGTTTCTATTGAGAGTTTTGGTTGAACCTTGATGAGTTAGATTGCTAAGATGGACAAGGTTTTGGGTGTGGGGGAGAGATGATGAGATGATAAATTTCTGGATATGTTAAAGATTTTGCAAGGATTTATGAATATTGAATTGCTAAAGCTCTATTCCCACATCAATCTAGTTATGAACAATTTGAGATACAAATTCTGTAGAGCAGCTATTAGTTTGGGTATATATATGTAGTTTGGGACATGGCCTTACTGGCTGTTGCTAGAATCAAAACAAAATCCTGAAATCTGGAAACCGCAGCTAAATCAAATTGCTGGATGTGGAATTCAAGAGCTGCAATCAATTGTTAGTGCACTATTTGATACCAATACTTTAAGAGGATGCTCCTACGCTTCTACTAAGGAGTTTCAGGTCCAGAAATTCTGAACTTGTTCCGAATCAGTGAGCACATAATGCAAGGAAACAAGAGTTGAAAGCTGCTGTAAGAAGAAACAATCTGATTGTAGATCAGATTAAGATTTGCAGTTTCAGTTCGGAACTGATTTGGAGTTTATTTTGTCATCTTTTGTTATCAAGTTTTGAAATTCCATTGAGCAAAATAATGAAGGATGAAATTCAGAAATTGAATCTGAAATGAAGGAAGAAACAGTGAGGTATGAAACTGGAATCAGAATTCAGCAATTGTTTCGGATTTACATGTGTGCCAAGTTGCTCTTAAATTAAATTTCTGAGACTAATATCTTATAGAGTTGGATCAATGCATTCTGATTCTAGGAATGAATTCTGGAAATCTGAAATTCAGACAAAGCTGCAGAAATTGAAGAGAGCAGGATGACAGTGCAGAAATTCCATCAAGTCAAGTTGCTGCTGAAGACTTAAGTTGCAACTACTTCAGAGTGTCCATCTTGTAGTGTCATTTGATGTTTTCTCTACTAAGAAAGAAAAAAAAAGAGAGAAAATCGACTGGAAGTACATTCAAGAAATCAGCCCCATGAAACATGAAACTGCATCAAATTTAAATATGTTTGTGCCAACTAATCATGTTGCTTCTGATTGGAAAATGAACTGAACTCAAGTCTTATCAATTCAATGCTAAATGAGATCTCTTTTCAAGCTGAATCCTTCAAGTTTTAACCTGAAATTTTCCTAGAACTAGAGTTCTGAAACTGAATCCCTTGGTGCTGGAATTTTGAACTAATCTGCAGGGAATCTGATGTGTTAAATTTGATATATGATCACTATATAATTGGTTAACTATTGGACAAAGGGATTTTGTGTTAAAGGGATTCTCGTGATTTGGGTATCAAAAGAATTAAGTGACCGAATTCATTCTACACTAATGTAGCATAGAGGTGACTCGGGTCGTCTCCCAACGAATGTAAACGGTAAAATGAAAGTCTTAGGATCAATTATTTTTGGCTTGGGTTTTCTAGGTAAATTGGGGATTTCAGAATTGACTTTTGAACAAAGAAAAGAAATAAGGACCTAAAACTATGCTACATTTGTAAATTCAACTCATGGAAATTAACAAACAAAGAAGCTAACTAATCTAAACTACTGCATTGAAAGAAATGGCAAACAAGAATAACCTAATGCAACAATTAAGCAAATCTAAATTGTGTAGAATCAAGAATCAAGAACAGTGGCCTTAACCAAAGGTTTCAAAACAATAGCAAGGGAATTCGAATCAACTATGCATCGATAAGCTACAACAAAACTAAAATTCAAACAGAGATGAAGAAACTAGGATTCATAGGATTCAAACTAATCAATTGGAGAAACCCTAGCTTGGATTTGGTGTGCAACGGATGAAAAACTCGGCGATGAAGACAAACAGAGTAACTCGGCATTGTTAATGATCGACAAAGCTTCAATCAGAGATAGGTGCGGTGCTTCAAGAGAGGAAGATAACCGGCCGGAAGACAAAGGAATCGGCTCAAACCACCGAATTGCTTCTCCTTCTTTGCTTCTTCTTCCTCGCACGAAGTCACGGTAGAAACTAGTGTTCGGATGATTGAGATGGCGTCGCCGAATAGAAGATGGCTGATGACCGAAGGAAGGGACACCCTTGACCTCTCTTGACCGCCGACGGTGGAATGGATCGAGGAAGAAAGATCCCCAGATCGAGCTTGCGCTCCCCTGTGGCTCGGATGCGAGGACTGTAGCCAATTGACGATCTCCCTGTAGCTTCTCCTTTCCCATTTAAATCAGATCTGAAATATATGATGGACGGCTATGATTTCTCCGGATCGATCCAACGGTGGAAATTGCTCCAAATCTGTTCCAAATCTTCAGATCTTGATCAATGGTCATGATCTACTCCCCTGTGGCTCGGATGGGCTGGATCATGATAGATGGCTCAGATCTCCTCAAGTCTTGAATGAACGATCCATATTACTCCAAAGCTTGATCTCTTCATTTAAGCCCTAGATTTGAACCCAAATTTAGTCCGATCTGATCTAATCCTTGCCTTTTTGATACCTACAAAGAATATATCAAAACATTAGCATCAAATACCGCAATTATAAAATAATTTGTAATTAAGTCCACAAATGAATACAACTCATGAAATATGATATAAATGTGGAATTAACACATGAGAAGATCAAATGACATGCTTATATGAATCAAAATATCAATACAAAAGGATGGTTATCAAATTCCCCCACACTTATTCTTGCACGTCCCGAGCAATCAAACAAAACAAAGAAACAACTAGAATTCATCTCCCTAACATTTTCCTAGCAATACCTAGAAGATGGTAAAAGGAATTTAACTAAGACCATCTAAAGACCACAAACAATCATGAATTCAATCCAAACAATAATCAGTAAGTATGGTAGTTTCAATCCAATTGAAAAATTGAGCAAATTGCAACCTCACAAGGTATTTACCTATTCTAGCTCTCACACTCAATCATGCATATAAGTGGAGCTCACTCAATGTCACTCACAACATTTCACTACCATAAGCTTGCTTATTTTCTAATTCTCCACCACTATAAAACATAGCACACATGAATCAAAAGGATTTATTGAGAGTTTTAATGGAATCAAGAGAAACAATGAAAATGAATGAAATGGCAAAAGGAAAGAATTCAATGAAGAAAATGAGAAGATGAGAGTATTAGAGGAATATACTTGATGAGTTGACCATTTTGATGTGAGAAGAGATGAATACCATTTGTTTTTATCAATTCAAAAGACCAAGCTAACCTCCCCTTCAATTTGATGGCTAACATAGAATCTTGATACTATATCTCCACATTTGATACTCTTTATTTGTCTTGTAGTCTTTTTTTTCACACTTCAATTCCAGAATTTGGAAGCTAAAATAATCTCAAACCACCTTATGAAGAAGAACTCTCCCCCACACTTAAAATATTGTCCGTCTCGGACAATATGACACATCATGCTATCCACTTACTTGATACACTCTCCATGGATAATTAACCTCAAGATAGAACTAATCTTTGCATTTGTGACATCAAAAAGTAGAGTCAGTGTATGCCTTATATCATGGAATACCATTCTTTGTTCTTGTTTCATGTTCAGCTATTTTCTGAATCAAATCAGAGTTTCAAGGTTCAGCAGGAGCTTCCATTAAAACTGTTAATGCAGCTATATAGTTCTGATCTTGCAGAATTTTAGGGACACTTGATGACTAATTTAGTGTTATTGAATTCTGGATAAATTTGAGTCTTGAGCGTGTTGCTGCTAGTGACCAACCCTTACGCATTTCAATTCTGATTCAGAATTATAATTCAGTTCTTGCACCAATTCCCATTTAGGAGCAGAAGTCCTTGATTTAAAATCCACTGTTATGATTCAGCTTCAACATTTGACATCAGAAATGAATTTCACTACAGCATTGTCAATTCGGAATTCACAAAATCAAATCTGGTTCCTATAATCTATTACAAACATTAAGGGTCAATGCAATCCAAACTTAAATCCTGTAAAACTTTTGGCATTGCAGTGATCAGCAGAGAACTGGTGAGGAACTCATCACATTCAGAATCAACAACTTAAGCAACTGAATGACCATCAACTCAGCTTTTATAGTTCTAGAGATTACCATTATTGAATTCATCGTAGTGGAGATTAGAAAACAAGATCAGAATAAACCCCTACAACAACATTTTGAATTTGAGTTACAATTCAGAAACAGTTGCAAAAATTCAGTTCAGGAAAGCAACTTCAACTGCAATCCAAGAAAACTGCAATCAGTTTTAAGGAAGCAATAATTAATTTAAGAATTAGATGTAGCATCAAGTTCAAACTTTTGCTTCATGTCCAGCTGGAAGCCATCCTTCTTCTCGAATTCAAATTCTGAAGTAACACCATTTCAGTTTTAGGATTTCAAAATTCTAATTTTTCTCAACTTCAAATTTCAGCTTAAATCACAGAGAATTCAGTTTGGAATAAGACATCATTTAACACTAACTTGATATGAGCATAGATTCACATTGTTTCTGATTAGAGATAGCTTGAAGATTTGGCACAAAAACAGGGCACAGTTTTTGTAATGCAGTTCTTGGCATTTTAATTCCAGAAATAAAGCTAACAGTTCCCTTACTGATCAAGTGTTCTTCATTGGAAGAAAGGTTTCTATCTCATTCTAAATGTTAGGAGCTCACACCAACATTGGAAAGCTATTTTCAGCAACAACAATCATTCTGCTGATTTCATGCACTGCAGTGGAATTGGACAATTCCAGGAACCTCTTCCATTGTAGTTGCATGTTTTGACTCATAGTAGATTTAAGAGACTTGGCAACCCAAATGGCAATGGGAAACCAAATGCTTCACTTGAATTTTACAAGCCAGTTGCTTGTAACATAATTCGGCACACAATTGACACACCAATTTCAGATTTCAATTCTGCACATTCTGCAAAATTTCAATACTCCAATAGTTTGTTAGCATCCCATAACTCTTTTCCTTGAACTCATATCTTCTAGTTTTTTCTCTTGCACAATAACGAATAACACTAATTTAATTCATCTGTTCACACAACTCCTGGAATCAGTAGCTTCAGCAACAGAAAACATTCAGAATTTGAATTTCTTAGTTAAGCCTTTACAATTTCCAGAGCTCAAATTCTACATTTTCAGCAATCCCTTTGTCCAATAGTTAACCAATTATATAGTGATCATATATCAAATTTAACACATCAGATTCCCTGCAGATTAGTTCAAAATTCCAGCACCAAGGGATTCAATTTCAGAACTCTAGTTCTAGGAAAATTTCAGGTTAAAACTTGAAGGATTCAGCTTGAAAAGAGATCTCATTTAGCATTGAATTGATAAGACTTGAGTTCAGTTCATTTTCCAATCAGAAGCAACATGATTAGTTGGCACAAACATATTTAAATTTGATGCAGTTTCATGTTTCATGGGGCTGATTTCTTGAATGTACTTCCAGTCGATTTTCTCTCTTTTTTTTTTCTTTCTTAGTAGAGAAAACATCAAATGACACTACAAGATGGACACTCTGAAGTAGTTGCAACTTAAGTCTTCAGCAGCAACTTGACTTGATGGAATTTCTGCACTGTCATCCTGCTCTCTACAATTTCTGCAGCTTTGTCTGAATTTCATATTTCCAGAATTCATTCCCAGAATCAGAATGCATTGATCCAACTCTATAAGATATTAGTCTCAGAAATCTAATTTAAGAGCAACTTGGCACACATGTAAATCTGAAACAATTGCTGAATTCTGGTTCCAGTTTCATACCTCACTGTTTCTTCCTTCATTTCAGATTGAATTTCTGAATTTCATCCTTCATTATTTTGCTCAATGGAATTTCAAAACTTGATAACAAAAGATGACAAAATAAACTCCAAATCAGTTCTGAACTGAAACTGCAAATCTTAATCTGATCTACAATCAGATTGTTTCTTCTTACAACAGCTTTCAACTCTTGTTTCCCTGCATTATGTGCTCACTGATTTGGAACAAGTTCAGAATTTCTGGACCTGAAACTCCTTAGTAGAAGCGTAGGAGCATCCTCTTAAAGTATTGGTATCAAATAGTGCACTAACAATTGATTGCAGCTCTTGAATTCCACATCCAGCAATTTGATTTAGCTGCGGTTTCCAGATTTCAGGATTTTGTTTTGATTCTAGCAACAGCCAGTAAGGCCATGTCCCAAACTACATATATATACCCAAACTAATAGCTGCTCTACAGAATTTGTATCTCAAATTGTTCATAACTAGATTGATGTGGGAATAGAGCTTTAGCAATTCAATATTCATAAATCCTTGCAAAATCTTTAACATATCCAGAAATTTATCATCTCATCATCTCTCCCCCACACCCAAAACCTTGTCCATCTTAGCAATCTAACTCATCAAGGTTCAACCAAAACTCTCAATAGAAACATGACAAGCAAAGATGATCAAAGATTAAAATGCTATATGAGGATGTTTCAAGAAAATTATGGAGAAAGAAATTAAAAATAATGAGGGAACAAAAATAACAAATATCCTTTATTTCCATACATACATATGCTATTGTGACCTTGAAAAGAAGCTAAGCAAGCTCTAGAGTTTCAATTGTTGTGAGTGCATGCCACACAAAAGAATAATTAAGTATAGGCTTAAAGTGGTTCTCTCTAGGTAATTTTTGGCAATCAAACTCAATTAATCAAAATGGAATCCATCACCACACTAACCAATATCATGCAAGTAAAGTATTCAATCATGTAAAATGACCTAAACTTGATGGTCAAAATTAAAGAACTTTTACCATCTTAAAAGTATTACTAGAACAATTTCATGGAGAATTTTATTCAAAATGAAATGCTATGTAGACTAAACAACATGCAAAGTATAGAAACAAAATGCAAATGTCAAGTATGAAACTAAAGAAAAGTATAGAGCAAAAATAAAAACAAGGAACAAACTCCCCTTAATTCCGGGCGGTTGGAGTCGATTAAGGTGCAAAATGCAAGTTGGAAGTGGAATAATTGTAGTTGCAGTCAAGTCCACTTCATCCAACATTTTTCCTTTGAAAATTCTTCCCGGAGGTCGAAGGCGGTTTAGATGGAGCAACCATTTTGGAAGCCTACGACGACCTACAAAGCCAAAGAAAAACAACACCTCCCACATGCATGTAGGATAAGAAGAAGACAGAAAAATATTAGTTTTTGCAGAAAATGTATCAAGAAACAAATCACATCCAATAAAGTCAATCCATGGTACCTTCATGAAATTTTCTGATGAATCACACGAAATACTAACCTTTTCATGTCGAAAGGTACCTAGAGGTTCTAGAATGGTGACTGTGACCTCCTCATCATCAAGTAGTAGCTCAGGCTCTGGTCCTGGCTTTGGCTCAGGTGGTGTATCTAAGGGAAGTGATTCTTGGGGCTCTGCTTCCACAGCATGAGTCCCTACACTCTCACCATCAACATCTGGTTCAGGTGATTCTTGGGGTATTGCTTCCAATATGCAATCCCCTACACTTTCCTCATCATCCACATCAGTACCTGCATTATCAGTTACATCCACAATAACAGTATCGGTAAAGTCAGAAATTCTTACAACTACAGAATCATAACAAGAAATATTAGAGGAGTCCTGTGAAGTAATAAAATCAAGATCAGGTCTGTCAAAGACACTACAATCCCTCTGCTCGAACACCTCAATATTTGTAGGAAAGGTCTCATCAACTCTTAAGGTAATCGGTTGTCCATTTCTAAATTGTTGAGGGTTGGCTGCCATGGTTTCCAAAAGTTTCATAGCTTCATCAGGTGTTTTGTCAATCAAGGGCCCCCCACTAGCTTTATCCACCATGTACAAATCAAACGGTGATAACCCATCATAAAAATGTAGGACAAGCAACTGATCACTGATTTGATGTTGAGGACAACTAGAGCAAAGTTCCTTGAATCTCTTCCAATATTCATGCAATGTCTCCTCCTCGAATTGTTGAATACTACGAATCTTTTTCCGCATAGCTATATAATCATTCTGAACTTCTTATAGGCTTTGATATGCTGGATATGGCTCAGTAGACTGACTATGTGTAACCTCGTACCTGGAATTTGATTAATCCACAGGTGGGTAGTACTGATGTTCAGGCTGATAGAACCAAGTCTGAGGCTGATAGTACTGACGATATGGATCCATGGTCAAAGAAGTTTCCTGCTCTTACACTGAAACACTAGCAAATAACATTAGAAGACGCAGGAGCATATAATATCAAACACATAGATATATGAACATGAAAGCAATTGAAACAATTTTTTTTCAAATTTTTATGTAAAAAGAAAAAGAAACAATCCTAAGGTATCAAACACTGCTACATTCCCCGGCAACGGCGCCAATTTGATAAACCCGATTTTGTCGTGATTTGGGTATCAAATAATTTCACCGAACTCCTTTCTACACTAATGCAGTATAGGATGACTCGGATCGTCTCTCTCTAGGAATGTAAACAGTAGGATGATAGTCTTAGGATCAATTATTGTTGGCTTGGGTTTTCTAGACAAATTGGGATTTAAGAAATGACTTATGAACAAATAGAAGAAATAAGAACCAAAATTTATGCTACATTTGCAAATTCAATTCATGGAAAGTAACAAGAAAAGAATCTACTAATCTAAACTACTGCATTGAAAGAAACAATAACCAAGAATAGCCTATTGCAACCATTAAGCAAACCTAAATTGTTTAGACATCAAGAACAGTACTCTTAACCGAAGGTTTCAAAGCAATTGCAAGAGAATTTGAATCAACTATGCATTGATCAACTACAACAAACTAAAATTCAAACAGAGATAAAGAAACTATCATTTAGAGGATTCACACTAATCAAATTGGAGAAACCCTAGCTTGGGTTCGGTCTACATCCGATGAAGAACTCGGCATTGAAGACAAACAAAGTAACTCAGCTGGAAATGGATCAAGATCAGAGAAAAGGAAGAATCAAACACTTTCGATGGTTCAGATGGGTGCGGAACTTCAGGAAACGAAGATCGCGGCCGGAAGACAAAAGAATCGGCTGAACCCACCAGATTCTTCACCTTCTCTGCTTCTTCTTTCTCGCACAAAGTCGCGGTAGTGGTTTGAGATCAGATGATCGAAGTGGCATCGCCGGTTGCTTGTGAAAGATCACCGGAGGAAGGGAAGTGCCCTTGACCTCGCTTGCTCGTCGGCGGTGGAGTGGATCGGAATCGCTGGAGAAGGATCGCACCTCCTCTGTTTTTGACATGAGGACTGTAGCAAATTAACCCCCCCCCCCCCCCCCAAGATCCTGTAGCTTCTCATTTCCCACTTAAATCAAATTTGAATCTGTGATGGACGGCTGTGATTTCTCCGGGTAGATCCAACGGTGAAACTTGTTCCAAATCCGATCCAAATCTTCATATCTTGATCACTGGTTGAGATTTACTTCCCTTTGTTTTGGATGGAACAGATTCTCAATGGATGGTTTAGACCCGCTCCGTTCTTGGATGGACGGTCCATATTGCTTCAGAACTTGATCTCTTTAATTAGCCCTAGATTTGAATCCAAACTTGGTCTGATCTGCTCAAGTCCATGACCCTTTTGATCCTACAAAACATATAACAAAATATTAGCATCAAATACCACAAATATGATGTAATTTGCAATTAAGTCCATAAATGGCTCTAACTCATGAAACATGGTGTAAACATGACTTTAACATATGAGAAGATTAAAAAGTATACTTATATGGATCAAAATGTCATAACAAAATGATAGTTATCAAATTCCCCCACACTTATTCTTGCACGTCCCGAGCAAGCAAACAAAATAAAGAAACAACTAGAAACCATCTCCACAATAATTCCCTAGCACTACCTAGAAGATAGTAAAAGGAATTTAACTAAGACCATCTAAAGATCACAAACAATCATGAATTCAATCCAAACAATAATCAGTAGGTATGGTGGTTTCAATCCAATTAAAGAATTAAGCAAGATGCAATCTCACAAGGTATTCACCTATCTAACTCTCACACTCAAGCATGCATAAAAGTGGAGCTCACTCAATGTCACTCACAACATTTCACTACCATAAGCTTGCTTATGTTCTAATTCTCCATCACTATAAAACATAGCACACATGAATCAAAAGGATTTATTAAAAATTGCAATGGAATTAATAAAAACTAAATGAAATGAATGTAATAGGCAAAAGAAAAGGAATCAATGAGGAAATGAGAGTGTTGGAAGAATAAACTTGATGAGTAGACCAATTTGATGTGAGAAAAGATGAATACCATTTGTTTTTAACAATTCAAAAGACCAAGCTAACCTCCCCTTCAAATTGATGGCAAACCGAAATTCTTGATACTCTATCTTCACAATTGATACACTCTTGATTTGCCAATTTTTTTCTTCACTATTTTGACACTCAATTCCATCACTTTGAAGCCTAAACAATCTCACATTAGCTAATGGAAAATAGTTCCCTTCCCCCACACTTAAAACATTGACCGTCTCAGACAATGAAACACAACATGTATGTAAAAAAAAAAAAAAACTTGATACATCTCTAGCCACTGTTTTTCCCTCCTTCTAGTGCCATTATCTCACATTTATTTTTCTTCCTCCTTATCTCATCTATCTCCATCTCTTTTCTTTCTTCAATCTGCATCTTTCCTCTTCCTCTGTTCCTCAACAACTCAACCAAACTCACTGATCTCAGCATTGAAATGCAGCAGTCAATTTTAGAAATCAGCAGCTCCTGCATTCAACTCTTCTTGAAGTTGCTTATAATTAGAATCTGCAATTAACTTTGGCACAAAATTATTTGGTTCTTTGAATTGAATAGCACCAACAGCAACTTTTGATTCCTGCAATTCTAATTTCTCAGATTTAATGTTTCAAAATTTCAAATTGGAAAGTGTTCTGATCTGCATTCAACACTCAATCAAGGTAATTCAGCTTAAATAACAAAGAGCTCAACTTAACTAAGACTCCCATATAGCACTGAATTATTAAGAAATCAAATCATAAACAATGCTGATCAGAGGCAACACTAGCACAGAAAATTTTGTACAACATATTTTGAAGTTGTATACTTTGAGGAACTAATTCACTGAAGTTGCCATTCTTAATTGTTTTCATACTAACACGGAAGCATTAAAGAATTAAAGATTGTCTGCTTTGGAAGAATTTACACTTCAAAACAGTTGGAATTTATCATGGGGAATAAAGAACACCATTTGTCGATGCCAAAACAAAAGATCAAGCCAAGCTCTCTTTCAATTTGATCACTACCATATAATCTTGGCACACTATCCTCTCTATTTGATACTCTACATTGCCACTGTTTTTAGCTAGACATGAAGTTTGAGCTTGGAAACAACATCATTCAGCACTGCACTAATTTGAAATTGTATTCTCCTTGTTTCTGATCATCAACTGGTTTTAAAGGTTTACACCATGACATTACAGCACTCCATAAATTTCTGAAATCAGATTTCAATAAACAGGAACTCAGTGGATTGAGATACCTCAGGTTCCAGTGTAAATAAATTTCATTTCTGTACTTTCAGTTTCCAAACCTCACTGATATACTTCAGGTTACAGAATTCTGGATTCAAAGAAAGTTGCTGGTCTTAAACATCTATAATTCAATTCTGCACTTTGTTAATTTCTATCCCTGCATCTAGCTTTCAGCTTTGAAATCAATTCATATCTCAATTAAAATGCAAAGCAGAAGTAACATGAACATTTGCTTCAAACAGATTTCAGATACCAAGATTCTATGATTCTGTTCCTTCTCTTTTGTTAACAGAACACCAGACAACAATAAGGAAATAAGGATTTCAATTAAGTTTACATTTACTAATAAAAAATCTACAAACAGAATTAGTAGCAATCCAGCAGCTACTTCCTATTGATACATTCATTGACCATTTCATTAGCCAACTAACTGATTCCTGGACTTATTGAAACTAATGATACTTTACTGATTTATGATGCAACCTCCAAATCTTTTCAGACTTCAATGGCACTATTCTGTTCAGTTTCTTCTTTTTTTTTAAATGTCACCTTTCTTCTGCAAACTTGAAGTTTTCATTCATCTTGCATCAGCAATGACCCAAACAAAGTTTAACAGCAACAACCATAGCCCTTGCATCTGTAATAAAAAGAATTTAGCTCAAAGCATTTAAAGCTGAAACATCAACTACAAATTTATTTCTCTGCAGCTTCCACTTTTGTAGTTCTGTCCTTATAACAGTTTCCACCACTCTGCTTCCTTTTCAAATAATCCCTACATTCTGTACAAATCCTTCCTTCACTTGTCAGTGAATGAATAATAGACTCACTTCAGTTCTTAAATGACCAGAAACTTGTAACAAGAATTGGCACGAGCTTGAATTCAAGAACTCAAGAAATATGATTCAGAAATTTGATTCCATCAAGAACTCCAAGAATTAAAGCTGCCAAAGATCCCAAAATTTCAGAAATCAGGTTCAGCCTTTTTAGAAAACATCTTCAATTGGAATTGCAGTAACCAGTTCTAGTTTCATGCATTGATGATTCTCCTTCTCCTGGCAGTGGAAAATCAAATTCTCTTCTTGGATTCCTTCTGTTCAGGAGTTTGTAATAGAAATTTAACACCCTTTCAGTTTCTGATTTCAGACTTAAAGAGATATTTTTGTTTCAACTTCAGATTTTTTTTCCAACTTCCAGATCCACATCTGCACTTAAGAATTCTAACTTGTAGAACACTTGAATAAGGAAGAATAACATTTGTCAATGAAAAAACAAGAAGTTTACTTGAGTTTATCAATAACTAGGAAACCAAACAAAGAGTTTGGCACACAACTAATCCAATCTGGCACACAACTACTGCCCTGCAACTAGTCACGTGATAGTAGAAGAATCCCAACAAATAGCAAAAGAATCAGAAAACCATGAAAGTGATTCAGTTGCTCAGCACTTTATGAACTCAGATTCAGCATTTTTCTCAATCCCAGCAACAAGAACTAAGCAACAACTCAATAACATAATGAATTCTGTTTTCAGAATTCAGATTCTGATAAGTTTGCCATCCTGGTCTTTTTATTTTCTTCTTTCAGCTGACACTCCTTTTTACTTAGCTTGAGAAGTGCATTCCCATTACATTAATAGAACATCAATCAAGTACCTGTAGCAATTTAGAGTCGAAGCTCTTAATTTTCTGACAATTTCAGAAACTGTAAACTCAGCTTTTAACTTCTTGGAAACTGGATTTTTCAGATGAACTCTCTTCAATTGCAGTTGTTCTTAGTCTATACTGGTCGGAAAAGAAAAAATAAACTCATCTTTGTATGGAAGTTTTGACACTTGACAGGATTAGAAAGATTGTAACACCAACAAACAATGGATAGATACAAACTTCACTTAAGGTTGTCACTGATAAGGAACTACACTTCAACTCAGGTCCATATAATTTCTTCGGATTTTTTTTCTCTTTAATTTTCTGTAATGCAATCCTCTGCATAACTGTTAGGCACTCAAATTGGCATTCCAAAACTTTCTCAACAGCAACCGTAAGAGAAAGAAATAGATTTCAAAAAATTTTTTTTTATCAAATTCTGAATTACTGTCTTGTGCACTTAGCTTCAGCAATCCACACTTCTATCAGCTGTAGCTCTTGCATTCAGTCTAAAAAGGACTCAGCTGCACTATCATCAATTTCAGAACATTACTAAAATTGAACTCCCCAATTCCCAGTGTACAGTTGCAGATTAACAGCTTGTGCATTTCAGAAATCAGAATTGGAAATAAATTGTCCCAAAATTCACTTCCATTATAGATACATGCTTTTAACTCATGGAAAGCTTGAGTAGGTTAGAACATTAGATGGTAATGAGAAAATCAAGTGCTCCACTTAGAATCTTACTGTTCAGAATTTATAATCAAAACTTGGCACACAACAAGTAGAGATTGATACATCAAGTGAAGAGATCTCTCTCCCACACTTAAAACTTTGTCCATCTTAGCAATCTAGCTCATCAAGAATTCAACCAAAACTCTCAATGGAATGAAAACAAAGCAAGGTGACAAAAGATTTATTCAACTAGAGTTCAATATTTGGTAGCTCCACAAACGTGGCTATGGGGGGCACCGCCGCCGTCTAGCTGTTTCTTGCTTCGATCGGCTATCGGAGCAAAAGTATCACCGGTTGACCACCCGGAGTTGGACACGCATTTGCTCTTCACCGCTGCCTTCTTCACTGGACTCTTTCAAGCGGCACTCGGCATCTTCAGGTAATAAATTATAATTGACCATGCAGAGTTTCTATTTATTAATAGTTTTTCCTCGCTTGATGAGAATTAAAGTGTGTTAATTTCTAGTGTACGTAAGCTGCAAAAAAAGTCGATAATATTTTCACTAATTATATATATATATATATATCTCGATGGATGAATACGTGCATATGTAGGCTGAGTGGTGGAGTTCTTCTCACATTCGATGATCACTGGTTTCATGGGAGGTACAACGGTCATCTTCATCATGCAACAACTCAAAGGGATGTTGGGATTGAAACATTTCACCACAAACACTGATCTCGTCTCTATCATTTGCTTTATCAACTCCCACAGAGATGAGTTTGATACTTAATTAATTACTTGAAAATTGATTATAAATCATCTGGGACTGCTAGCTATTGCTGATAGTCTAAAGTTTCAGTGAAGATGGGAAAGTGCTGCTCATGGGAGATACTTGATTACCATTTTGCTCCTCAATAGTCATGTGGTTATGATAACATATGCTTCATATTCTTCAGCCAACCGTCAACAAAAGGTCAACAAAAGGCACGCTTTAAAGCGTGTTAAGCTAGTTTTATTATTATTATGTCTTCTATTTAACTTGTGCATCTCTATTTACTGAACTTCATACTACAGTAATAAAAAATAAATATCATACATCATATACCAGCATTGCTTCTTATAACATTCTATATCTAGACTATCATTAACATTCTTAATATGTTAATTGTCCTAAGTTTGATTATCTCATTTCTCCCATAGGTTGTGGTCCAAATCTCAATGGAGATAATATAAATTTGTACTGTTGGTAAGTAGTCATTTTTTTATATAGGTTATTTCATTGCATGCTTGTTTTTTATATTTATTAAACTTACTCATTTCATGTTTTGATTTTGCTAGATTGTCTCAACAAACTTGGTTGGTTCATTAATCCGTATGAAGTAATTCATCTCATGGAGTTCGAGACAAGGGAGGGCAAAGGGAAAAAAATCATAGACATGCATGCTACTAGCAAGAGGATAGATGAAGACATTATTGAAAGTAAAAAAGTGTTGAACTTCTTATCACAAAAAATAGAGAGAGGGAAGAAAAGTTTATCAACTAAGGTAGGCAAAGCAAAGAAAAGGAGAAGGTTTGTAAAATGATTTAAGAGGTGAAATATTCAAATCATTATATCTAGGAGGATATGATCCTTGTGATCATGAGCGTCGTGATAGAATGTAAAGATTAGATTACTTAAGATGAGATTTAAAAATTTATACATTTGATTAGATGATGTAAATATTTACTTATCCCAATGTTAATTTTATGATACTTTTGGATTAGAAATTAGTTATTTTAAATATTTATTTGAAATGTGTGTGTGTTTCTTGTAGTAGATAAGAATATAGAAATATAATATAATAAAAAAATAGAAATAAATTTATAAATAAAATTATATATAGATTTATAAATATAATTATAAACAGATTTATAAACCGATTAAAATTATTTTTTATATGTTATTTAAAACAGATTAATGACGAATTTAAAACAAAATTTAGAGACAGATTTTGTATTTGAAATTTATTTTATTTGGTTAATTTAAAAACAGATTTATAAACGACTTTTTAATCTGTTTCTAAATTAGAGACGGAATATTTCCGTCTCTTAAATTAGCAACGGGGCTTTCAATAACGGATTTTAGATACGGAATATTCTGTCTCAAACTTTTTTTAGAAACGGAAAAGTGACTTTCAGAAACTGATTTTTTCGTCTCTGAAACCATGTTTTCTTGTAGTGTATGCTCAATTTGAGTATTTACAAGGATCTGAAAACTACAACACCACCTAAGTTAAACTTACTGGAACTTTTAAAATTAAGACCGATGTAGAACTTGTTCACAGCTTATGTCCTAATAGAGCAACAAAATTCGAAGCTTGTAAACAACCAATATCCATCTGTCATCCTAAACTTGGTACAAAAATCCTCAATTCACAGCAACAAGGAAAGAAAACCATAAAAGAACAACAAAATTTGGAAACTATAAAACTCCACATGAACCGAGCATGCATATCAAGGTCCCAACCAATTTCAAAACCTGAAGGAATCAACCTATCCTACTGCCTTGATAGTCCTTATAACAGAATCCGAACAACACAAGGAGCAAACTTCCATCAAAGTGGCATTATCGCACACCAAACCCCTCCACAAGACACAACGTTCTCAAGTGAATCCTGTGGTTAACAGATAAATTCTCAAAACCATAGTTATGCCAGAAACAAAACCAATTCAAGTTAAATCCCTCAAGCATACATAACTATTCTATGACACAGAGCATCAACGGATTTATTCTACATCATCCTAATCTGTTCATAATTCATTCTACATGAAGAAAGCAAGCACAGCTCCAAATCAGAATCGAAACTACCCCAAATTCTATCCCAAAATCGTCGAAATCAATTAGAAAGCAAGATTTCATGCAAAGCTTCGGAAACAAGGAAAAGAACGAGGAATAAACTTCGGAACTATCCTACTGCAGGTGAGTAGCAACTTACAGTTGCGTTCTTGAACTCACAGTCGGAAAAATCGCTTCTAGGGTTCGGGTAACTCGAATTTTCCGGCCTCTCCTTGCGCCTACAGCTTCTCCTCGGTGAGAAGATCTTGGGCAAGTGAAGAGCTCTCGGATTGGACTCCTGATCGGCCGCCGGAGACACGACCTAGCCGCGGCTTGTTTTCTGCCCGAGCTCCGCTGTCGCGAGAAATCGCCGTCGCCGAGAAGAAAGGAGAGAAAGAATTATAAGAGGTAATTTTAGGTTTTCCGAAAATAACACAAATTCCTTTTTAAACACTTAAGTTTAATCGAAACTATGCCTTAAATCAATTGATTCCCATATCTGATTAACAAATCGAGCGCAGCTCGGTTGGTTGGGCCGGTTTTGCTTGGGTCCGGGGTCTTGGGTTCAAAACCCGCTTCAACATATATATTTATTATTATTTTTTTAAACTTCTTCCTCTTGGTAAAAATACCAAACGAACTCCAAAAATAGCATAAAAATACTCTAAAATTTTTTAAAAATCTCTAGAATTTTTCTATAGCATTTCTAAATATTTTTGAATTATTTTTGGGGCTCAAAATGAGGAAATTTGGGTCGTTACATTGGCGATCACCGCTTGGATAATCAGAGCATCATCATGAGGGATCTCTACTCCCTCCAGGTCCCTAGGACCGAAGCTGATCTAGGATCCTTCGACCTTCTCCTTGCTGCATCTGACAGCATGGATTTCCAACCGCGGGGCGTATGACTTCCTGGCTCGGTTAGAGTCGCCGTCGGTCGGCCCTCCGACGATCATGGCAATCTCTCCTCGAGAAGGTTTGTTCCTTTTTTTTTCCTGAGCGGATGACCTATTTCGCTCGGCTGGGCCTCAGGAGGGATCAACGTTATCCCTCCACTTCTGTTGGTGGTGCCGCTCGACCGACCTTCTTTCATCCTCTCGTTGCCCGGTCGATCGATTCCTTTATCATCGATCGGGAGATGGAGATCAACGATGATATCCTCTAGGGGATGGTCGGCTGGCAATCGATGTCAGTCCTCGGCAGTCCCACGTGTTGTGCGTCGCCGACTGGTGGAATGACAAAACATAGGCGTCCATACCTTGCCCTTCGATGCCTTAGGCCGACCGGACGCCACATGCTGTACGATATGTGCCCTAGTCTCCTGGTGCGATCGTGCTCCTTCAGCCCTTGGCCCCTTGTGCGGCTGATGGCTGCTTGACGGTCAGCGTTCGGTCGGTGTTGTATGCTCGGTCGGCGCCTCCTTTCTTCTGGCCGCCTGGGCTTCTTTCACATTGATGTACTCGTTGGCCTTCTTGAGCATGTGGTCGAAGTCCCTGGGCGGCTTCCTGATGAATGACCGGAAAAAATCTCCCTCGGCGAGCCCTTGGGTGAAGGCGTTCATCATAGTCTTGGATGAGACCGAGGAAATGCCCATGGCCACTTGATTAAAGCACTGAATGTACGCTCGGAGCGCTCCCTTGGGCCCTGCTTTAGGGCGAAGAGGCTGACGCTCATCTTCTGGTAGCATCGGCTGTTTGCAAAGTGGTGCTGGAAAGTGGCTCGGAAGTCTTTAAAGCTCCGTATCGAGCCGTTCGGCAGTCTTCTGAACTAACGTTGCACCGATTCGGAGAGAGTCGTGAGGAAGACACGACACTTCACTCCATCCGTGTATTGGTGCAGTGTGACCTCGTTATCGAACCGATCTAGATGATCATCTAGGTCGGTCTATCCGTTGCACGTCCCGATCGCCAACGGGATGTAGTGTCGGGGCAGAGGGTCTTGTAAGATCTCCTCTGAGAACTGTCGGTTGATCCTTTTGGGAGACGTGTTGCATCGGGGCGCTTTGCCTTTCCATGCATCTCGAACAGGAGCATCGCTCGAAGATGATCCTCGCTCTTGATGTGCTTGGGCTATCTCCGAGGGGGTCTGGAACAAAGCTAGGTGGAAGGGAATCAGCGCGGGTGGCGCTTCGCCCTATATGTCGGTCGACCTTCTGTTTTGCCCCCATACGGAGAGTTGCTCTGCTCGGTCTTCTTGCCCCACTCACCTATCGGCTGCCGATGTTGCAGGCTGAGACGTTAGCCGATCGGCTAATGCTTGTTGTTTTATTGCTTGATCATTTTTGTTGCTCGAGCTTACACAAGCATCTCCAGCTCCTCCTGAGTGTGCGTCACGGTGGTTAGTCATCCAGCGTCTTCTATCCTCTCGGCTCGGATGCAGGTGATGCCGCTAAATATGATTCTGTCCGAAAGTCGATGAGATGGATGTTGGGGATGTGACGCTCCTGTTGACTTCCCTCCCGCCTGCAACACAAGCAGCGTCAGTGCTGAGCCAGGGAAGGGGTCATCGACGATGACCTTCCAACGCTCAAGTCAGTCTCTGGTGAAGCAATAAGAAAACTGTAGCGCAACAGTATAAATTGCACACAACACATACCACCGTCGATGCTTGGACCCCCTTTATATAGAGCTCTGGAAGCGTGCGTGCACATTTCCTAAAGCGAGCACGCATCTCAAAGTTTTTTTCTGAAAAGACGTGTCAGTAAAGTGTCCCTAACACAGTACCTTAACGGGCCGAGCATATCTCTGAAGTGATAGTGGAAGCTTCCACCGTACGATCCTCTGTCTGACCATGCTGCCTGTCAGCGACATAAGCTTCCAAAAGGATGTCTAAAGATATCCTGCTGTGTCTGTTGCTTGGCCGAGCGGAATAGTCGTCGGCAGGAACTCCACTGTCTACGTGCTATCTGCAGTCGTGCCAAGCAGGATAGCCGCTCGGGCGGAAGTCCATTGCCCGTGTATTGTCTACTGTCGGGCCGAGCGGGATAGCCACTCGGTCAAAAATCCTCTACTCGTGTTTTGTCTATTGTCGGGCCGAGTGGGATAGCCACTCGCTCGGAAACCTCTGCCCGTGTACTGTCTGCCGTCGAGCCGAGCGGGATAGGTGCTCGGTCGAAAATCCTCTGCCCGTGTATTGTCTGTTGTTGGGCCGAGCGGGATAGCCGCTCGGGCGGAAATCCTCTGTCATGATTTGTCATTGGGGCGAGTAGGATTGCCACTCGGCCGGAAGCTCACTGTCTGCTTGCTTGGTTGATGTTGAGTTTATTGCTCGATCGAGCGGGGTAGTCGCTTGGCTCGGCTTCTGCACGTCGTTCTCCCTTGAGCGTCAGATCTTTGACTGCTCCCCGTGTCGAGTGCGACGGTGGATCAGATCCTTTCTCCCGGTCAAGGAATGCTTCGCTCAACCAGTCAATGCCCTATACGCGTTGACCGTCTTGACTTTGACCTCCACCGTGATAGCAGGGTGGGGTCCCTCCTCAACACCGCATCAGAGAAGATTACTTAATTCTTACTCTACGGTAGCTGGGATTGCACCCCAAAATTTGGAGTGCATATCAATCAATACTAACTATAGAAAAAGGTGATAATCCTTACACCGTGTGTCCTTTCCGGACTACCCCATGCTATTTGGAAGGGAGGTAAATCATGAGGATTTCACCTAGTACAATAATCCTTTACACGGGATCAAGTGACCTGTGATGTATTTCATACATTAGGAATCGATCCTATAATCTATTGCAATAACACCACCTGGAAGTACCACTGAGCCAACCTACGTAGGCACATATCAATCAATACTTGCAATCAGTTTTAGTAGTTGATGTTTTAAGAGAAATTCGATACATTAAATGAGGCTTCATGACATAAAATATCTAGTCATGAAAATATCTAAGCTCCAAGCTGAGGGAAAGTCTTAGAGAAATATAACAATATAATTTTATGGTTTGGATAAGTTTGACAACATCTCAATCTAGAAAACAAGCAGGCTCTAGTTCAGAATTTCAGAGCTCAAAGCAGCAGAAATTCAACGCAGGGATCTAGCTCAGTGTGAGTGAGACAGTGCTACAAATCATTGTTGCAGCAAATCATGAATTAAAGCAACCCAGAAGTACAATAACTTCAGATAGTCTTGAATTTGAACAGAAGCAATTATCAATGCAATCAGAATTGGTGACAGGAAAACATCTAGGGCACAACAATTAATATCGACAGAGTGTTCTAGAATTTAAGCAAATTCCAGGAGATACAAAGACTAAAAGAGCAATATTCTTGATACACCATTCTTGTTACAAGTACAACAACAATGTAAGTGAGGATCAACATTTACTGCGGTATCTCATATAAAGGCTGAACAACCTCAATTACTCATCCATTCCAAGATAAAAAATCATGAACACAAGCCTGCCACAAAGTATGTAACTCCAGTGAGTTTGATTTCTGAAATCTGATACTCTGCTACTAGATCGTATATTGACCACATATTCTGATTTCGAATCTGTACAGCTGCTTCCTGATTTGCAACATTAGACAATCTGGTTGACTTTATATATTTTATTTAAATATTTAATTTGATAAATATATAATTTTTAAAATTAAAAAATATTTATATGTGATTAATTATTTAATATTTTTAAAAATAATTTAATATATAATTATTATCAAGTTAAAATTTATTTAAAATTATTTATTTAAAATTTCATAATTAAATATCTAATTATAATCATCAATCAATTTATCTTTATTTTGTTTTAAAATCAACAAATTTCTTAATTTTTTTACATGACAATTAATAATAAAGCATATGACCGTTAGCGTGCTATAATGCCGTTGCGTGAGAGGCAGGTCATCGCTTTGCCCCTCCATCTCCCACGTCGCCCCTTTCCTCGCCACACGGAGTCGAAGGGGAAAGAAGAGGTTGAGTCGGGCTTCTCCTTGCGTCGGGTTTTCTCCTCGGTTTCGACTCCGTCCACCCCGCTTCCTCGCCTCCTCCCCTTCTGCCGGCCCATTTTCCAATTTTCGGGTTTCCTCCCTTCCGCTCGACTCGTTGCGTGAAGAGGAGCTTCAGCGACGCGAGCTGTGATGGGCACCGGGGGCAAGGTATCCAATCCCGCTTCCTGCTCCCTGTTTTTCTTCCGATGCCAGAAATCTTGCTTCGTGTTGTGGGATTTGGGCATTTTTGTTCGATGCCCTAGTATTGTGATTGGCTGCTTATTTTAGTGAATTCTCATAATTTCTTTGTCCGATTTCGTTTTGGTTTTGTTTCCTTTTCTTGGTTTGTACTGGGTAGTAGAGCCATTTGTGCAAACATTCACTTTGTTTTATCGCTTCTTTACCTTTGAAATTCATGTTATTTTCTGCGAGTTAATGTAACTTCTGTCACACAAGTTGATGTAATTTTACTAGGTTCCCAACTTATGCTTGTGTTTGTTTCTTTGACTTAGGACGTATGGGTTTGGTTATTGCATCTTTTGTGCTGTGGTAATTTTTTTCGGATCTATAATGCCTGGATTTCTCTTAACTGCATTTTTACTCACTGCTTCGTTGTTGCTCACATTATGTGGTACAACAAAGACGGGTGAGGAATCCTTCCATCAAGACAGCTTGTCTTATCAATTTTGCTATATGTTTGGTAATGAGAGCAAAGACTGAGTGACAATACATTATGTGAATATTTCTTGTTGAATTTTCCAAATCTAAATATTTGAATTGTATAAAAAAAACCTTTCTAGAGAGCCGTAACTTGGTGATAATCCCTAGTGTGAGTGGGTGGGTTAAGTTATATATACCCAGATGATTCCATTTAAAGTTATTGTGGAAGGCTCTTAATAATGTGTGTTAAATAACTTAAATTTACTTTAGTAGAGTTTTTATTTTTTTTGGTTTCTAGATACATTCACAGATAATACCTTTTATAACTTACCACAACATGATGGTGTTAAACTTTGATTACTCAGAACACCAAGATGATCTCTAAGGTATAAGATGCTCTTGAAGAAAAAGGGAAAAAATTTCCTTTCTCAGTTTGTGATGTTCAGTTGTCATAAGAAATTTTATTACAGAATGTTTGGTATAATTTAAAGTTCTAGTCTGAATCAACACACATGTGGGTTAGCTTAATAACATTCTTCGACATTTAGTTTCTTGAAAATATTTTTTGTAGTAAGTAATTTGTATGCACACTTAAACATTTTATTTCCCCCTTCCAAGATTTCTTTTCCATTTGATCTTATGACATCCTATTAATTTAATGGAACCGAGAATCTTAGCCTAAGTTGTCTAAGGCAACTTAGGTGCAATTCAGCTCTTTGAGGTTGTTTGTGATAGGTCCATGCTCTGCCTCCATGAATAGTCCCTTTACTTTCATCATATCCGATAATGTTAGTTTGTCATATTAGAAAGGAATTTTAGGATTTCTATATCTTCAAAGAGATAAATATATAAAGCAACAAAATACCATTGTACTTTCTTTCTCTCCACGAAAGGAAGGATGGTAAATGAATCATTCAATGATCTGGTCCAGATAATTCTGTTTCTTTGATAGAAGCCTGAGTTGTATAGCAAGGTATTGACTTTTGGATGCATTCCTTTCATTTTTATTTCAATTAGACAAATTGAAACCAACTTCATTTTCCTTGTTCCTTTCCATGGATAGTTGAAGGCCCATATGAGACCTAGTTATGTGCAAGATCTTGGGTTACTTCTTCACTCCTCTCCTTTTTCTTCCTCTTTACTGCTATGGAATGCTTGCAATTCTTTGATGTTTTGAGTCTTTACATATTCTTGGTATTGGAATTTCCATGACATGACTCTGTTGAGTAATTTTGATTTTCCAGAGTTACATTTTATTTTATTTGTCAAGAAAATTTCCTTTTTCTACAAAATGTTGCAAGGAAAACAACCTTTGTAGCTTGACTGACATCCAGAGTGCTAGGAAGATCTTGGTAATACACAATAAATCAAGGTTATGAGCATGGTCGTTTATCTTCAGCATAATATTGAAGTTTTTCTTTTGCAATAATGTTGTCCAGATATGTTCCTTGTCAACTCTTTTATGTAGGTAAATTTAGATGGGCATTTCAGTTTTTTATAAAAGAATTTCCTTGTCTTCAACTGAGTATCATGCTCCTTATGGACAATTTCCCTTTTAGTCCATCTCTGTTAATTTTTTGTAGGCTATTGCTTTCAATTCTCTTTTTATGTTATTAGTTGTGTATCATACACTTTAAAAGTATACACTTTAAAAGTATTTGTTGTTTGTAGTTGGAATTGACCGTACATGATCAGTTTTTGGCTACACATTGCAGATGAGTCATTTCGTGCTGCTAATAGTGAACCGAGAGAACTTTATTCCATTTCATTATCCAACCTTCTTGTGATTTTGAGGGTTTGACATGTCAAAAATCTTATTTTTTTTTTCTAGATCATGATCTATGTTCATACTTTTCCCTAACTAAATAGGTGCAATAAGTGCTTCAGTATCGTAATACTACTTTTGCCTATTCTTATAGCATCGGAGGATACTTTATGTCCTTCACATTCTCTTGGAAGTTAGTCCTTGGGTCAAGTATAACATATCTTCTAAACTTTGAATTATTCTTGTACCTACGTATTTAACATCATCCCATTGACACCGCTATTGGTTTCATTGTTGCACTCAGCCATCATGTGATTATCTTTTCTAAAAAATAATCTTTATCTTGAAAGTTAATCACATGTAACTAGTAGGTAAAGTTCTTAGTTAATTTTCTTTTAACTCGTCCTCTTTCATGTTTTGCAAGATTTGTCCGAAGCCACTGTAAGTAAAAACATGTAACAATTGTGTTGATGTCTTTATGGTTGTTAAATCTGAGGCCATATATCTTTATGAGCTTACAAGAAGTATTTGTCTTTTCCTGCTTTGGGAGCCTAAAATCATTCGTAGAGCTGGTTAGATTGCAATTTAGATGCACGGAGAAATGGGGTTTTGGAAAATGTTGCAAAGATAATTTAGAACCACTTCAAAATTTTTGTTAGTCACGGAGTTTTTTGTCACTAGAGTTGTTGCAATTGCTGCAATTACAATAGGTACTTTGCAGAAATTTTTTTTCCATAAAATGCATAGTTCTAAGTCTAAATAGCATTGTGGAAGCTTTTGTGGGCATCAAATGTTTACTTTTTTTTTTAATCTGAAGTGTTTTGAAGAAATTGGCTTTTTTAAAAGCTAATTATTATTTTTTTCCAGGTCCAAGGAATATTTACAAACTTCTTTGTAGAGTACGAGCATTGTGGTAGACACTAATGAAGTACTCGATCCATGTTGCGGATATAATTTTTAAATTTCATTGGATAGAAGTGAATTAATGTGATAACATG
The DNA here is from genome assembly GCF_018446385.1 of Zingiber officinale. Lineage (NCBI taxonomy): Eukaryota > Viridiplantae > Streptophyta > Magnoliopsida > Zingiberales > Zingiberaceae > Zingiber > Zingiber officinale. The sequence continues at coordinate 90,451,718 of NC_055990.1, forward strand.
AGTTCCACTTTTTGATTATATAATTTTTTCTACTTTATTCTTTTGGGTTGCAATTCGTTATATATATTAATCCCTTATGTGCATAGCATAATTTTATTGAGATATCAAATTGCATGACATTTCTTTGTTTTTCTTAGGTTGGCCAGAATTTTTTGCATGTTCGGGGATGGCTTCATGTATATTCATTCAGTTGTTGTCGTACTCCAATTTAGTATTCATGGTTTCCTTGGCCTATAGAAATATATGCACATCAAGGAGCATAGAGCTGCCATTTACATCCAGGTTTTTTTTTTTGCTCTCGTTTCTGATTGATTTTATAATAGTTGCTTTGACATTTCTATAGTTGGTTCTTTAGCTTAATTAATTGTGATTTCACCTTCTTTTGGTCTCATATGTTTCTGGTCTTTATTGGTATGAAATATAGAAAGTGAGTTTAGAAATTCAGAATGAGTCCTCTAAGGTTCTTCTTACAATAGTTATTTTCATATGTGCTTTCTATTTGATTATGAGGATCAATCTAACAAGGAACAGGCTTGTGCTAATTTCAATGAAACAATTTTTTATCAACTATATGATCAGGAATCAATTAAGTTCACTCTTGGCTATTTTGATTAAGCTTTGATCAGAGTCATTTTTTATCAGCTATATGATCAGGCTTGTGCTTTGTTAAAAGTTTACTAATACAATATAGGTTTTTGTTAGTCCTCGTCGGTTGTTCATTTTGAAATGGATATATGTTGATTTATTTTTGATTATACGTTCAATCAATCACATCTATTTGAACTTTTAAATGGCAACAAATGTAGACACATGATGCTCGATGTATACATTCGGAATTTATTAATTTTTCTGCTATTGATTGTGAAGGAGAATTAGTGGTGCTATCTTAATTTTAGCAATGGGCTTAATTGATTTGCAAATTAAGTGTTTGTATTGATTGCATTGTTATATATGGCTAGCATGGATCATTATTAATTGCATTATTTATTATTGTATGTATTTTGAACTGTTTACATCTGAATTCTATCATTTACATGTAAGAGGGGAATATTTAGTTCCATAGAGGATTTTGATTAGCCGACCCTGCTAATAAGGCTTGATTGTTGTTGTATAGGGGATATAGATTATATATTAATGAAGCAATTTGATTAAGCCAAAAACCATGTTAACCTACAATATTCCATGTTGGTTGAACTATAGGAGTGTCTACTAATAATTTGTCTATAGCAGAATCTCTATGTATTTGAGAATAACAACCTCCAAGCTATAGTATCTTATAATGCGGATTGAATTTCTTATTTTATTTGACTTCTAAGTTATTCCTTATCGGGATTGCTTTTCTGATCTTATTAATATTCCCTTGCGGGATTGGTTTTTCTAATTGTATTGGTCTGCACCCCGAGTAGGATTAATTTTAGGGGGCGTTTGGTTTAGGGGAATAGGGTGGGGAATGAGAATGAGAATCATTGATTGTCATTGTTAATGTTTGAATTATAGGAATAAGAATGCAAATAAGGGAATGAATCCTTGAAATTGGGTAATAACTCATTCCCATGTACCTCCCCTTCAATGAGTCATTACCCTATTTTCATCAATCAAAATATTCCCTTATTCCAAAAATACCCTTGGCATAAAACTAAAATTTTCTCCCTTAATATCAAATATCAAAATATATTTATTTATTTTTTATTTCATATCACTTCTCTCTCTTTGTTCTCTCTCATCATATTTTCTCTCTCATCATTTTATCACACACTTTCTCTCTCCTTAATCTCTCCTATCACACTCTCTTTCCTCTTTTTTTTCTCATCATACTTTCTCTCTTCTCAATCTCTTCCATCGCACTCTCTTCCTTCTTTTTCTCTCATCATACTTTCTCTCTGCTCAATCTCTTCCATCGCACTCTCTTCCTTTTTTTTCTCTCATCATACTTTCTCTCTCCTCAATCTCTCTTGTCACACTCCCTCCTTTTTTCCTCAACACACTTTATCTCTTATCATACTTTCTCTCTCTTCAATCTCTCCTATCACACTCACTGTTCTCTTTTTTTCTCATCACACTTTCTCTCTCATCATACTTTCTCTCTCAATCTCTCTCATCACACACTCTCTCCTCAATTTCTCATTAACATTTTCTCTCTCATCACACACTCTCTCCTCATCACATCCTCTTCCATCATACTTTCTCTCACATCATATTTTCTCTCTCATCTTCTCTCATCATGCTCTCTCCTATCACACTCCCTTTTCTCATTTTCTCTCAGCACACTTTCTCTCTCTTTATTCTTTCTCATGAGACTTTCTCTCTCATCATTCTCTTTCATCATATTTTTCTCTCATATTCATCTTTCTCTCACATCTAATTTTTTTCTCTTATTTTCTTTTAAGGGTAAAAAAGGAAATTTTGATTTATTCCGATAGAAAATATGCAACTAATCAAACATTGCTTTTGAGAGTGATATCCATGCTCATACCCATTCCCATTCCACAATATAATGATTCTCATTCCGATTCCTATTCCTAGGAAAGAACCAAACGCCCCCTTATAATCTTATCCATATCTTATTAATATTCTCCTAAGGGATTGGTTTTCTGATCTTACTAATAACCCTCAACAACATTAGTTTTTCAGATCTTATTGGTTTTTTCACTTACTATCTCCGGGAGGGATTGGAATTATTATTCTATTAGACTTCTCGATATTGTTAGGTGATCTTGGTTTTCTTATATCTTCGACATATACCCAGGCATGGGCTAGTCTTTTTTCACAAATATCCCCTAGTGGATTGGTTTTCTAATCTCATTAGTATTCTATCCCAGATGTGACTCGTCTTCTAGTCTTATCGGTATTCTTGGTTTTCTGGTTATCATCCTCCCGATATAGTGATTGAGCTCCTCTCCTGGTCGGGACATATTGGTATGCTCTATTGGGACATTATTGGACTCTTCTGATATTCTTGGTTTTCTAGTTATTCACTATCGGGATTGCTTTTCTGATCTTATTAATATTCCCTTGCGGGATTGGTTTTTCTGATTGTATTAGTCTGTACCCCGAGTAGGATTAATTTTATAATCTTATCCATATCTTATTAATATTCTCCTAGGGGATTGGTTTGCTGATCTTACTAATAACCCTCAACAACATTAGTTTTTCAGATCTTTTGGTTTTTTCACTTACTATCTCCGGGAGGGATTGGAATTATTATCCTATTAGACTTCTCGATATTGTTAGGTGATCTTGGTTTTCTTATATCTTCGACATATACCCGAGCCTGGGCTAGTCTTTTTTCACAAATATCCCCTAGTGGATTGGTTTTCTAATCTCATTAGTATTCTATCCCAGATGTGACTCGTCTTCTAGTCTTATCGGAATTTTTAATATTATACCTAATTTATCTACTCGGTCGTGACATTTTTTGGACTTATGGTATTCTTGGTTTTCTGGTTATCATCCTCCCGATATAGTGATTGAGCTCCTCTCTCGGTCAGGACATATTGGTATGCTCTATTGGGACATTCTTGGTTTTCTAGTCGTCGCCCTCCTGACCAAGGGATCAAACTCCTTCCTCGGTTGGGATATTATTGGACTTCTGGTATTGTTGGCTTTCTTGTTATCATCTTCCCGACTAAGAGATCAAACTCCTTTCCTCGGTTGGGACATTATTGTCCTCCTATTATAGTGATTGAGCTCCTCTTCGGCCGGGACATTATTGATATGCTCTATTGGGACATTATGGACTTTTAGTATTCTTGGTTTTCTAGTTATCATCCTCTCGACCAAGGGATCAAATTCCTTTCCTCGGTCGGGACATTATTAGACTTCTGATATTCTTGGCTTTCTGGTTATCATTCTCCCGACTAAGGGATCAAACTCCTTTCCTCGGTCGGGACATTATTAGACTTCTGGTATTCTTGGTTTTCTCGTTATTATTCTCCTGTTATAGTGATTGAGCTCCTCTCCCCGGCTGGGACATTATTGATATACTCTATTGGGACATTATTGGACTTTTGATATTCTTGATTTTTAGTTGTCATCCTCCCGACCAAGGGATCGAATTCCTTTCCTCTGTTGGGACATTATTGGACTTCAGGTATTCTTGGCTTTCTGATTATTATCCTCTTGTTAGTGATTGAGCTCCTCTCCCCGGCCGGGACATTATTGGACTTCTGGTATTCTTGGTTTTCTAGTTGTCCTCCTCCCGACCAAGAGATCGAATTCCTTTCCTCGGTCGGGACATTTTTGGACTTCTGGTATTCTTGGCTTTCTAGTTATTCCTCCTGTTATTGTGATTGAGCTCCTCTCTCCGACTGGGACATTATTGGACTTCTGGTATTCTTGGTTTTCTCGTTATTATCCTCCTGTTATAGTGATTTAGCTCCTCTCTCTGCCTGGGACATTATTGATATGCTCTATTGGGATATTATTGGACTTCTGGTATTCTTGATTTTTAGTTGTCATCCTCCCGACCAAGGGATCGAATTCCTTTCCTCGGTTGGGACATTATTGGACTTCAGGTATTCTTGGCTTTCTGATTATTATCCTCCTGTTAGTGATTGGGCTCCTCTCCCCGGCTGGGACATTATTGGACTTCTGGTATTCTTGGTTTTCTAGTTGTCCTCCCGACCAAGAGATCGAATTCCTTTCCTCGGTCGGGACATTATTGGACTTCTGGTATTCTTGCCTTTCTAGTTATTTCTCCTGTTATTGTGATTGAGCTCCTCTCTCCGACTGGGCCATTATTGATATGCTCTATTAGGATATTATTAGACTTCTGATATTCTTGGTTTTTTAGTTGTCATCCTCCTACCGGGGATCAAACTCCTTTATTCGATTGGGAGATTATTTAGCTTTCTTGTTATTATCCTCTTGATATAGTGATTGAGCTCTTCCCATCAGTCGAGTGGGTATTCTGGCATTCTTATTCTTAACAGCAAATCGTTGGTATTCAGACATTCTTCTTCTTATTATCTTAATGACCGTGGGATCGAGCTCTTTTTCTCAGTTGGATTATAATTCTGGTACATACAGATATTATTATTATTATTATTATTATTATTATTATTATTATTATTTTTCTCCTTGGTCCAAAGGAAATGGATATTCTGGTATTCTGGTATTCTGGACATTCTTATTATTATTCTTAGTCGTAAGATTGAGTCCTTTCATCTCAATCCTAATGAAAAGGATATTTTGGTAATCTTCACATTTTTATTATTTTCCTCATAACCAAGGATCTGGTTCCTCTCACCGGTTGGGGCAGGATTGGAAAAGAGGGATTCCTTTTGATTTTTTTACTCCATGGTAGTAGCTCATATATAATCTACCAAACTAATTGTTATCATTATTTTTAGGTTATTGAATCCTATAATTTTTTGTATAAGCATTTCAACTTTATAATCTCAATCACATGTTGTTAATAAATTTATGTTCCCGGATTAACAATCATTGCTTTCAATAATGGTGTGAATTCGATGACAATTAAGTAGGTTCACTTATGCTGTGTTGAAGTTTGTAGAAAGTAAATATGTTCCTTCTAACTAGTTAAATTTTTTGTTGCTTAAATTCTGTCAGCATTTGTGATGTAGGTGTTCTAGATATCCTAATGATGTATGGTGCATTTCAACATCACGTCGATTAGCTGTTACCCGAACATCACGTCTATTTTATATGTATGTTCTTTCACATCAGATTATCACTTAAGATTTTATAATTTCTTGATATATTGTCATACTTTTGGTATTGTATCTTTTTTTTCTGTGTGTTTATCACTCTTTTCATTAATAATTTCTAATAAAAAAAAAGGGCAGCCCGGTGCACGAAGCTCCCTCTATGCGGGGTCCGGGGAAGGATTCATTGTATGCAACCTTACCCTGCTTTTTGCAAAAGGTTATTTCTACGATTCGAATCCGTGACCTTTTGGTCACAAAGCAACAACTTTACCATTGTGCTAAGGCTCCCCTTCATTAATAATTTCTAATAAGCTTATCAAAATTGATGCACTTGGTTTAAGTAAAGCACGACAAGATGGTTCCAGTTTTGCTGCTTTCTAAATATATATCTTTCTGAATACATATAATTAAGCAGCATAATCTTTTTTCATGTCTTGTGTTTTTTTGAACTTTCAGTTTGTCTTCTCCTTGTTCCTAAGTTACTGACACATGTTTTTTCTTCCTCAAGGAAGATTATTATGTTTGATGGGGTATGTATTGAGAGGACTATTGACTATATTAAGTTATTTTCTGCCTAGCAACATGTATGAAAGGCGCATGGACAAAATCATTTAGTCATTTTTTTATTTTTTTGAATGTACTATTTTGATGCACATTCCATATGATGATTTCCTTTATCATCATTGAAATCTTGGTTTTCAATTAATTCTGAGTTTGGGTGGTTGTCTTTCCAATTCTTTTACCTAGATTTCTTAGAAACTGTGACTAGATAGCTTAGTACTTTGTGATGTTTTGTATTGATCACTCGAGTACTCATATTTGATTTGCGATTTGAAAGAATGCTTATGATTTAACAATTAGTTTGATTGATATTAGGATTATGTTTGAAAGGAATTTCTTGTCTATTGTGGTACCAAAATTTTGCCTTTTCTAATAATAATTACTCAAATTTAATCTTGATATATGTTTATCTTATGAGTGGATGTAACGAACAAATTGTGATATACCATTATTGTCTAAAGATTTATTGATGTCATTGTTGCAGTATCTCAGCCATGATAAATAATTCTACGCAGTTTTAAATTATAATCATATGAACATATATATAAGGTAAATTAATTCTATGGTTCTAGTTTTATATTTTGTTCTATGTTTTGGCCTATCGGTTGTTTGGTTACTATTTGAACTTTAAATGGTTTTTTGATCTTGTCAACAATGTGTTGTTTGATGATATCTGATAAGTATTTCAGATATGTACTTTTATGGCTGGTCATTCTTGGCGGGAAGTTTTCATTTGCCTATTTTCTCTAGGAAAGTAACTTTCGATTTTTTTGTTCCATGTGTAGCTTTTTCTATCTTCTGTCGCTATTATTTATTTCATTTTTCTGACTGTGATTTTATTGATTCATGAAGAAATATTGCTCTCCACTTTTCTTCTTCCAATATGCTTACTGTGAGACAATTTATATAGTGTTATGTTAAAAGCTTTGATAAAGCTCGAGCTGTTCTCTATGATGATTCTGATCCTGATGTGGTCGCAAAATGTGTTGTTTGTTTTAGTCTTTCATTTGTCTATGTTTTAATGTTTAATCCAATTATTGTTTGTCTTGATTTTCTATCGTAGGTTAAAGATCTTAAAAGTCTCTCAATTGACCTATTGGTTCCCGGCATGTTGGTTAATGCTCAAGTGACTTCAGTTCTTGAGAATGGGATAATGCTATCATTTCTTATACATACTTCACTAGATATGTATGGCTTTTTAATTTTTTCATTGCTTATATATTTTTTGAAGGTGCAAGACTTTGGAATTGAATAAGATACATTCACCTAGTGACTTATAATCTATAACTGGAATATGGAAAGATAATTATGCTCAGAACAAACACATTCTCATTATCGATGAGTTAGTTACCATGCTTTCTAATTCTTTTTTTTTTTTTTGACACGAGCTACACCAAATAGTGAATGCAGTCGTTGAAATGGTAGCCCCTGCGTGTGCTCAGGCAGTATTGAACGGTAGCTTTTGCAATTGGGTTCCATCCTTTGAACTCCTGCATTTATGATTGCTGAAACTATTTCTCAAATTCTTTTTCTTGCATGTCAGAGATTTTATTAGTCACTAAGCGTCCTGCAATTGCTGCAATTGTATCAGAATGCCTTGTAGGATCAGCTCTTGCTTTATTTAAAAGTTCCCTTCCGTTGTGATGACTTCCCTTGAGTGAGTATATGAACCTTTCTTAGAATCTAATTTTCAGGTAGCTTCCTCATTTGAGACTGTCAGAGGTTGGGACAGCTTTAAATCGTTACTATCCCCAAGTGGGCACATGTCCTTCTGGTTCAGACCATTTGTGCACACCAGGGTCGGTGGGCCATTCTCCTCAAGATCTTCTAATATCAGTGGTAGTGACACGTTGATGTTACAGTCATTGTCTGTTTGCTGATGTGTAGGTGGTTGACTATTCTGTCGGGCTGTTCCCTCTATCACAGGACTTGTGTTGTCTGATCACTGGCCTCATTAATAGCACTATCCAGGTCTTCATGGTTCCCAACAATTGTATTCATTGTTTGGGGATTCCAGGAGGCATTACAGTGCACTACATGGTGTCCTAGTTGCTGGCATCCGGTGCAAAGCTTCAATGTAGATTCAAAATGCAGCTGTAAATCCACTTCACTCCCATCCCGTAGGGTTGCTTCATTGTGGCCAATAGATCAATTACTTATTGCTATGAAAGGAGGTGATCATTTCTATTATACAATCAATTATGTTTTAAATTTTTTTCCAAATAGGAAGGATTTTTTTTCTTTTATCTATTGTCATTGGAATTGAATTGTGCAAAATAAACTGATTTTTTTTATTACCTCGAATTTTTGTTCTTTTTTCATTACCTTGCTAAATTGTGGTTGTCAATCATAGAACTGATATAAGAAACTGCCAAATATGATAAATTCTTCATCAATGAAAACTTAAAGAACCAAGTCTTGCTTAACTTTATGCTAAAAATTTAGCCACTAGATTGGATCCATGCTCGTGCCCTTGACATCAAGTCTTGTAAATTTATGACACATGTTATGTTGCCTCTTTTGTTGATATTTCAACTATGTGAAGTCTTTAGAGAGTTTTTTGTTTTTGAGTTCTAAAAATTGTTCCAAGTTGCTCAAGATTAATAGCCAGAATGTCCAAGGTTGGTTTTGTTTCTTTTTCCCCTTGAATCATTTGAACACTTTCTTTTCTCTTTATTATTTGGTGCTAATGTCCTTCCTTTAATCCTTTCTTTAATCCTCTCTTTATCAATGTGTTGATTTGACATTGAAAAAATAGTTATCTATTGATTGGTCTGAGTGAAGGAATTGTCTATGTGCACCATTAGCAATTTCTAAAAGCTTTGCTGATAGGAGTTTGGAAACACTATTTGCTATGTGTCCATCAACTATATAATTATTTTTTCATTTGTGTGTGATGTTTTCTTTTCGGCATCTTCATGTCTAATTTGTGTTTTTGTTTATGAGAGTTTCTCTAATTCGCTCAATAAGTTAGACATAGATCGTATCTTCGATCTAACTTATTAATGCATTATACTTACGACAAAGTTTGAGATAAAATCAGTTATGTCTAAGGTTTTCATTTTGGGTCTGTGAATGCATGTAATTATACTTTTTTTTTTTTTAAAAACAATGCTATACAAAATATTTCCTGTTCCTTCACTATGCTGTGTTTTATTGGCATGTTGTGCCTTGTGTTGAAGTAGAATTATAATTGGGTGTATCTCCTGATACATGTGAGACAACACTCACAATTTAAACAAGGGTTATTCTTCTAGGTTGTTTTTTTAAGTATATTTGATAGAAATACTCAATCTATGAATAGTATTCTTGCCTCGACATTTTGGCATATTAGTCTGTTTTTGGAACAAAATTCTTAATCTATTAAGGCATTGCATGATAGATATGATTCCACTAAGGACTAATATTTCTTGATTTTACAGTTCTACGTGCATTGTGGTTTATAATTTTACCTATTATATTAATATTGTCTTGATCCCTACGCAACTATCGGTTGGTACATAAAATAGTGAAAACCATAATTCTAAGAAGTATTATTTTTTTTACTCTTAAATATTTATTGCCCCTTTTTGTTTAACATCAACAAGACACAGTTAACCTCAATTGGTTTTGCGGTTCACATTGTATTATTTATTTTTTTGTTAAGTTTTCTAATAATTACTTGGTGAAAATCCTGGCAATACATATGCAACTCATTTCTCTAAAATTTCTTCTAGGTTTTTGTCCAATACATATGCAACTCATTTCTCTAAAATTTCTTCTAGGTTTTTGTCCTACTTTTCTGATAGTTTTAGAGGATGTGGGTGATACATATGCAACTTTAGCACTAATGTATGGATATGATGCTAGATATGCTCCTTCAACAAGTCATTCAAGCTATAGAATAATTGCACTAGTGGTATGATCCTTGATCTGATCCCTTATTACTTTTTTAAAAATTCATTGTGGTGTTACTAAGAGTTTGCTATTTTTCTTGAGATATGAGCTCAACTATGACTCTAAATTGTCTTCTTTCTTTTAAGTGTTTTTATATTGGGTGGTTGCATACCTTTTTTTTTTTAATTATTGTTTTCATATTTCAATACTATAATGCTACATGATTTCTAAAATAGTTATGTGGTAATTACTATTTTATTCCCTTTGATTTTATGTGGAATAAGTACTCCTATGTTTGGTTACTTAATGAATTTGAAATACCAAGTACTATAGTCTTTCTATCTCCAAGGAGTATCTATTCTATTGCATTCTGTGACAAACTATTCAATTCTCCAAGAAAAGAGGCAGAGGAATCCTCTCCTATTTCTTGGGGTAGTAGGCAGAGGTAGAAACTTTGGCTCCTTGGCACTTTTTTTTATTACATAGAGCTGTGAAGGGTTGTTTGTTGGAGAAGATGGTTTCGTGAGGGAAGGAAGACCTTGGTCACAGTAAGAACACATATGGTTTTGGCAGAAGGGTGGTTGATAGTGTAGTTGGGCTTTAGCAGACATTGAAAAAGGGTACTATATAAGGAAATTATAACGTATGTATATATGTCATACCCTATATGTCTAGAAAGTGAGTGCTCTATTCATATTATTTCTCATAACATGATGTTGGTGCAATTGTGCCTCAAGTGGTCAACGTCAATGGAGATGTATCACATAGGGTTTTAGTTAGGGTTGCATACAATGGATTGAAAGTAGCGGTGAGGCATTTGGTCAATCGTAGGAAGGGTTAGCCTTTGGACATGTGGAAGATATGGAAGCTAGCGAAGTCCTTAAGGCAATGATCTTAGAAATATGTTAAATTGTAATTTTGGGGTTCACGTGATTTGGGCAACATTATCCATGAATGATGTGAGTAAATTTGACTTGTAGAGAACCTTCGATCTAGTAACATGAGTTTCTTGTTGTAGTCGATGTCCAAGCTCGATCCCAAAGCTTTTTTACATAGGGTTACGGTGGTGTGAGCGAGCAAAATTGGAATCTCTTAGCAGATTGAGTCCACTAGTGTTCAATCAACTGTTGAGCTGTCTACATATTATTTGTTCGTGAATAAAATGTGCTCTATTATACTTGAGTTGACTAAATAAGGAATCCAATTGACTAAAGAGAATTTGAGTCAATTGAAACTTTATTTAGTTGATTTTTAAATTGTCAATAAGAGATGCATGGCTTTTTATTTGAATTTGAGTCAATTGAAATAGATTTCAATTGTCAAGGGTAGCCCGGTGCACGAAGCTCCCGCCATGCGGGGTCCCGGGGAAGGATCCATTGTACGCAGCCTTACCCTGTTTTTTTGCAAGAGGCTGTTTCCAGGATTCGAACTCGTGACCTTTTGGTCACATGGCAATAACTTTACCATTGCTCCAAGGCTCCCCTTCATATTTAAATTGTCAAGATAAGTTCAAAAAGTATTGTTGGTTAGTTGTAGAGGCCTCTTTATATAAACAACGAGCATGTTTCTTCTTAGAATAATGCATGAAAATCATATTTGATTTCTAGCTTTGTTTGGTCAAGATAAATGCAACTTAGTGCTATCAAAAGGCTTCTTCTACAAGGTCTTTGTACATGTGGTTTCTCCACTTTATCCAAGGAGATTTTCACAGTTGGATTGTTGACATGATCAACTTAACTTATGGATAGATTGTTAGTAGGATTAGGGTTCTAAGCATGTAAAGGTCTCTTATTAGCATTGCATTCTTCTATGATTATTATTATTTTGATGTGCTTACTTTAATATGAACAAACATACAAGCATCATGCAAATCACTATTGAGTTTTTTTGGCCTTATAAAATGCAAGAAAAGGCAAAAATTATTTGTAGGTTGAAGTGCTGTTCAACCCCCTTAGTTTTCCGGTCTCATTGATCTGCACCTACACATGATCCATATTTGCAAACAAAGAAAACAAATGATTGAGACATTCATAATTTTAGTTCGCAATGATAGACTGACTGAAATATTAGAGAACACATCTAAATTGTTGTTAATTTCCATTACACAATATATTTAAATAAATTAGAGACTTCTATTTCTAAGAGTATTCACATGATTTTGGATAATAAGTACGACTAGAGGGAAAAAACAAAATAATGGTTTGATTCTTTCAAATATATTAATTGGAACTTGTGCTTAGTTTTAAACCTCAAGTTTGGAATGCTTAATCATTATCATTCATTCCTAGGCCTAAATTTGAAATTTACATTGCTCTAACTTGAAAATCATATTAAGTAGTTTAGCGTATAATGTCTTAATAAGAATCTTGACACTCTTGAGCACGCCAAATATCTATGCATAAGAGGATGAGTCTAATGAAATTCTTTAGTCTTTATTTAGAGAAAATGGATTCTATTGATGTAAATGCCAGAACTTCGTGGTGTCAGATCTTGAAGTTCTCTTTTTTTGTTTTGTAAATATTTGAAGCATTGACAGGAAGGTGCATTGAAAAACAACCAATAGTCTCAGCTAAGAGAGCCTAGTATTTTATGTTCTTATATAGTCTTTTGAAAACTAGGATTTGTCAACACTAGAGCGAATTTTGCTAAAATGTATTCCTTGTTTGTTTGGGTTGGGTTATACCCCTCCAGTATGACTAACCAACTAAAAAATTTGGTATTTTTGCCTTCTTATGTTAACTAATACATATACCAAACATCAGTTTTTCAGTTGAAAACATTTCAATACATGCTTCACTTAATTCTTAGATCAAGAACTACAAGAAGGTTATCTGGGCTTGTCCTAGATTAATTTGTGCAAACTTTTCTATTTTTGTCTTCTACCAAGACATTGCTGCCAAATATTACTTCTTTTCTTTTGTGATTTTATTTTTTTGCTTTCACTTTGGAGGAGAGGTTCATATGCTCAGTGTGGACATGTTGAAGCCTTTTCTTCCTGTTAACAAATAAACTTATTTGAGCATTGTAAAATGTTGATAACTCTATCACTTCCTGTAAAGGTCGTGTTGTCATCAATTCTTCTGAAATGAGCATCTCATTCCCTTTAAAATAAAGAGATCAAATGCTCGATTATGTCCTGAGATTGATGGGTGAGATGAGAATGAGTTGGTTGATTCAAGCTGCAAACTCAGGTGATTTATGTTTTTTCCTCATCAGACTGAAGTTTCCATTATTGGGGATGATAAAGATGTCTTTGCTCTTGTTCATGTGGAGATTTATGTGTCAATATTTTGCAGACTCTTGCTTTGTGTGCGTGTAAAACTCGGGTTTTAGTGGAACCATGATTGAAGCTAGAAACCGCATTCTAAAGGTAGCTTGCTTAAGAGGTTTTATATTTTCACCTGTCCTTTGGCTTTGTCCTTATTTTAGTTATTTATTACAGGCGACTTTCAGTTTCTTTGTTTTACCAAGTGATCCTTCCGATATTATCCATCCACTTGTAGACAATTTAATTTCATTATTATGCGCTATTCTTTCAACCAGGTGACAACCTTATCGCTTGAAAGTGATGCTATCTTTTTCATGCAATTGATAAGTGTTTAATATTCTGCTTTTAATAGATGTTTTTTTCCTATATCTTCTCTAATGCTTGCACATTTTCCCACATGAAGAGCGGCAGTCCTAAGTCTAGCCTTGACTCTCAGTGGATTTGTTACTTTGGAGTACTGTAAGTGACCATATTTTTCTGCTAGATACAGATAGGTTACCATATTTTTCTGCTAGATACAGATAGGTTATGTACTGCTAATTTATTTCCAACTAACCAAGTGCCAGCCTAAACTAGGAAACTACTATGATTTGAGTTTCTTGTGGAGAACAAAGAAGCAATACAAAATCATGGATTTGTATTGTGTACTTGGTGGAAATGTTCATCAATGAACAAAGAAGTACAAAATACAATAGTGCTTACACAAAATAGCTATTTTTATCTTGCTATTACAATTTTCAAGCATAAAAATATATATGTTGGATGATATTATCCCAGCAAGGTTCCAAGAAAAAAAACAAAATTTACTAGATTTGGCAAAATTGATTTTACAATAGTTGATTCCTAGGTTTACATTATATCTACAATTTCTTCCTTCTTTGCTTAGGCTTGACCTTCTAGAAATGACTATTTTGCTATAATTTAGGGCATTCACCCTATCAACATATAGGCATTATGTTTTGTCTCTTTCTTGAGATACATCCAATCTGTTCTGTTCTTAATGCTTTGTGGCATTGACTCATGATAGACAATGTGGAAATTCTTTTGTTTTAATTTGCTGAAGCACTTATGGGTTGTAATGAGCTCATAGTTTGCAAAATCACGATTCGGATCGTAGGATCATACGATCCTACGATCCGGAAATCCAAAATCCATCCAGGATCATGCAGAATCGATTTTTGCAGTAGGATCATAGCAGGATCAGAACAGAATCGGTAGAATCGTAACAGGATCGGAGCAGAATCGAAGCAGGATTGGTGGAAGCTTTGAGAGGTCATAACTTTTGACTCGGATTGAACCACGAGGTCTATAATATATCAAATCAAAATTCGTTCAGAGATCTTTAATAAATTTCAAAGTCTATCCTTAACCACCCTATTTCAAACCCAAAAAATATAATTTAAATCCTTTTCGGAAGCCTAGAAGGTTTTATCTTTTTTTATTATTTTTTTCATTTTGATAGGGTTTAAAATTATTTAAACATATGTTTAATCATTTTTGAGTTAGTTTTTTATCAATAATATTTTGTCATATCTTTTTTCCAAAATGATCAGTTTGTGGTCTAGTATTATGTGGCATCAACTAGTCTTTAGAAGATTATTTCCGGCGTTCATATTTGAATCAAAGGATTCAATAGCTTCTGTTATATACGTTAAGTGCTTTGTTGGCCTTTAAATTATTATTATTGTCTTAATAGAAATTTTATATTCTATATGAAAATATAAATATTATTACTATGCGATAATGGTAGTTAAATTACTAGTTAATTTAAATTTGTACATATAGTAATGTAATCTGAGGTGCTGAGGGTAAATGATTGCATATATATGCAAATTAGTTATCTATTTATATGTAAATGAGTTTTTAGGTATTTTTTCTAATTATTAATCATGTATGATAAAATTTTAAGAATTTTTGGTAAGATCGTACGATTCTAGAATCCGATCTTGACCCTAAATCGATTTTACGTAGGATCGCAATTCTATGAAATGAATGAGCTTATTCACCTCTTGAATAATGATCAAGTCGAAAAGTAGAGGCTCTCTTTCTTGTGCAGCTTGTGCTACAATGTCCTAAATCCTTTTCTTCCTCATCCAACCTCCATATAAATGCAACAGAACCTCGGATATTTGAAACAGACCATATACTTTTGATTTGATGTTTCATCTTTTCATGCTCTACCTTTAATTTAAAACTTTGACATTTGATTAATTCTCTTTTGGTAGTGAGCTATTCTTTAGTTTATTGGTATTATGTTGACATGATTCTGAAAGAAAAACCTAATTGAGAAGGACAAGAATTATATATATATATAAACTGAAATGTATGTAATCATTGTTTTCTGTTGAAAGTTTAGGCAAGATCTTCATTGCTCGTATTGCGAGATCTTATCTAGCACTCACCCTTTAGTTATTATTTCATCACGTGAAATATTTCTAGGACTATTTCTATTTGGCTACATTACTTTTCTAGCTACTGAATTCTTCTTTTATATTTCCAACCTGTAACGTTACTATGGTTGCCAACATGTTTTACTATTAGCTCTGAAAAAAAACATCAATAATCATGTTATAATTCAAAATATGGATTATTTTTACTATAACTATTGCTTCATCAAAGAAAATGCTACAATATTTAGTAAATGATTAAATTTGCTACCATGATCATAGCATAAGTTGATTATACCAAGTCTATAAACCTTGCTTGCGGTCATGCTTTAGAATAATGTTTTCTTTCCTTCGAGAAAGATTGAACTAACATTGATTTTTTTTTTATATTTCTTAATTAGTTAAGAAAACAAGATGAGGTTATAATTCAGACATTTTTGGTGTAAGGTGACCAACTCTTTTGCGTTTTTCTTTTATTTTTGTGACTGATTTTTTTTCTTTCAACATCATAATAATTTTTGTTCATGATTGGTTTCGTTTAAATTGTTAGCTTCCTATATGATATTCTCTTATTAGAGGTGAAGATTGTTTTATGGTCTGAACCTAAAGCTTAGCTACTTTATGTTGCCAAATCAAGTAATTGGAAGGGACGGGACTTGCCCTTATTCTAGTACAATTCTCACGACCTTGGGTAGCTACTCCCATTGGTCGGGGTGGGATTTACCCTATTCTTAGTACAATCTTCATGACCTTGAGTCACTACTTCCCTTGGTCGGGTAGGTCTTGCCCTAGTCTTGGGTCGCTACTCCCCCTTGCCTCGGAGGGATTTTCCCTATCAAGGTTGGACATTCTTATTATTGTGCCCAATTGTGGGATCAAGCTCTTCTCTCCGGTTTGAATTCAATGGTTCTTTTTGACATTCTTGGCATGAACATGGCATTATCCTCCCGACCGAAGTATCGAGTTCCTCTCCCCGGTTGGGATAGGATGGGACTTCTTTGTGGTATTCAAGACATTTTCAGGTATTCTTGGCCTTCTTGTTATTATCCTCCCGATCAAGAATCGAGCTTCTTCTCCTTAGTCGAAATAGGATGGGACTTCTAGCATTCTTGGCATGAGCATGGTATTATTCGTCTTCTTATTACCCTCATGACTGAAGGATCATGTTACCCTCCTCGGTCAGGATAGGATGAGACTTCTTTGTGGTATTCGGGTATTCTTGGCCTTCTTGTTATTATCCTTCGGCCAAAGGATTGAGCTTCTCTCCCCGATCAGAACTGGATGAAACTTTTGGCATTCATGGCACGAGCACTGTATTATTGGTCTTCTTATTACCCTCCCGATCGATGGATCGAGTTCCTCTCCCCGGCTCGGACAGGATGAGACTTATTTGTGGTAGTCAGGACATTTTCAGGGTATTCTTTGCCTTCTTGTTATTATCCTCTCGCCCGAGGGATAATGCTCCTCTCCCCTATTAGAATAGGATGGAACTTCTGCCATTTTTGGCACAAGCATGGTATTATTGGGATTTCTTTGTTGTATTTAGGACATTTTCAGAGTATTCTTGGCCGTCTTGTTATTATCCTTATAGCCAAAGGATCATGCTTCTCTCCCTAGTCAAAACAGGATGGGACTTCTGGCATTCATGACATCAGCATGGTATTATTGGTCTTCTTATTACCATCCCGACTAATAGATTGAGTTCATCTCTCAGATTAGGACACGATGGAACTTCTTTACGGTATTCAGGACATTCTCACCGTATTCTTGGCCTTCTTCGTATTACCCTCTTTTTTGTCACGATTGAACGGGTAGTTGGATATTCTCGGTTTTCTTTTGGATTTTTCAATATTCTTATTATTACCCTCCCCCCTTTGTCTGAAGGATCAGAGACCTCTCCTCGGTCGAAATAGGATCTGGATTCTAGCATTCTTGGCATGAGCATGGTATTATTGGTCTTCTTTTTACCATTCCAACCGAAGGATTAAGTTTCTCTCCTCGGTTGGGACAGGATGAGACCTCTTCGCGGTATTTAGGACATTTTTAAGGTTTTCTTGGTCTTCTTATTATCCTCCCAGTCGAGGGATCGTGCTTCTCTCTTTGGAATAGGATCAGACTTCTATCATTCGTGGCATGAGCATGGTAATATTGGTTTTCTTATTACCCTCCTGACCGAACAATCGAGTTCCTCTCCCAGTTAGGATAGGATTAGACTTCTTTATGGTTTCAATACAATTTCAAGTATCTTATTAGCCTTCTTGTTATCCTTCCGTGTTGAGGGATCGAACTTATCTCCTCGGTCGGACAAGGATGAGACTTTTGACATTCTTGTCATGAGCATAATATTATTGGTTTTACCCTTCCGACCGAAGGATCGAGTTCCTCTTTCCAGTTGAGACAGGATTGTTAATTATCTTTTTATTGAATACAATGATATAACTTGTTTCTCATTTGCTATTGACTAAGTTAGGTGAAGCTCCAAAGTT
Organism: Zingiber officinale; assembly: GCF_018446385.1. Lineage (NCBI taxonomy): Eukaryota > Viridiplantae > Streptophyta > Magnoliopsida > Zingiberales > Zingiberaceae > Zingiber > Zingiber officinale. The sequence continues at coordinate 90,469,965 of NC_055990.1, forward strand.
GACATATTTTTTATTCACACATTAAGCTTTTTTAGTAATGCTATAATTCTTTGTCATTTTGGCTTTGTATTTATGTTTACATGTACAACCATTACTACTTTTGTCATGCTTTTTGTTGGAGTTTCAACAAAATAAAATGATTGCAATAGATAATTCATAATTCATTAGTCATTACGTAGGTTTCTATGGTTTGTTCCTTGACCTTTTATAGGGCTGATAGCTCATTCATAAGGCGGTTTGCTGCTAGAATGCTTATTGGGAAGAAACCTGCCCAAGCATTGGTGAGCGCAGATATTATTTGTAATGTGATTTTCATATCCAACTAATGAATTTCAATTTGATTGGATATCTTTTTAGCTCCCTACCAACAAAAGTCTATTACAAAGCTGTGTGTGAAAACGACAAATGGGGTGAGATAATCGAAGGTTTTTGTTGAGATTGAAGATGTTGAGGTAATTTGTCTTAGCAAAACTCCAGTTCTTTTTTTTTTTTTTTTTTTTTTTTGAATTAAAGACCTCTTGTTATCTTTTACATGGAATCATATTCAAAGTAGGAAAACAAGCTAATGTAGAACAATTATTCTATAGATCTTTGGGGTAGGGTTTTTTGCTAATACTCTTTTCTAACTTATCTAGTTCTTAATTTCTTTGATTGATAATAGCCTAGCAAAATGAGTTTAAAGGAAATTGAAGGAAGATTGTGATCATGCGTAAAGGTGGAAACTATCTCTCAAAGAAATAGTGTTTGGAAGGACAACTAGAAAGTAATGAACCCCTCTTTCTTGTCATTATTATGTTTAGTTGTCTAGTTTACCTATGTGGCATTCTTTCGTATAGGAACATAAGTGATAAATCTGTGTTGTCATTATGTGTAGCATGTTTCATTGTATTATAACACCATATATCAATTCCAAAGTAGTGCAACCTACAAGATTTCATTACTTATCATGATTTAGAACATGTTATCAAATCAATCATTATAACACTAATGTGGGTCGGAATAACACTGACCAAGATATGTCTTTTGTAGCTATTGGCCTTTTTGAAGAAAAAATTGAGAATCTTTAGGATCTAGATGTGAGATTGTTATTCTATTTTTATGTACTATACCTAGATGGAATGAGAAAAACATATCGTGGCATGCCATAGTAAAAATTATAAAAAAATAGTTATTGATTTCTACACTTATCTGATAAGGGATTTTAACGTGTTTGTTTATGGGACAGGTTCAACAAAAAGCCATTGATGTCATTACTTAAATAGCTTCTGCTGTGAAAAAATTTCCAAAGCGATGTGTGGTGCTGTGCCTTTGTGTATGGAACAACCATTTATATTTCCTTGATATAAACCTTCTATCTTCTGTTTGCCGATTACTTTTCATTCTTGTCATGCATCCTACAAAAGATCTATGCCCTGGTACAAAATGCTAGTTTTAAAATAGCTACAGGAAACAAGTTTTTGTTGGTTTTTTGAATTGAGAAACATGGAAAAAAAGACTTCAAGCCTTTGCTTCTATCTTCCATCGGCTTCTCCATTACTCAAGGTGAGTGATAGTTAAAACAAACTTATATTGCAGGAGCATGCTGTGAAAAGAACTCCTTCAATGAGTGAGCTCAATGAAATAATGCTGGGCAGGTAGGCTTCAACAAAGTAGGTTAGCTTCTTTAAAATATTTTCCTGTATATCAAAACTTTGATTGCCTTTAAATGTTCTCCTTGATCTCGGGTTCTAGTTTTCTAACTATCACAAACTCATGTTTTGCAGCAACAACAAGCAAAGTAACTGGTTATTTTGTTTTCCATTTATGACTTTGTTGCTTTCCTTCTTTTCTAGTTTTACAAGCAGTTGCTTTCCTATTTGACCAATTGTTTGTTTTAATGCCAAGTCCTATTAGAGTTTCTCTGTTCAAAGTTATGCTTTCAATTAAATATGAGTAGTAAAAATACCATGCCGGTGCTCTATAATGCTTTTTGTTGTTGCCATATAAGTATTTTTCTATCACAGGTGGTGGATGATTCAACATTATAATAGTTAAGTTAATACAATCCAAATATTCAACACCTAGACTGACTATTTTAGATTCGGTCATCAATTTTTCTTATACCATTTGTTCTTTTGTTATTTTGGTTGAGTACTTTTGCCTTAGGCATCTCACCTAGAGGCTTTCATTTAAATGTTCCTTGCATGATCCTTTAATTAATTCCCCAAGTGATTTTGTTTTCTAATAAAGAGTTGTCTAAGTGATTATATTATCATGTATTGATTTCTTATATAAAATTTATTTACAAATACGGCTTAACAAAAACAATGGAGATGACCATATACTTTATTTCTCTCATAATATTGAGATAAACTAGAAAAGCTAACCAATTAGAGTATGTGAGCATGTGAAACTGGTATCAGTTTGATATATTGACAATATGATCAAGTGCACTCATGAAATGCCACTTTGTATCTGATAGTATTGAACCTCTCATGTTATATACACACATCTACTAATATTTATGGCCCAAGGATTATATCTATAGAGGATTAGTGATTGATGAACTGGCTTGTAGTTCTACCCTAATAATTTAGCACTTAGTATCCTGAAGAACTCTTCTTTTAGGAATATACAGACAAATGAGAATGGACTTAACCTTCGTGATTTGGTTTCTATATTTTGCCAACTGCAGTGTATGCTTTTTCGCTCTTTACTTAAGCTTCTAACTTGTTGGATGCAATTGAATTTCAAGTGAGCTTACTCACCTTAACCACTGGTTTAGGTTAATAATGTGTGATTCTTTTTTTTTTCCTTCTATGTTAAGAATATTCTTAGCTGAAAATGGTGTCCCTTTGAATCTCTTGGCTTGAATCATAATTAATGTCTTCAAGCCATATTTATTATTAAATTCTGATGTTATCATTAGCTAGCCTCAGGTTGCCATCCATGATTGGGAGTTAGTAATGTTTTTTGGCTTGGGTTCAACCATTTATTGTTCTTATGAGTTCCCATTTCACCAGGATCAAAGTGAGATACTTTAGTGTCATTGGGGTACTTGCCCATGATTGTTGTTGTTGCGACCTTTTGATTTTTCTCTATTGTATCACCTTCTCCTATATAGTGCTGTGATCAAACAATGTATTAACATTTAAGAGATTCAAATTAAATAGAACAACTTCAAATGATACTACATATAAACTGGTTCAACTTGAAACCCAAAATAATTTGAGTTTGAATATCATAATAGTGAATAAAATCTTCAAAAGATCAAACAGTGCTAGTGAGATGAACTCAGCCAATTATGTCACATCCCAGAGGAGTCCTTGCCAGAGAAAAATCCGGGAGCATCTCCCCTGTACCGATAACAATCTGAAGAATGAATACGTCACAAACAAAATACATCAGCCCACACGGCTGGAATATATATATATATATATATATAACCACACAGTTATATAGTCAGTCCACTCGGCTGGAACAAAATAACCACAACCACGCAGTTATATATATAACAACCCATACGACTGTACTAAGAACATAACGGAAAACAAAAGGAAAGTCCATATAAACCAAAACAACACAATGCTTGCCGGCACGGCTTAAACACAAATACAACACAATGCTTGCGGTACAGTTTCCCGAACAATAATAGGAAATGTGAACTGAAAAGGCTGAAGAAACTGTACTAACCAGGACCTCCTATCTGGATATAAGGGTCGTCAGACCAGACATAAAGTGTCTCCTATATGCATGTCAATCATATGCAACCACCAAAAATGCAACATACAAAATGCAGCAACCACAAGCAATAAATGCAATCCATGCATATGATGCAAATATGACATGGTTACCCCTGACGCCAGTCAGCCATCTCACACGCGATGGTGAGACCGAGTGGGTAGGGCTATGACAACTGTGCACTTTGTCATCACTACTCCTGAGTGACCGAGTGGATAGGATGCTGTCGGAGTACACCTATCCTCCTACCCCAAACATAGTGGGGGAGCCTAAGCTCTTATCTCCCTATATCATGGTCAAGGGGAGGGATCCCTGCCCGCTACACGCTGCAGTCATCGCTACCCATGAGTAGACCGACAGAGCAAACTGTATACACCCTGCTTGATGTACCACTAATCTATGAGTGGTTGTGTGTGCAGATCATGTAATTGGTGATGTGCTCAATAACAATGGAGCCGACAATCGCTCAACATGCAATCATGCAAGATGATGCATGACACTACAACATGTAAATCCTAATAGCTCCATAATATATACCAAAAAGATAAAGAAATCCAACAAGGATCTAAGTATCATGAAACTAGGTACACATGTTAGGTATGTCTAGTAACTAGTCCTGTACACAGTAAGGCAATGTATGTCACTACTTATATGATCATAAGTACACATGGCAAGAACAAAAGAATATAAGTCTAAATGCATAACAGATAATAACAAACAAAGGCATGCTATAAGTATCAAGTAGTGACATACCAATGGTAGCTAAACACAATCATTACTACTCGCTATAAATTACTACGCATATCAAAAGAGATAAGTCAAAGGTACCCGCCTAAAAAATAGAGATCGTATCCGAAATATAACCCACGTCGAGACTCTCATCTCGAATCAAAGTCCTGCAAATCACATATTATATAGCTTCAAGACCTAAACTAATAGGGAAAAACCCTAATCGAAACGATCATTAATTAACCCTAATTAATGATAATCCAATAATCCTCAATCAACCAATTGTTTCATCTTCTGATCCAAATTCAGATTTAGTAATTCATATTTAACCAAACCTAGCATCATGAATCACTTAATTCATTACCAATTGATCACTAATCAAATCTTATCATAAATCATTCTAAATCCACTAATCACTAATTATCCAAGTAACAACAGATTAACAACTACATCGTTCCAATTTAAATCTACATTCATGTATGAATCAAACCACAACTTACCCAAATTTGAGTATCCTTCTATCAGCCCACTACCGGAAAACCCCTTACTGTAGGAAAGATGGTCGGAACAGCGCTATGGGCCAGAGCTAAGAAAAAAACAGGGAAGCTAATTAATCACAAAAGTCTCAACACCAACATAGCTTCTGAATATTCCAACACTAACCCAGATTCACCCTAAATCCGATTGCTCTACTGTTGGCATGAGATCGGTGTGCTTACTTGTCGGAAAAGTGGTTGGAGTTGTAGATCGCCACCGACGAACAGTGCAAATTGAAACCCTTAATCATATCCACTGATCCCTCTTGGATGACGCTAGTTGCAACTGTGGAGGTGATTCGAGCAGAGGAGAATGGCGTCGCTAGGGCACGGCTCGAAGAAGAATGTGCTGGATCTGTGTCGGCACTAGGGCACGACACGCTGATGGTGGATCCAAGCTAGGGTAGAGGGTGGCTAGGGCACAGGCGGCGGGATCGAGAAAGGAGATGGAACAAGGCGGCGGTGACCTAGCATCAACTCGTGGTGGTCGGAGGAGATGCAGAGAGAAGGGAGAGGTGGTGGCGTCTGCGGCTGTGAAGAGTCCTGGCGTCGACGCTCGATGGGGGCAGAGGGCGATCGGGGATGGAGATGGGGAAATCGGGAGGAGTCATCGCCAGAGGGAGAGGGCGAAGGAGGAATGAATCGGGGAAATAAAGAAAAAGAAACCTATGTTTTAATGTATACATATACTTAGGTTATTTGATAAATCAATTCCCACATAAGTGGTATTCTAAACAGGATTTTCCCAAGCCTAAAGATTCGCACCCTCAAAATACGCCTTACGAGCTCCGAAAAATTCTCAAAAAATTAAAAAAAATTCCAATAAGATTATTTTTCAAATAACCTTATTATTTAATTATTATTCCAATCAATTCCCAAGGAAAAAGGATAGAAAGATTTATAAAGATTGCAAAGTCATCCCTAGAGAAAGCTTAACTATCCAACATAGGTTAGTAGTGTTCCGCCTCAAACATAGTATCAATAGAAAGAAAATATATATGATTCCTAGAATTAAGTGGTGGAAGTTAAAGGATGGGAAACAAAATATATTTAAGGAGAATGTAGAAGTACCAGCATTAGGTGAAATATACGGTGACTCTAATACAATATGAGATAAGATGGTATCAAAGTTGAAAATAGTAGCTAAGAGTGTACTCGGTGAGTCAAAGGGACATGCACCACTAAGTAAAGAATCTTGGTGGTGGAATGAGAAAGTACAAGAGAAAGTGAAGGAAAAACGAATAGCTTATAAGAAATTATATATTTGTAAGTATGAGGAAAACTTAAAACAATACACAATAGCCAAGAAAGAAGCTAAGAAAGTAGTGAGTGAAGCAAAAAATGAAACTTTTGAACGATTATATAAAAAATTGGATACAAAAGAAGGGGAAAGAGACATTTATAGAATAACTAAAGTGAGAGAAAGGAAAACAAGATATCTTAGCCAAATAAAATGTATTAAAGATGAATGTAATAGGGTATTAATAAACGATGGAGAAGTAAAAGAGCGATGGAAGAGGTATTTTCATCAACTTTTTAATGAAGATTTAGGTGACCAACTTAACTTAAGTAATTTAAGTAGATCAAATGAGCATAGAAATTTTAATTTTTATTGTAGAATTCAAACTTCAGAAGTAAAACAAACTTTAAATGAGATGCACAATGGAAAAGCCATTGGACCAGATGATATTCCGATAGAGGTATGGAAGTGCTTAGGGAAACAATATATTGAATGACTTACAAAATTATTTAACATGATATTGAAAACGAAAAAAATGTCTGATCAATGGAGGATAAGTATTCTAATTCCCTTATATAAGAACAAGGGAGATTTACAAAATTGTGCAAACTATAGGAGTATTAAATTAATGAGTCATACTATGAAATTTTGGGAAAAAGTAATAGAAAAAAGATTAAGGAAGGAGACCACAGTGACAAAAAATCAATTTGGGTTCATGCTTGGAAGGTCGACAATAGAAGCTATACATCTTCTTAGACAATTAATTGAAAAATATCGGGAGCAAAAACAAGATCTACACATGATATTCATTATCTTATGATAGAGTCCCAAGAGAAATTATATGGAGAATTTTAAAAAAGAGAGAGGTGTTAGCGTAACATATATTGAATTAATTAAGGATATGCATGAGGATATAACGACCAGAGTAAAGACTTCAGGCAGAGTAACTGAAGCATTTCCAATAAAGATAGGGTTACATCAAGGATCAACTCTAAGTCCTTATCTTTTTACACTAATTATGGATGAATTCACTACGCACATTCAAGACATAGTACCATGGTGCATGTTGTTTGCAGATGATATTATTTTGGTGGATGAAACATGTGAAGGAGTAAATGCTAAACTAAAATCTTTGAGGGAAACACTAGAAGGAAAATGTTTTAAGCTTAGTAGATTAAAGATAGAATATATGGAATTTAAGTTTAGTAATATTAGAAGTAATGAAACAATTGTTAAGATAGGAGAGAACAAGTTGTCCGGAACCGAGAGATTTAAATATTTAGGATCATTTTTGCAAAACGATGGAGGGATTGAGAGATATGTCTTACATAGAATATAAGCAGGATGAGTGAAATGGAGAGGAGCGTTGAGTGTTTTTTAAACTTAAAGGTAAGTTCTATAAATCTGCAGTTAGACCTGCTATGTTATATGGAGCTGAATGTTGAGCTATGACTCGAGCACATGAGCAGAAGATGAGAGTTGCAGTGATGAGGATGTTAAGGTGGATGTGTGGACATACGAGGATGGGCAAAATAAGAAATGAGAGCATTAGAGAGAAAGTCGAAGTTGTGTCTATTGAGGAAAAACTCCGAGAGACACGTTTAAGATGGTACGAACATGTACTTAGACGATTAATAAATGCTCCAGTTAGGCGATGTGAAACTATGATAAACATGCATATCAAACAGAGAAGAGCAAGACCAAAAAAGACTTGGTTAGCAACAATAAAACAAGATAAAATTTATTTAAATATAGATGATATAATAGGAGATAGAGCTCAATGACGTAAAAGGATTCATACAGCCGACCCCACCTAGTGGAAAAAGACTTGATTGTTGTTGTTGTTGCCGTATTTTACAAATTACCAAAACAAATGACTCAACTTCGACTAGAAGACCCAACACCCTAATGCAAGAAGAAAACGAGACTAAGAAAAGAAGCCTGTGCACTGTCAAGTATAAGACCTCTCATCCATCAAGTATTCCGTCTCCTCATTACCTGCACCATATAGATCTAGTGAGTCTAAAAGACATAGCAAGTTCAACCTTTTATATAAATATCATTTGTCGCATTCACAAGAAATATTTTGATAAGTACCATGTTAAATAGTGATAGAGAGTAACTTCTGACATTAGTTTCATGAACCTCCAAATTACCCTAAATTAACATTCCCTTCTTTTACTTTTGTTATCTTTTATTTTATTTGTAAGACTTGTATGTAAATTACAAGACTTGTAATTAACATTCCCTCTGATCGTTTGACGAAACGTTTACCCTAGTACTAGGTTGGTAAGGTTCACCAGACCCTTCTTAAATTGAATCCCTTAATCCCTCTGTTTTAGCAAGGTTCACCGGACCCTTTTTAAGTCGGATTTCCTAACCCTTTGTTTTGGTAAGGTTCACTGGACCTTCTTAAGTTGGATTCCCTAACTCTTCTTATTTGATAAGGTTCTCTGATTCCCTAACTTCTTATTTGTATCGACCTTTTAACAATTTCAACCACTCAAAAACATAAGATTCATCGAGCCAGGACTTCTACCTACTGTTAAAAAAAAGTTAATACTATTTTGGATAAAATAGCCAAGCCGATACCTAGCAATATATCTACCTAAACCAACTAGTAACAACATAACTTTTAGACAACGTATAATGCACTGAAACAATAAAAGATGCATGAAATCTGTAATTTTAGTGTCATTTGAAAGCTTGATATTGCATGAATATACTTCAAGATCAGTTATCTAAGTGCATGTCTATTAATGACCCTTTGAACTACAAAATTTTTGCATGTCAACAAATTAATATACAACAACGCAGTAACCTTTTGGGCAACAAAGTTTTGCATGTCAACAAATTAATACAAAACAATGCAATCTGATCAATAATTCTTCCTATTTGGTCAAAACAAAGGCAAGTCAAAATATACCACATTTAAAAAGTATCAAACAACAAAACAAATGTACGTTAATTTAGCTTTCTCATCCATAATCTGTCTTGTTATTGAGTATGTAATATGCATGCTTTCGTATTTATAATCCATGTGGCGCGATAAAAAGCAGAAACATAGGGAAAGGCGAATATAATCCATATAGTGCAATAAAAGCATAATAGAAAACCTTACGACAAATCAAAATATTATACTACGATCCGTATGGTGCAGTAAATATCGAAAACCGAAAAGCGAACTTGCCTTGGTGTTTTTGCATATAGAAGATGACTAGCGAGACGTAGAGAAAGACGACCTTAAGCATTCCGATGGGGTTCTTCCTCTATCTCCTCCGAAGTTGTTAGGGTTTGGATGGGGGTGTGGGGGAGGTCGACGACTTTAAAGGTGAGGGAGGGGAAATAAAACATGTATTTAAAATGATAAGTCGGGTCGGATTGCTAGCAATCTGGTCGGATTCGTTAACTTATTAATACATTAATTACTTAAACCTATTAATGCTTTAATTACCCTAACATAAATTTTAATTGGTTAAAAAGAAAAGAAAAGAAAAGAAATTGTCAGTTGCACTACTAGAAAAATGAAATTAATGACATAATATCTATAGATATGTTTGGAAAATCCTTCAAAAGATCTATGCCCTTGTACAAAATGCTAGTTTAGAATAACTACCCTAAGGATGAAAGTGTATACATACTTAGCTACAGGTAACATGTTTTTGGATTGCTTTGAAGTTGTGGAAACATGGCCATGTGCTTCAAGCCTTTGCTTCTATCTTCCATCTGCTTCTCCATTACTCAAGGTGATTGATAGTTAAAACAAACTTATATTGCGGGTGCATGCTGTGGAAGTGGACCTCAATGAAATAATGTTGGGGCAGGTAAGCTTCAGCAAAGTAGGTTAGCAGCTTTAAAATATTTTCCTGTATATCAGAACTTTGATTGCCTTTAACTGTTCTCCTTGAGCACAGTTTCTAGTTTTCTTACCATCACATACTGTCATGTTTTGCAGGAACAACTTAAGTAAAGTAACCAGTTATTTTGTTTTCCGTTTTAAAGGTAATAAAATTTGCAGGAACAACTTAAGCAAAGTAGCCCGTTTTTTTTCATAGTATCATAAGGGATTCTGATTCAGGAAGCTATTCCTAATGAACTGCTGACGAAGGATACTGCTGATGAAGAGTATACTGCTGACGAAGGATAAAGACAATCAAGAGATTCTGATTTAATTTTAGAAGCTACTTCTAAGAAAGTATCAATTAGCAAGGATCCTGACCAGGACCCAAAAATATCTATACAAGATACTGCAACTTTAGCAGCTGACCAAGGATTGACAGACCTTATTGAAAGAGAAAATGTAGTCATTAGCCAAAATAATTTTGATGACTATATTAATAAAATTAATGCAAACAAGCGACAGAAGTTGGATGCAACCGATACTATTTTGCCACTTTTCCAGTATCATGCTTATGAGAGCTCTGATTCCTCTAGCAAGTAAGCTTTTTTTAAAACTATTTGTTTGCATTACCAAGTCAATCAGTCATTAGCAAAGTATAGCGTCAATTAATTAGTGAAGACTATCATCATATACTTGCCATCAAACAAAGCATAGTATAACTTGTGATAATTATTAGTTCAAGAAATATGCTTAATTTTCTTAGACCATACAAATATTGTGTCAATTAATTGAAATCATGTGGGTATAGATGTAGAATAGTGATGCTATTATTTGGATTCGTTAGAACCCCGACAGCATGTTTGAATTCATCTTTTTCCTGAGTGTCTAGAAGGGTTACATATTTATCATTTCTAACTTTGGAAAATCCATTTCAGAAATGATATTTGATTTTTCATATATTTTTCTGAAAGTATTAATTTTGCACTGTGACTGGTTACCTCAGATTGATTGGATAAAATAAAGATAAAGATAAAAAGCTAAATATTTTATTATTATGGTGCTAGTGTTTCTCTTTTAAGTGTGTGCCGGCCCTACTACATATCTTTCAGATTCACATAAAAATCCAACATCACCTTGAGATTTGATAAAAAAAAAGGCAGCCCGGTGCAAGAAGCTCCCGCTATGCGGGGCCCCGGGGAAGGATCCATTGTATGTAACCTTACCTTGCTTTTTGCAAGAGGTTGTTTCCAGGATTCGAACCTGTGATAGCTTTATCGTTGCGCCAAGGCTTCCCTTCAATATGTCTTTTAAGCTATTTGTTTTTTAAAGAGGAAATTGAGAATATTCAGAATCTAGATAATATGTTTAGATTTTGATTTGGTTTTTATGTGATGTACTTTGATGGAATTAGGAAAATGTACAGGTAACATACCAAAGTGGAAATTACAAAAAGATAGTTATAGATTTCAACACTTCTTAATAAGAGATTTTAGTGTGTTTATGGGGACAAGTTCAGCACCTACTCATTGATGTCATTACTTAAATGGCTTCTATCATGAAAAAAATTCCAAAGTGATGCGTGGTGCTGTGTCTTTTGGGTATGGAACAACTATTTATTTTTCCTTCATATTCTTGTATCTATGTCAAAAGTTTTCTTGAATGAGTTGCTCCCATGCCGGCTCTCCCATTCTAATTTGCCATTGTAGTTAGATTTTAATTTTAAGGATATTTAATCTAGTGGGTCTAAGTGGATGTTTCTTTTTGACATGCATAAACGACAGGGCTGCTGATATTAAAACATGAAATCAAGCAATGGAATGCTTTACCATTTTTTGTGAGGTAGTTGGTCAATGATTTATTTTTGATATTAAAGGAATTTGATTTGTTTTTACAATTTTTTTTTAAATTTGTATAATCTCTTACAAGATGCTTTGTTGATGTTCAAGCTCTACAAAATCATGAAAGAGCAAGAATCCCAAGGTTTCCGGTGAAGGCATTTCATGGATGGTATCTACAGTTGAAGACTTTGGAATTACGCCTATAAAGTTAAAGGTGCTGTTGGAATCTTTTTACAACTTGTAATTCTCACAAAATCTTCTCTTCAAAGTAAGCATTGGTTATAAAATTTAATTAAATTTTGCAAAGAGTTTGGGTTGCAATCTACCAATCACGAATGCGACTATCAGATTTATTGAAATTGTAGGCCCAGTTTAATTTTTTTGACTTTTCAAATAATAATTGTTATGACGATCAGAATCTTAAGTTTTGCTTTCTGAGACATTCAAGGTTTCCTGACTGATGTCTAGTTTGCTCTTTTGAGTGCTTTGGATGCTAAGTGTGAAAAGAACACATATAAGGTCAAGTATGAATGATGCAACATTATCTTTTTGTTGGATTTATTTAATTCATCACTATGGTTATTTATTTGATAATTATCTTTTTGTTGAAAAGACATATCTTTTTGTCGCTTTGTGACCAAAAGGTCACGGGTTCGAATCCTGAGAATAATCTCTTGCAAAAAGTAGGATAAGGTTGCGTACAATGGATCCTTCCCGGGACCCGCATGGCGAGAGCTTCGTGCACCGAGCTGTCCTTTTTTATTGAATTCTCTTTTTCTGAATCTAGATCTAATTGACTTCCTCACGAGGATATTAATGCTAAGATAACACCTAATTTGTTGAAGGATCTAGGAAATTCTGATCGAAAAGTATGAGATGCAAACTCATTATCCAATCTTTTATAATTTCTAGCATTGTGTTAATAAAAACTGAATTTGCTTCTCTCAATTTATAGGTTTGTTTGGAATACATTATGTTAAATTTGGATAAATTGTGTTTCTGTACATCTTTGATATGATATATTGCATTATCATGGGCAAAAAGTGTTGCTCCTATTTATTCTTCTTTCAGTTATAAGGTCTATATATGTGAAAATACTTTTCTTTGATCATTTCTCTTTATGTTTGTTATAGATTAACACTTTTTTTTGTAAATCTGCTTGTTCCTTCTCTTATGATTTTTACTTTGTAACAGATTACAAGTGACACCAGGAAGCTTGTCTATCACGCTCAAATCATATTGCTCGAGGTGCCAATATTATTCTTTCTAAAGAACATGATAGTTCTATTATTACTTAATTTATATCCTCAAATATCTAAATAATCATTGTTATATGCTCTATCAACTTTTTATTCTGTCCATAGGATTTACCATCTAACGAACTATTAACTTTTCTCATCAATACTTCACTTGTTATTTTGTTTTATTTTATAATGGGCATTTGTTTTCTTACTTTCTTTTTATTTACATCAAGACTCCTTTTGAGATCTTAGGTGACCTTTTTATATATTGATTAATTCAAATTTTAATTTGGATAACAATGCTTTTTTTTAATCTGTTTCTTGAAACAATTACTTAATTAAGTATTTCTAACAAATCTGATGCATTTTTTTACTCTGTTGTCTTGCAGTTGATGCTTGCACGGATTTGTTTTCTTGCTGTGTTGGGAGTTAAATTCATTCCATTCTGCCCTGATAACTACTGCTCTTTTGTAATTTGAGAGCTTGCTTTTCTTGGATGCTAAGATTTCTATAATTGCAGGTAACAATTTGTTTGACATATGCGATGTAGTTTTTTGAATCTTCACTTAATTTCCCTGCTTCTTGGAGTTGAAAATTTGTTTATTGGCAATAAGCTATTCTATTGAACTAATTGAGTTTTATATATTTGACTGATTTTCTTTTTCAATCTTCTATTGAAATGGATGGATCAGTGTGGTTTGTGAAAACTTGTGGTCTCTCTTTAAAATTTGTTCAGATGAATTTTGTCATATTGGTTTCTAAATCTACGTTCTCTGTAATTTGTGATGTCTGATATTTTAGTGTCTAATTTGTTTTTTTCACAATAGAGTCAGGTTTTCTGGTGTTTGGGGGACGAAATCTACTTGAGCTGTTTTTGAATTCTTTCAGAAGACTTGATAAGCTGCTGAAATGATAGTACATGCTTTCTTATACCTATAATTTTTCCTTTTTTATTTCTGTAAAGTAACTTTTATAAAGTGTTTTTCTTTTAAGTTATGGTGCAACGTATACATACCTTTTTTCATCCATAGAAGTTCACTTGCAATTATCTTTGATTTTATAATAGATATTTACTTTCATTTCCTCCTTTGATTTCTCATGTAATTTTATCCTTTTAGGATTCACACACTAGAACAATTTGCAGCCACGAACTTTCAGGACTCTTATTCACAAAAAGGAACTGAAACTTACAAGAGATTGATGCCTTGCTGCTAAACTCAAGTAAAACTCCGGATGTTTTTCCGTGTTTTGCAAGAGTGAACTAAAGGTACTTATAAAGAAGAGAAAAGCGTGAACTGGGTGCTCATTGGGTCCATCATCATTCACGGATTCCTTCTTTAGCACCTTTCCAATGAAGTCTATACAACTTTCCAACAAAGTCTATATGACTTATCTTACTTTTTAGGCTTTATTTCTGATAACAAGTGAGTGGCTCCTCGAGGCTCAATACATTGTTATGGGGAATCAAGGTTAATTAGCTGTTCCTTTCATGGCGGCGTGTTCTTGATGCTTTTTATGACATCCTGTAGTTGAAAGTAGCTTTTCCAGAGCTCAAGGCGTGCTGCTTTGGCATTTGATAGTTGTTTCAACTGTACCAATAAGTTTCTTTTCCTTCATGGTGGCTTCTGCGTTGGAAGTCGTATTCTTTGATAACTTCCTTTGGAAGAGTTGTTGTTAGCTTCTTAGCTTCAAGTTTGGCTATTCTTTCTTCAATATGCAGCAGCTTCTCCTGTATTTGTACTAAAAGTTGTATTTGTGTATTACCTTGCTTCAGTAAAGCTCCTGAGCTAGAGGTTGGTTCTTTGTACTCAGCTGGTCTGCAAAAACCAATAGCAGGTGCCTCGATTTCTTCTGTAGCTTGGACGGCGTCTCTATAACTCTGGCTGGCTTGGGTGTTGATATAGCTCATGTGCCAGTCCAAGATTCTACCTTATGTAGTAAGGTTTCAACTCGCTCCAGCTTTTTCTTTAATTCTGCAGATAATTGTAAAGCATATTTTTCTATCAACTTGGGTTGCTCTACTATTTTTAGGATCAACTCTTGAACTTTAGACTCTGTAAGGGGTCTGTTGTCTATTACCTCTTTTATTAGGTTTACTAGGGCTTTGTTTGTCTTTTGGTTTTCCTTTTTCAAAAACTCCAATTCCTCAAGTATGGTTTTAAAGTTTTTAAGGTGGTCTCGACAAGATAAACAAACACGGTCGTATACAACTGATAAGTTGTCTGATAAGTTGTGAGCTAGTTCTTTTGTTGATGGCTTTGTTTCAACTAGGTCAAGGTCTTCTAAGTTCGAGGTATCAGATTTTGAGTACCACTCTTCTATAGCTTCTTCCCAACGTCTTGACATTTAACCAAGATCATTTACGGCTTAGTGAGTGCTAGTTTGTTTTCTTGCTCACCCGACGGACTGCTGCTACCTCCTGCAGTCTTACGCGTACTGTGGTCTTTTGCAATCTACTGGTAGCTACTCAGGTCGCCTTATTATGAACTGGGCAAATCTCTTGAAATTTGGCAGCCTTCAAAAGCTATGGTTAAATCATTACCCCAGGGACCTCTCCTTTTGAATACCTTGGCTAAGAGGTTTAGTTAGCCATATGAACAACAAGCTCTGATACCAAAAAAAGAAAGCGTGCTTCTAATTGCAAATAAGAGATAATGAACAAGAACTAGAAAGAACTTTCAGGACTCCTATTCACAAAAAGGAACTGAAACTTACAAGAGATTGATGCCTTGCTGCTAAACTCAAGTAAAACTCCGGATGTTCATTGAATTTGTTCATATCCCTAAATGATTTGTTCATTGAATTTGAAAATGTAAGTTTCTTTTTTGTTTTATTGATGCGAAATGTATTTTCTATATGACTCGTAACTCATTGCATTTGTTTTTTTATTTTCAACACTTTAACACTCTCCTAGATCATTCATTACAAGATATGCTCACTGAAAATATGTTGTCTTGCAAATACTTCTTCTTCTGAGTTAATTAGAATTTATAGCAAATAACAAACATTCTCCAGTTCAAACATACTGCACTTTTAAGTTATTTCATTATGCAGGCACTAACTTTTCTAAATATTTTAAAGCACCATGTTGTTCTTTTACTGTTGGTGCATAAAATTTTATTTCTGTTAGACATGTAAACACATTTAAAGTTAAATTGATTCATGAGGTGAACATATTCTATTCTTACAGATATGCCTTGTGCTTTTTGGCTGTGAAATAGATGTTATCTTTTTGAAATGCATTTTGTGGTGTATTGAAGGTCGGAAAATGATCATTGTGTTTTATAGCCATTGAGTGTTGACATGATCACTTATTTTGTTACTGCCAAGTCATGGAGTTTGTTCATTCTCCATAAGTTAATTGGATTTCTTACTTAAATTTTGCCCTACCTGCTGAGTTGATGGCTGGTGGACGTGTGTGCATGTAACATTGAACTTGTAAAACTTACAAAAAAAAATGCCTCATTTGGTCAAATAAGTTTACCATGTAGAAGATATTAGAATATTTTGTTATCTTGGCCTATTCTACTATGTAAGTTCATTTTTCGACTCTTTCTCCCAACTCCATTTTGGTCTAAATATGATCATAGCATAATAAAAGTTTGCAATTGTTTTTTTCTTTGTATGCTTTTCTTGATATTTTATACACCAGATGGACAATTATCAACAAGGAGTTTATATTGCTGAGACTAATATTCTAGGCAACCAAAAGGCTGTTTTAAGGTTCATGGTGATCAAGATGGATTGGTATGCTTACATGGCTTAACCTGTACTTTTCAAGAGTTTAAATTTGTGCAAAATAAATTCCTTCCCTTATCAAAGGGGAATGCACCAACTTACCTTTCAATAATTCAAAGAGAGATAAGTAAAAAAAAAATCCATAAACACAATGAAAAAAGACACAAGAAAGGGAAGAAGAAGAATGGTAAATCTTATTTTACTTTGCTACTGATGTTAAATACTAACATGTATATTTTTATAGTTCATGTGGAGAAGGCAAAGACTGCCCAAGAGGAATCAAGGGAATTGTTGCTGATGGAGTAAATAACTATCCGTCATTGGGTTAAATCTCTTGATCAGATGACTATTTACTCATGGCCAGCTACCTACACTGGTAAGTCATTGAATATGTCTTTTTTTTTACCTTGGTATTTCAAGATTCTTTATAGGTACTATGGAAGTTTTTGTTTCACATAATCTATTAATTGAATTAATGATCCTTAGTAATTGTGTTTTATAGTTACTAGTTAAATATTTGTTGCAACAGAGATTTGGTTGAGCCATTTTATTTCTCATCCTCAAACAATTTGCTACAGATGAAATATGTTGATATTACTGCACTCATGAAATGTTGGAGATGCAACAATTGAGACTATGCTAAATCTTATTCGTTGTATAGTACATCTTTCAAGGTGGCCTCATTGGATATTTTTGAGCAAATAGTTAATAGTCTGTAAGTGTCATGTAAACTTGGACAACTTCTAACGGATTTGTTTACCTTTATATTTCAGTATATTTCTGTCTAAATTTAGTTATCATCTAATTTTACTGGTTGCTTGCTATTTTTTTTATTTGCTTCATTTCTGCTCTGTAATCGAGCATATTTTGTTTTCTCCCAATAAGACTGTATACGTCCGAAATCATTTATTTAATTAAGGATATCTATTGGATTAAATTATAATTTAATTAGAATTTGGATTTATTTAAGAATTTATTAATTTAATAGATAGATTTAGTTAGATTTGATTAAGTTAACTTACATTTATCGAATTGAAATGAATCAATTAAGAAAACGGACGAATATAAATATGTATAAAGTTTATTTTAAAAACCAAAATGTGTGTATAAAAAAAATTAATATAACATATAGATATAAATTTTTTATTTTACATGACTTAGCATTTATGCGTATAAATTTCCATCTAATCGTAAATGAGATATAAATAATATATGTACTATAAATTATAGAAATGTAACGTGTATGATAATAAAAAGGAAAAACTATAATATGTGGATAAAACTTAGAATTAAAGGACTTAACATTTAGGGATAAAACTTAGCATCTATAAATTTGTAGAGATTATTCATCTAACTAATATGGAAATAAAATAATAAATTACGTGATATATATTAGGTATAATTACAAAGAAAAAATAAAATTAAATAAGGAGAATATAGGATTAATATATATAGAAAGAGAACTTGGTAACCAATTAAGAAATTATAGTATTATAGATTATATATCATGAATAAAATTTATACGACTAAGTAAAATATATATATGGAATTATATAACCATATTATATGTGGAGCGATGTGGAAATAGAAATTGAGACCAATCCCTAAGTTCTCTCTTTTATTTAAACCCTCAACTCCACCTTGTCTTCTTGTTGCCGCCGGCCTAAGGAGGTTTCCCCTACCCTTTGTTTTCTCCACCAGTGCTAGAGTTTCGAGGAAAGACAAGGAGTAATAGTTAAGTACTTAAGACATGTTTTCAAATATGTTAATACTTTAAATTAGCTTCCATGTTTTGTGAATTTCGGATACCTTAGATTGAGTTGTGGTGTTTTTGTTTAAAGTTCTTTTCTTAAAGTTTTGATTACTTGTATAAATGCATGATTTCGGATTCATGAGGAGTAGTTCCCTCATTAATTGTCAAGGGTTGGTTATTATGTTTCTTTACAAGTTGTGCATGAACTCTACCTGATGTTATGTTTTGCTAGTTCTATGATTTGTTGTAATTCGGATCCTATAACTTGCTGTTCTTGGCTGATAATTGGGGTATGATGCTCTAGATTAGGTTCTTTTCTTATTCTCCCAATTGCTTGTATAGATGTGGAACTTCGGACATGATAAGAAAGCGGTTTTGGAAACCTTTTTGCTAGGTTCATATTTCTTAGTTTAAGTTCAGTTTTTTTAGAGTACCATTATCTAAGATTTAGAATTTTGTATGCTCAAATTATGTTCTAGAATTTCCACGGTTTATATTTTATTTAGGAGATTTATTCACTGATTTTAGGGGGGTCATTTACCTTGATGCTACACTACAACTATTTCATGTTCTTCACATATCATGTTTTATTTTAGCTCTCAATTTCATGTATGTTTAGCTATCCTAGTTTAGTTATTTTCCTAAGCTCTAAATGGTATGTATAGATGAGGTTTTCGGCTTCTTGAGGGGTTAGTTTTCTCACTAAATTTTAAGGGTTGTCCATCATGTTCTTGCTTTACAAGTTTATGTATGTTCTCTACTTGTATGCACTTTAGTTAATTCTGTAAATTTGTATACATTTTGGATTCTAAAGAATTGAGTTTAGTCACTGATTTTAGGGATTATTCATCTTGATGATACCTTCACAATTGTTTCATGTTTACTAAGGTTTTCCCATTATAAATTAGAGGACTTTGCATGCTCAAGTGGGGTTGTAAGGTTCACCATGTTTTGGATTCTATAGGCTCAGTTTTAGTTACTGATTTTAGTGGCTGTTCATCTTGATGATAACTCCGCTCCATGCTTCCTATGTGTTTACCCTTAAAAGTTAGAGTACTTTGCATGCTCAAATTACAGAATAGGATTTCCAAGTTTCAATTTTTAAGTGGTGAGTTTTAAATTCCAGTTTAGAGCTTTAGTCCTCATGATCTCGCTTAACAACTTGTTTCATATTTTTACTAATTGTATACTCTTAGGAATTAGGGAACTATGCATGCTCAAAATAAGTTATAGACCTTGCAAATTTCGGACATGATAAATGTAGGTTTAAATTATGTTTTAAGAGTTATGTATGGGGATGTTGCACTTCATGTTTGGGCCATGCTTTAGTTGCTTTCCATTAGAAGATTGGAAACTTTCCAATGCTCAAATCACCTTACAAAACTAGTAAATTTCAGTTTACTAAGAGTAGTTTTTAAATTCTATTTTAAAGGTCATATTCATCATGATGCTGCCCTACGATTTCTTCATGTTTCCTCATATCATGTTTATGTTAGTTCCTCGGGTTCATGTATGTTTAGGTACCTTAAATGAGTTCACGATTTTGATTTATGTTCTACTTATCATGATGACTATGCATATATGCTACGTCTAGACTTCGGATCTTTAGATTAGGTAAGTTCAAGTTGCTTCTTACTCCACATCATGGTAGTTTAGTAGGCTATATATATGATATGAAATTGCATGCTTGCGTATAATATCATGTTCATGTTCTTCTTATGAAATATTATGATACCTTAATATGATCTAGGTTTAGGTGGATCTTATGTTTCCTCTTACATCTTATCACGATAATGAAAATTACTTAATGAGAATATCATGAGGGAAAAAGGCCCTAGAGGGAGTTCGTTTACGGGAAAGACCCCAGAGAGAGCCCGTTTGGGAAAAGATCCCAGAGGGAACCCAATATCGGGGTAAGTCGACTGTGACAAAATGATGAGGATTTGATGAGAATACCGTGAGGGAAAAGGGCCCAGAGGGAGCCTGTTTACGGGAAAAGGCCCTAGAGGGAGCCAATATTAGGTGAGTTGACTGTAATAAAGTAATGATAATGATAAAGAATTAATGAGGATACTGTGAGGAAAAAGACCCTAAAGGATTCTATTTATGGGAAAAGGCCCCAGAGGGAGTTCGTTTACGGGAAAAGGCCCTAGAGGAAGCCAATATCGGGTAAGTCGACTGTGACAAAATGATGAGGATTTGATAAGAATACTGTGAGGGAAAAGACACCAGAGGGATCCCGTTTAGGTGACAAGGCCCCAAATGAAACCCAATATCAATTTCCATGTTTGGCTATGAATAAGTTAGGTTCACGATATGCTAAGTTCAGATTCATGTTATGCTATAAATATGTTAAGTCCATGATATGCTATGAATATTTAGGTTTATGATATGCTATAAATATGTTAAGTTCATGATATGCTATGTCCATGCTCATGTATGCTCATATATATGCTCATGATAAAGTCTATTTTTATGTGTATGTTTATAATTATGTGTATGTTTATATCATGCAAGTATGCTTATGTTATGCTTATGTACATGCTCATGATCAAGTTTGTTCATATGCTTATATTTATGCTTATATACATGCTCATGATTAAGTCTATCCGTATGCTTATGTACATGCTCATGATTATATTTGTTCGTATGCTTATATTTATGCTTATATACATGCTCATGATTATGTTTATTCATATGCATGCTTATGTTTATTCTCTCTTGCTTATGTCGATGTCAATGTTTACGTTCATGGTATGTTAGTAGAAATGTTCTAAGTTACCTAGCATGTGTTTCTCTTAGTAGCTCATGATTATGTTTATTCATATGCATGCTTATGTTTATTCTCTCTTGCTTATGTCGATGTCAATGTTTACGTTCATGGTATGTTAGTAGGAAGGTTCTAAGTTACATAGCATCTGTTTCTCTTAGTACACTAGATTATATAGATGCTAACTATTGCATAACATAATTTTGAACATGCTGACTCTCTCGACTCACAGACGTTTTTTTTCAGATAATGAGACAGATTAGACAGAAGGTGTTGATCAGTGAGCCAACTCGCGACAATGGCAGTACAACCCGAAGACCTTCCAGTTTAAATTCTGCATTTGGCTATGTTTTCTTTCGAATCGTCTATGTAATTTTATTTGAACTAAGGAACTGCTATGAAAGTATGAGTAAGCGATGCCCCATATTTATATATTGTAAAAAAAAATTGGGACATTACAGACTGCATGCACTTTATGATGACAATACTTCCTACTTCTGAGCCTCCACGGCTACTACACCTGGGAACTTTTGATATGATACTTTATTACCTATTTTCTAGTATTATTTCGTTGTTACCATATTTTCTCCCAACATATTTTTCTTTACAACATATTCACCAATTTTTCATTTTCATTATAAGTATCACTTGCAATTTTTCTTTAATTTCATATTATTTTCAATACTTTTAATTTTTTTTATTATGCAATCGATCATTTGTTACATATCGATCAATTAATAAACTTTGTCAACTTGTAAATATTTACTAATATTGATAATGACAACATACCCTTTTCATTCTAGGTTTGGATTCTTGTTTCCACTTGCTTATATGTGGATGATTGACAAATGTTCTTCTCTTTTTCTTGAAATTTGATAAAAAATTCATTATCTAATCTCATTCTTTCTTTTCGTCAGTCTAGTTTTCACTTTGAATGACATGAGAATGTTCTATTTTCTTTGAAATCTAAAGGGTAGGATGTCGGTATCTAATGTTTTGATCTTTTATATTTTTTCTTGTTCCCTTATCTATTTTCCTTCGACTCTTATTTCTTTTTTTCATTTTATTTATTTTCATGGTCAAGTTTTCTTAATTAATTTAACTATCACACGAATCCACTTTTTCTCTTCATGCAATTTATCTTCTCAACTACTATTGATGGAAAAAAATAAAAGCTTGGTAGTATAATTGTTTGGTATTCAAAGTTGACTATGATGCTTTTAGTCCTCCAGACCGAAGGATCAAACTCCTCCCTCGATCGGAATTGATAGGACTTCTGGCACTTCTCGTATTCATTGTATTCTAGGGGTATTCTTGGTCTTTTCCTTATTACCTAATCGACTGAAGGATCAAGTTTCTCTCCTTGATCGGGATGGATATTACTTTCCAAACTGAAGGATCGAGTTCCTCTCTTTAACATGAAGGGATTTCGGATATTCATGGCATTCTTGTGGTATCCTAGATCTTCTAATTATTATTATCCTCTCGACTGTAAGATTGAACTCCTCTCCTTGGTTGGAATATGATGGGACTTCTAGAACTTCTAGTATTCATGGTGTTCTCGGGGTATTCTTGGTCTTTTCATTATTACCCTCCAATTTCCTCTCCTCGGTAGAACATCCAGGTTTCACTTATGCACCCGCCGTTTGATCCTCTGCTAGACGTATTTGTAGGAATTTTTTTTTTCCAAACAAGGTGCGCAACCAATGGATATTGGGCTTCTGGGTTGCCCGTTGTGCGCGTTTTTCGATTTATCCTGGTGGTTGGTGGAAAATTTTTGTGGAGTCGGGCCGGTCACCTCAGGGATAGTCAATAAGGTTAATTAGGATTATCAATTTTTTTCTTTCATTTTTTTAAAATTAAAGCATTAATCAAAGTAGAGACTATGCCTTCCAAATCGTTGCTACCAATCTCCTTCCTCTCGTCCGCCCTTTAGAGCTTAGGACAGACGACCTTTAGGTGAGGATGGGAGGCTTTAGGACCCGTGGGATTTTGAAGAAGGTGGAGGCTAGGAGTTTGGGAGAGGTGGGTGAACATACCAAATAGGAGCAAGGTTTTTTTTTTCTTTCTAAGGTATATAAGTTGGTTGTGTCAAATCCCTCTCATCCTTTAAATTATTTCATAAAAATTTTTATATACCTTGCTCTTTCCAAACTTTGAATTCTATCCCCTAACAATAAATTTTTGACAAAAGTTTCCCTTTTTTATGCTACATAAAAATTTATATCCCTTTGGTATATAAATTTTTATACCTATACCGATGAAATAAATCTTATACCTATTTAAGTCGTATAAATTTTATACATATTTAAGTCATGAAATTTTATATAAATTCTGATGTTATATAACTAAATTAATTACACCTGATTAAAGCTATTCATTTAAATTAAATCAATTCGAATTAAATCTGAATTAATTAAATAAAATTTTCTTAATTAAAACAATTGGTTCTGGACACTACAGGGTATTCTAGGCATTCTTATATTTATCATCTTCATGGCCTTTATATTCAGGTATTTCGAGCATTCTAATTGTTACCTGATCATATTTTCTGATGTTCTAGGACTAGAATCTATTTCAATTGTTGCTGAATTCTTACAAAAAACTTGATAAGCAGTTGAAATTATGAACCCACATTGACTTCTGTTTGGGCATCAATATGATTTTTTCTTCATGAGAGTTATCAAATAGAGATACATGCATTCATATTTCTATACTTTCTCCTTTTTTATTTCTATAAAAAACTATATTCGTAAAATGATTTTATTTGTAGATATGGTGCAAGATATCTTATACATATCTTTTTGATTGGTATCTGATATGGGTAAGGTTTCAAGGGTCCCCGATAAGGAAAAGAAGGGAGGTAATGAAACCAGGGAGATAGGCTAATATCGGTCGGGACATATCTCAAAAAGAGGTAAGTCTGTATCGACCGAAATATGCTTCCCAGGAGGAAGATCTATACACCTCAAAGGAGGTAGGTTAATATCGGTCGATACATAAGAGGTAAGTCTATATCGACCGAAATATGCTTCCCAGGAGGAAGATCTATACACCTCAAAGGAGATAGGCTAATATCGGACGATACATAAGAGGTAAGTCTATACCGACCGAAAAATGCTTCCCAGGAGGAAGATCTATACACCTCAAAGGAGGTAGGCTAATATCGGCCGATACATAAGAGGTAAATCTATATCGACCGAAATATGCTTCCCAGGAGGAAGATCTATACACCTCAAAGGAGGTAGGCTAATATCGGTCGATACATAAGAGGTAAGTCTATACCGACCGAAATATGCTTCCCAAGAGGAAGATCTATACACCTCAAAGGAGGTAGGCTAATATCAGCCGATACATAAGAGGTAAGTCTATATCGATCGAAATATACTTCCCAGGAGGAAGATCTATACACCCCAAAGGAGGTAAGTTAATATTGGTCGGGAGATACTTCTGAAACATATAGAATAGTATTGATCACGACATATCCTGAAGAAGGGAGGTTAATATCAGCCAGATCGACCAACACCTTAGAAAAATACTTGACAAAATATGGTCTATTACTAGATAGGATAAATAGCATAAAAGGGTGCGGACAGGAGCCTCATGAGAAAAATAGAGATAAATATTTCAAATAGGATGATTAATGAGGATATCTGCAATATGTAACCACATGACAGGTATTATATATTTCGGTGGCAAATGTGCTTTTAGATTATTTTGCAGGTGCTAAACGACAAAGGAGGTACATCTGGGGTACAATAAAGATTCCTTAAAAGTCATTTACTACAAGTACACAGCTGACGTCATCTCATAACAAATTCTAACAAACCGGGGTCCACTTCATGACCAAGGAGGTTATATGAAGTGGTATAAAAGGGGGAATCCTCTCCGTTGGCTAGGTAAGTTCAGGTCATTGGGCACATTCAGAACCCTAATTTTCAACTACTGTTCATCTCCTTCTTCTTTCTTCCACACTTAGAGAGATCACTAACTTGAGCGTCGGAGGGCCTAGCCAGGGATTCCCACCCCGGTCTTAGGTCACTGACAAGAGTGTTGGCTGGTCTCTTGTGTGCAGGAAGTCTTGGAAGCCTCGGATCTGGGTTTCTTCTCTTCAGAGTTGGCGTTCTTCTTCGTCATTGGGTCTTTGTACGAGGAAAACCTCCGGTGACTCTATTTTTTCCCGATCCGCTTTTGATTTCTCGGATCGGTATTCTGCGGACATCATTCTTCATCAGCACGGTGGGTTTCCTTCTTCCGGATCTCTGTCGTGTCCAGCTTCTCAGACAAGATCAAATTTGGCGCCGTCTGTGGGTATTTCACCTGAATCTGAGACTACAGGATGGAAGAGGCTGGAAAATCAAACCTACTTACTATCAGTCGTGAGGATTTGGATTTTCTCATCAACTCTCATGTACAGAAAGCCTTGCAACAACAGCAACAACAACATCAAGCCCACACTGGAGCTACTCTGCCAACAGCTCATAATTCGGCAATATCAACTACCGAGCATCGGAAAGGAAAAGAGCTAGAAGAAGAGGAACATGCATATTTTCCTCCAGCTGCTGTTTCTCCGACGAGACGTCCACGAGTCTTCCTTCGCACTCTTATGGATCAGGGGGTAGAAGGCCTGTGTTCCAAGAATCCTCTAGTGAAGCACCCGATAAAGAAAAGCGTAAGATCAAAATGATAACTAGTGATAGCTCACTTGAGAAAGTCATCTCCCCATTCTCTCAAAGTGTACTAGAGGATCCACTTCCTAAGCGGTATTAAAATCTTCAGATCGGGAAATATACTGGAACAACAGATCCAGAAGATCATCTGTTGAAATTCGAGAACGTGGTATTATTACAACAATTTTCTTACGGGGTGAAGTGTCGAATGTTTCTCACTACCCTCGGAGTAGCGACACATCACTGGTTCAAAAGATTGCCGGAGAGGTCTATTCGAAAATTTAAGGACTTCAAGAAAGTCTTTCTACACCATTCTCCAGCAACAAGAGGTATCATATGTTGGGTTTTTCGGGCAGCAAAAATCACTTTTTCGCGTCGCGGAAACCCCGAAACCCCCTAGCCATTGGATCCGTGCGAAGAAAACTTTCGAAAATACGAGTACGAGTTTCAAACTATGATCTACAGTAGATCTACAAAGGAAAAATATTTTATACCTTCGATGCGTGCCCTCGCAAATCCCGCAAGTCCAAGGTACGCCGGATCTCGAAGTTGTCAACGTAGACAACTCTCTAGTGATATCCACACGAACAAGAAGTGTTTTCTAACACTCAAGGATGGAGAAGAGAGCACCACAAGTGTGCTAGCACTTCTTGGGCTCTCGGGTAGGATTTAAAAGAGAGAAAAGAGAGAAAGCAAAAAGGAATCTTATACACTCACTAGTAGTATCCTCCTTTGTTACCTTCACTTTCCCTTATTCTCTTGGAACACAACTCACACACCTTCTCCCTTGCTTGAAACCCACGACCAAGAGAAGAGAAGGAGCAAGAAGAGAGCTTAGGAGGAGGAAGATCATTTGAATGAGAGTTACACTTGCAAAATGAAACTCTTTTCATCTAATTAAGTGGTTTGTAACCTCCATGAGATACCAAGAGTCACAACTCTTGGTAACTCCCATGAGGTGACACTTCACTTAAGTAACCATGATGATGTGCAGTATCATCATTGGTCCACTTAATGCTAACTCACCAATGAGGTGGCATAAAGTCAAGTCAAACTTGACTCTTTATCTTCCTCTCAAGTCAAGTCAAACTTGACTTAATCTCTCTCATGGTTGATCTAATTCAACCATTTAATTCAAGCCAATTTAATATAATGAATCTAATTCATTTAATTAAATTGATTCAATGAGTCATAATCTAAATTAGACTCATTGAACACATGAATCAACTTGAGTCCAACTCAATTAGCCCAATTAGGATTACTCTTAATCCAATTTGATTCATCAAATGAATCTAATCCTCTTGGTTCATCATATGAACCTAATCTCCATCCACTTGTTCTTTGTGTGTGACCCAATAGGTTCTTGTAACGTTAGCAATGCCCCTAAACTCATTTAGAAACATAAGTAATGAGCGGTATCTAGCAATACATCATTACTACCCAAGTTACAAGAATGTTGAGATCCAACATCACCTTGTGACTACTAATTGTGACTCCTCACAATATATGACAAGTGTCCTTCTATCCTAGACATCTAGATTGATCAATGTGAGGCATAGACCGTGTCATCCTCTAATCAATCTAAATCTTGAACTCCAAGTAGACTCACTTAATCAAATGAGCTCAATATCTCATATTGACTCATTTGGGCATGGCCATGCACTTCGTGGTCTCACTCTATAAAGAATACCGATGTCTCTCCCGTCATATAGGAGGGATAGATCCCATCTACATCACTCACATCCCTCCGCATAATTTGTTACATACCCAGTAATCGCCTTTATAGTCCACCCAGTTACGGGTGACGTTTGACGAAACCAAAGTACATAACTCCTTATGTAGGGAACCATGGTGACTTCAGGTCTAAGGACTAGTAGTCATACTAATAGCCACATGAGAAAGTATATGACACTCATATAACGATCCATGATACTTTCTCATGGCGGGTCATTCAGTATACATTCTCCAATGCATATCCATGTGTCAACTTGATATCTCTATATCCATGACTTGTGAGATCAAGTCATCGAGTTGACCTACATGCTAGTCTTATTGCATTAACATTGTCCCTGAATGTTAATACTCGACTAGGAATGATTAAGAGTAGTGTTCCCTATATCATCTCACTATCGGTTCAACTAACCGATTGATATAGGTGAGAACCTTCTACTCAAGGACGTTATTATACTTAGTTTATTTGACACCAATACAAGTAAGTATAATAACCAAAAACCAAATGCCTTTATTTATATAGAATATGATACAACAAGTCCAAAATACAATCATCAAATGATTGGCTCTAGGGCTCTAGCTAACAATCTCCCACTAGCACTAGTGCCAATCAGTGTAGGCTCTAAGCCCCAATGACCTAGTGTGACCATCATGCTTCCTCTGTGCCAAAGCCTTGGTCAAGGGATCTGCGATGTTAACCTCTGTAGGTACTCTGCAAATCTTCACATCTCCTCTCTGGATGATATCTCGAATGAGATGGAAGCGCCGTAGTATGTGTTTGGTCCGCTGGTGTGAGCGAGGTTCCTTCGCCTGTGCTATAGCTCCATTGTTGTCACAATAGAGTTCAATAGAGTCAGCAATGCTAGGAACCACCCCAAGTTCAGTGATGAACTTATGAATCCAAACTGCCTCCTTTGCTGCCTCTGATGCAGAAATGTACTTGGCCTCTGTTGTAGAATCAGCTACTGTGTCCTGCTTCGAACTCTTCCAGCTCACAGCACCACCATTAATGCAAAACACGAACCCCGACTGCGATCTATAGTCATCCTGGTCGGTCTGGAAGCTAGCATCACCGTAACCCTTTACAGCTAGCTCATCATTGCCTCCATATATCAAGAAATATTCTTTAGTCCTTCTTAAGTACTTAAAAATATTCTTGACCGCTATCCAGTGACTTTCACTTGGATCTGACTGGTATCTGCTCGTCATGCTCAAAGCATACGAGACATCAGGTCGAGTACATAGCATAGCGTACAAGATCGATCCTATGGCTGAGGCATAAGGGATCTGATCCATGCGGTCTCTCTCCTCTCTAGAAGAGGGACCTTGAGTCTTCGAAAGACTCATGCCATGTGACATCGACAGAAATCCCTTTTTGGAGTTCTGCATGGCAAACCGTAGGAGTACCTTGTCAATGTATGTACTCTGACTTAGGCCAAGCAATCTCTTAGATCTATCTCTATAGATCTGTATCCCTAGAACGCGGGATGTCTCACCTAAGTCCTTCATTGAGAAGCAACTCCCTAGCTAAGTCTTGACAGACTAAAGCATAGGGATGTCCTTCCCAATGAGTAGTATGTCATCCACATACAATATGAGGAAGACAACTATATCCCCTACAACCTTCTTGTAGACACAAGGCTCATCTTCATTCTTGATGAAACCAAACTGTTTGATCGCATCATCGAATCGAAGATTCCAGCTTCGAGAAGCTTGCATTAGTCCATAAATGGACCTATGCAGCTTGCATACTCTGCTAGTATGCTTTGGATTTACAAAACCTTCAGGTTGTGTCATGTACACATCCTCGAGTAGGTTTCCATTCAGAAACGCAGTTTTGACATCCATCTGCTAGATCTCATAATCGTAGTAAACTACAATAGCAAGCATGATCCGAATGGACTTAAACATCGCTACTGGAGAAAAGGTTTCATCATAGTCAATACCATGAATCTGCTTGGAACCTTTAGCTACCAAGCGACCCTTATAGATAAGTCCATCCATGTCAGTCTTTCTCTTAAAGACCCACTTGCACCCAATGGGTTTTACCCCTTCAGGTGGATCAACCAAAGTCCATACTTGGTTGGTGTACATGGATTCCATCTCGGATCTCATGGCCTCTAGTCATTTCTCGGAATCTGGTCTCATCACAGCTTCCTGATAGGTGGTAGGCTCATCATCTATGAGTACAACGTCATCATGGTCAGACAAGAGAAATGAGTATCTCTCAGGCTGACGACGTACCCTATCAGATCTGCGAGGAGGTATGTCTACTTGAACTGGTTGTTGTTCCTCAACTCTTTGTGGAACAACATCATCCACAACACTTTGTGGTTCCAGTTCAACTTCCATCGAGGCATCAGTGTTATTGTTCGCATCTTGAACTTCTTCAAGATCGAACGCGCTCCCACTAGTCTTTCTAGAAACAAAGTCCCTTTCTAAAAAGACCTCAGTCTTTGCCACAACTACCTTGTGCTGACTGGGAATGTAGAAGTAATATCCCTTAGTTTCATTGGGATATCCAATAAAGTAGCACTTGTCGGATTTGGGTCCTAACTTGTCTGAGACTTGACATCGAACGTAAGCCTCACAACCCCAAATTCTCATGAAAGATACCTGGGCATCTCTCCTAGTCCATATCCTATATGGTGTCTTTATCACGGCCTTGGATGGAACTCGGTTGAGTATAAAAGCTGCCGTGTCTAGAGTATAGCCCCAAAGGTATGTCGGAAGATCTGTGTAACTCATCAAAGATCGTACCATATCTAATAGGGTACGATTCCTCCTTTCGGATACACCGTTCCACTGTTGTATTCTAGGAGGAGTGAGTTGGGATAGAATCCCACACTCAGCTAGATAGTCACGGAACTCATGGCTAAGGTATTCTCCACCTCGATCGGATCGAAGTATCTTAATACTCTTGCCAAGCTGGTTCTGTACTTCATACTTGAATTCTTTGAACTTTTCAAAGGATTCAGACTTATGTGTCATCAAGTACACATAACCATATCTACTGAAGTCATCAGTAAATGTGATGAAGTATCTATAACCGCCTCTAGCAGCAACATTGAAAGGGCCACATATATCACTATGTATGAGTCCTAACAAATCAGTTGCTCTCTTGCTATGCCCACTAAAGAGAGTCTTGGTCATCTTGCCTCGTAGGCATGACTCGCATATCTCATATGATTCAAAATCAAATGAGTCCAGCAAACCATCCTTATGGAGCTGGGATAAGCGCTTGTCATTTATATGACCTAAGCGACAGTGCCAGAGGTAGGTTTGGTTCATGTCATTTGACTTGAACCTCTTGGTATTTATGTTATAGATAGGGCTCTCAAGGTCTAGAATATAGAGTCCTTTTATCAGAAGTGCACTACAATAGAACATATCATTTAAATAGACGAAACAACATTTGTTCTTTATTATAAACGAAAATCCTTTCTTGTCCAAACAAGAAACTGAAATTATGTTCTTAGTCAAGGCAGGCACATAACAAAAATCATCTAATTCTAGTACAAGCCCAGAGGGCAGAGATAGATGGTAAGTTCCTACAGCAATAGCAGCAATCCGTGCTCCATTGCCTACTCGTAGGTCTATCTCACCCTTCGTCAATGCCCTGCTATTTCTCAGCGCTTGTACATTAGTACAAATGTGCGAAGCACATCTGGTATCTAATACCCACGATGAAGAAATAGAGAGGTTGACTTCTATAACATGTATACCTGAAGTAGAAATCTTATTTCTCTTCTTCTTAAGATCTTCCATGTATCCTTTGGAGTTTCTCTTCCAGTGCCTTACTTGTCCTTGATATAGGTGACAAAGATGTTCAACCATATCGTAAGCACCCATCAACTCATGTTGCTTCTGAAGCTCAGAGTTCATGATCGCGAGCATAAGACAGGACACATCTAATGCGTCATCTTGATGCTTCTTGTAAGCATCTCGGTCTGCTCGCGTGGCAGTGGCAGGAGGAGCCTCCGGAATGGGCTGCTCCAGAACGTACAGTTTACGTTCTTGGGTGAGAACTATTCTCAGGTTCCTGTACCAGTCCAGAAAATTTGCTCCGTTGAGCTTGCTCTTCTTAAGGACAGATCGCAGGGAGAAGATGTTCGTATTCGACGTTATGGTAATCTACAACAGAAATAAATGCAGAAATAAATATCATATTCTTAATCATTTAATTAGGCCTTTAATTAAATGATGCTCCCACTGAATTCTATAATTCATGTGGGACAAGATCCACATCATACTAACCCTTGAGTTAGCTTTGGCTAATACGCCCAAGACTTAGTATGATCG
This sequence comes from Zingiber officinale, assembly GCF_018446385.1. Lineage (NCBI taxonomy): Eukaryota > Viridiplantae > Streptophyta > Magnoliopsida > Zingiberales > Zingiberaceae > Zingiber > Zingiber officinale. The sequence continues at coordinate 90,502,074 of NC_055990.1, forward strand.
GTAGGTAACGATTACCAATTACATCTCTATGCAACTCTTGTTTATAGAATCAAAATCCGCATTTATATTAAAACTCGAGTTAGCTTTGGCTAATACGCCCGAGAGTTAATATATATGTGATTTTGACCTAACTTTCCAATCGTTGGAAGAATGCCTATAGTTATACTCGATCCAACCGAGTTAACTAGGAATACTCAATCTAATTGAGTTGTACTCACCCATGCATTGATAGGCGGGACCAAGATTGTCCCTCCGTACCCTACCAAGATAGTATGTGTTGCTCTGCTTTGGCAGATTCAACAACAACATGCGATCGAGGTAGTGGTAGGTATCACGGCATGGTAGACATTACGAGTTGACGTGATTTAGATCTAATCTAAACGATGATGCGTATCATATACTCGATAGATCTAATCTAATCGAAGGGTGCATCATGTGCACGACTTAGATCTAATCTAATCGTAAGACACTAATTAATTACTTAATTAACTAGCATGCATCACATACACACAAAACAATTAATTAAATAATTAATCAAATAATTTTGTGATTATATCATGGCCCTACTACGATCTTCTCAAGTCAATGAGAAAATCGGATGGTCAACCTAAGGTCAACAGCTTCTCAAGCTTCTTCGTTTGACCACCTTGTGTTGCTCGCGCCCTCCTCGTAACTCTGTCTCGAGTGGACCTTCCACAGCTCCAATTATGTACATTATAATTTTGAAACTCGAGTTACATTCGAGTCTAAATTTAATTTACAACCAGAATATAAGAGAAAGACACGACGCGCAGGTCACGAATAAAATAAAAAAAAATAAAAATACAAGTACAACACACACATCACATCACAGCGCGCAGGCCGTATTATGAATTACAACACAAATTGTCCAATCGAATTGAGTTTTTGGGCCATGACTATCACAAAAATAATATATAATTCAAAATTATATATTTTTCATAATTTTCTGTAATTTTTTATAATTTTATAGATTTTATGAGTAAATTTTCTCCGGCGGTCCTGATTAGCGATTTCGGGCACAATCGCGGAGCAAATCCCCTTGTGGGGTTAGGGGGAGTACCCCTACCCGCGATCTTACCTTCGTGAGTTGCTCCTAAGCGATCCAAGAGCACCTTAGCCCACTGTCCCAAAATATTTTGGGGCGAAACTTTGCCGTTTTGGAAAATTCTTCTCGGTAGTCGAAGCCTACAAGTGCCGAAACACTTGTCTTTCGCTTCTACGAGAAAAATACCCATAAAAACTCAAAAAACCATAAAATTACAGAATATCACAGAACTGAATTTTTGTCATAAAAACAAAAACTAAACTCGTACAAGCTTCGCACGTGTCTCTGATACCACTGTTGGATTTTTCGAGCCGCGAAAATCGCTTTTTCGCGTCACGGAAACCCCGAAGCCCCCTAGACATTGGATCTGTGCGAAGAAAAATTTTGAAAATACGAGTACGAGTTTCAAACTATGATCTACAGTAGATCTACAAAGGAAAAATATTTTATATCTTCGATGCATGCCCTCGCTAATCCCGCAAGTCCAAGGTACACCGGATCTCGAAGTTGTCAACGTAGACAACTCTCTAGTGATATCCACACGAACAAGAAGTGTTTTCTAACACTCAAGGATGGAGAAGAGAGCACCACAAGTGTGCTAGCACTTCTTGGGCTCTCGGGTAGGATTTAAAAGAGAGAAAAGAGAGAAAGCAAAAAGGAATCTTATACACTCACTAGTAGTATCCTCCTTTGTTACCTTCACTTTCCCTTATTCTCTTGGAACACAACTCACACACCTTCTCCCTTGCTTGAAACCCACGACCAAGAGAAGAGAAGGAGCAAGAAGAGAGCTTAGGAGGAGGAAGATCACTTGAATGAGAGTTACACTTGCAAAATGAAACTCTTTTCATCTAATTAAGTGGTTTGTAACCTCCATGGGATCCCAAGAGTCACAACTCTTGGTAACTCCCATGAGGTGGCACTTCACTTAAGTAACCATGATGATGTGCAGTATCATCATTGGTCCACTTAATGCCAACTCACCAATGAGGTGGCATAAAGTCAAGTCAAACTTGACTCTTTATCTTCCTCTCAAGTCAAGTCAAACTTGACTTAATCTCTCTCATGGTTGATCTAATCCAACCATTTAATTCAAGCCAATTTAATATAATGAATTTAATTCATTTAATTAAATTGATTCAATGAGTCATAATCTAAATTAGACTCATTGAACACATGAATCAACTTGAGTCTAACTCAATTAGCCCAATTAGGATTACTCTTAATCCAATTTGATTCATCAAATGAATCTAATCCTCTTGGTTCATCATATGAACCTAATCTCCATCCACTTGTTCTTTGTGTGTGACCCAATAGGTTCTTGTAACGTTAGCAATGCCTCTAAACTCATTTAGAAACATAAGTAATGAGCAGTATCTAGCAATACATCATTACTACCCAAGTTACAAGAATGTAGAGATCCAACATCACCTTGTGACTACTAATTGTGACTCCTCCCAATATATGACAAGTGTCCTTCTATCCTAGACAACTAGATTGATCAATGTGAGGCATAGACCGTGTCATCCTCTAATCAATCTAAATCTTGAACTCCAAGTAGACTCACTTAATCAAATGAGCTCAATATCTCATATTGACTCATTTGGGCATTGCCATGCACTTCGTGGTCTCACTCTATCAAGAATACCGATGTCTCTCCCGTCATATAGGAGGGATAGATCCCATCTACATCACTCACATCCCTCCGCATAATTTGTTACATACCCAGTAATCGCCTTTATAGTCCACCCAGTTACGGGTGACGTTTGACGAAACCAAAGTACATAACTCCTTATGTAGGGAACCATGGTGACTTCAGGTCTAAGGACTAGTAGTCATACTAATAGCCACATGAGAAAGTATATGACACTCATATAACGATCCATGATACTTTCTCATGGCGGGTCATTCAGTATACATTCTCCAATGCATATTCATGTGTCAACTTGATATCTTTATATCCATGACTTATGAGATCAAGTCATCGAGTTGACCTACATGCTAGTCTTATTGCATTAACATTGTCCCTGAATGTTAATACTCGACTAGGAATGATTAAGAGTAGTGTTCCCTATGTCATCTCACTATCGGTTCAACTAACCGATTGATATATGTGAGAACCTTCTACTCAAGGACGTTATTATATTTAGTTTATTTGACACCAATACAAGTAAGTATAATAACCAAAAACCAAATGCCTTTATTTATATAGAATATGATACAACAAGTCCAAAATACAATCATCAAATGATTGACTCTAGGGCTCTAGTTAACTTCATAAGATCCCTTGGAGTTTGTTTTCAATCAAGAAGGCGTCTAAAGAGTCTATCCGAGCATACATCAAAAGGTTCAATCAGGTAGCTATTGATGTACCTAATGCTACTACTGAAATATTAGTAAGCGCTTTCTCTCAAGGTTTGAATGATAATGATTTCTTTAAAGATTTGGTAAGAAATTCCCCTGTTAATTTTGATTCCTTGATTGAGCGGGCTACTGAGTTTATTAATGTAGAAGAAGCTCAAGCTGCTCGTAGGAAGGAAGGTGCTACCTCTTCCCCTACCCAGGTCAAGGAGAAAGCTCCGGCCCCCGTGCCTCCACCAAGAGGGCCTAGAGTAACTCATCCACCTTATCGACAACCAGAGTATCGCCCACAAGCTGTACAACGCGTAGAAATACAACTAGAGGCACCGAGGAGATGGTGCACTTATCATAAAACTAGCAGTCATCATACTGAAGACTATTTTGTTTTAAGAAATAAACGAGCTAATCGGGAGCGTTATCAGAGGCAGAACTATTATCGACAGCAGTACCCCAGGCAGCAAAGCCCACTCAAACTTGAATATCGCCCGGTCAAGCCTCGGTAGGAGGCAATACCAGTCCCGTCGGTACCAGCCAAGTGTCAGAGAAAGCACCTTCTGAAGCTGTGACGGCTCAGCAGGAAGAAAACAGAAGCAATGCTGCTCGGGGTAATATCAATATGATTATTACCAATTTGATTACTCTTAATCCAATTGAGTCCAACTCAATTGAGTCCAACTCAATTAGGATTACTCTTAATCCAATTTGATTCATCAAATGAATCTAATCCTCTTGGTTCATCATATGAACCTAATCTCCATCCACTTGTTCTTTGTGTGTGACCCAATAGGTTCTTGTAACGTTAGCAATGCCCCTAAACTCATTTAGAAACATAAGTAATGAGCGGTATCTAGCAATACATCATTACTACCCAAGTTACAAGAATGTTGAGATCCAACATCACCTTGTGACTACTAATTGTGACTCCTCACAATATATGACAAGTGTCCTTCTATCCTAGACATGTAGATTGATCAATGTGAGGTATAGACCGTGTCATTCTCTAATCAATCTAAATCTTGAACTCCAAGTAGACTCACTTAATCAAATGAGCTCAATATCTCATATTGACTCATTTGGGCATGGCCATGCACTTCGTGGTCTCACTCTATCAAGAATATCGATGTCTCTCCCGTCATATAGGAGGGATAGATCCCATCTACATCACTCACATCCCTCCACATAATTTGTTACATACCCAGTAATCGCCTTTATAGTCCACCCAGTTACGGGTGACGTTTGACGAAACCAAAGTACATAACTCCTTATGTAGGGAACCATAGTGACTTCAGGTCTAAGGACTAGTAGTCATACTAATAGCCACATGAGAAAGTATATGACACTCATATAACGATCCATGATACTCTCTCATGGCGGGTCATTCAGTATACATTCTCCAATGCATATCCATGTGTCAACTTGATATCTTTATATCCATGACTTGTGAGATCAAGTCATCGAGTTGACCTACATGCTAGTATTATTGCATTAACATTGTCCCTGAATGTTAATACTCGACTAGGAATGATTAAGAGTAGTGTTCCCTATGTCATCTCACTATCGGTTCAACTAACCGATTGATATAGGTGAGAACCTTCTACTCAAGGACGTTATTATACTTAGTTTATTTGACACCAATACAAGTAAGTATAATAACCAAAAACCAAATGCCTTTATTTATATAGAATATGATACAACAAGTCCAAAATACAATCATCAAATGATTGACGCTAGGGCTCTAGCTAACATCATAAGACCCCTTGGAGTTTGTTTTCAATCAAGAAGGCGTCTAAAGAGTCTATCCGAGCATACATCAAAAGGTTCAATCAGGTAGCTATTGATGTACCTAATGCTGCTACTGAAATATTAGTAAGCGCTTTCTCTCAAGGTTTGAATGATAATGGTTTCTTTAAAGATTTGGTAAGAAATTCTCCTGTTAATTTTGATTCCTTGATTGAGCGGGCTACTGAGTTTATTAATGTAGAAGAAGCTCAAGCTGCTCGTAGGAAGGAAGGTGCTACCTCTTCCCCTACCCAGGTCAAGGAGAAAGCTCCGGCCCCCGTGCCTCCACCAAGAGGGCCTAGAGTAACTCATCCACCTTATCGACAACCAGAGTATCACCCACAAGCTGTACAACACGTAGAAATACAACCAGAGGCACCGAGGAGATGGTGCACTTATCATAAAACTAGCAGTCATCATACTGAAGACTGTTTTGTTTTAAGAAATAAACGAGCTAATCGGGAGCGTTATCAGAGGCAGAACTATTATCGACAGCAGTACCCCAGGCAGCAAGGTCGGTACCAGCCAAGTGTCAGAGAAAGCACCTTCTGAAGCTGTGACGACTCAGCAGGAAGAAAACAGAAGCAATGCTGCTCGGGGTAATATCAATATGATTATGGGCGGACCCACTGATGGGGACTCTAATAGAGCCAGAAAGGCACATGCCCGAAGACTGGAAATTCATGCTGTGGGATGTAGTAGGGAACGAGCGGCCGGTCCCGAAATAAGTTTCGGGCCTAGAGATCTCGAGGGGGTAGAAATACCCCATGATGATGCCCTGATCATCAAAGCTGTGATAGCCAACTACACCATTGCTCGTACCTTCATAGATACGGGCAGTTATGTCAATATTATATTCAAGAAGGCTTTCGATCAACTGCAAATTGATCCGAGTGAACTTCAACAGATCGTTACTCCTCTCTAGGGATTCACAGGTAACGAAGTACAACTATTAGGCCAAATAAAGTTGGCCATATCTCTGGGAGAAGAGCCTCTGATGAGAACCAGGAGATCTTATTTTATGGTGGTAGACGCTCCATCCTCTTATAATGTGATACTGGGTCGGCCTGCCTTAAACGAATTTAGGGCGGGCGTTTCTACTTTTTGTCAGAAGATCAAATTTCTTGTGGATGACCAAGTCGGGGAGGTGCGAGGTGATCAGAAGACAGCCCAAAAATGTTATGTGGAAATAATTTGGAATGAAGCTAACACTGCCCGAAAGATTCAAAGAATGGAAGTTAATGCCATTCGGGAGAAGCATCCCGTCCTGGTTTTTGAAGAAAAGGAAGAAGTTCAGATCCAGGTCGGTCGACCTGAAGCTACTACATATATTGCGGCTAATCTTGAGCCTGCTCTGAAAGCCGAATTAGTGCAATGCCTGAAGAAGAATGATGATGTATTTGCCTGGACTCCCAAAGAAGTCTCGGGCGTTTCTCCTACAGTCATGGAGCATTCTTTGCATGTCTTCCCAGATGCCTGCCCGGTCATGCAAAGAAAAAGGAGTTTTAGTGCGGAACAAAATCAGATTATTAAAGAAGAAATAACTAAACTCATGGAAGCCGGTTACATTAGGTAAGTATAATTTCCAAGCTGGCTAGCTAATGTGGTGTTAGTCTCCAAGCCTGGAAACAAATGGCGAGTATGCATTGATTTCCGAGATCTCAACAAAGATTGCCCAAAAGACTATTATCCACTACCCAGGATCGATCAATTGGTAGATTCCACTGCGGGATGCGAATACATCTCTATGCTAGACGCTTACCAGGGTTATCATCAGGTTCCCTTAGCTAAAGAAGATCAAGAAAAAGTCAGTTTTATAACATTTGAAGGTACTTATTGTTATAATGTTATGCCTTTCGGACTAAAAAATGCAGGAGCAACCTATCAAAGGCTTATGAATAAGGTCTTCCAGAAGCAGATTGGTAGAAATATGGAAGTATATGTTGATGACATCTTAATTATGTCTCTTCAAGTTGCTGATCTATGCAGGGATATAGAAGAGACCTGCAAGGCAGTATGGGCTCAAATTAAATCCAAGCAAATGCTTATTCGGAGCGAAAGGGGGGAAGTTCCTGGGATATATGGTGTCCGAACGAGGGATAGAAGCCAACCCAAGCAAGGTCAAAGCACTGCAGAACATGGAGCCACCACGCAACATGAGAGAAGCTCAGAGACTGACAGGCCGGATTACAGCCTTATCTAGATTCATTTCTAAATCGGCCGATCGTAGTTTCCATTTCTTTAAAATACTTAGAAAAGCTAATAAATTTTAGTGGAATGAAGAATGTGATAAGGCCTTCCAAGAATTGAAAGATTATTTGTCTACTCTCCCTGTATTGGCTAAACCCATAGTAGGAGAAACTCTTTGGGTATATTTGTCTGCTAATGAAAACGTCGTGGGCTCTGTATTAGTCAGACAAGAAGGAAAGGAACAACAACCTATATATTTTTCTAGCCATTTATTAAAAGGAGCTGAGTGTAGATACACTACACTAGAAAAATTAGCTTATGCCCTAGTATTGACTGCTCGGAGGTTGCGCCCATATTTCTTAGCACATGAGATTATTGTATTAACCAACAGTACTCTTGGACGGGTGTTACTCAACCCAGAGGCATCAGGTCGACTGATCAAATGGACAACTGAACTTGGGGAATATGACATTCAATATCAACCTCGCTCGGCTATCAATGCACAAGCTCTAGCGGACTTCATCATAGAAGTTCAAAGCCCTGAGGAAAAAGACATTTGGAAAGTTTATGTAGATGGTTCTTCAACTAGACAAGGCAGCAGAATTGGTGTTCTTCTTATATCTCCAAGGGAAGACAGACTTCAACTCTCCATCAGATTGAATTACAGAGCCACCAACAATGAAGCAGAATATGAAGCCCTGATAACAGGATTGCAGGCCGCGCGACATATAGGGGCGTCCTTATTTATTTCGATTCTCAATTAGCAGCTCAACAACTGTCAGGTAATTTTGAAATTAATAATGACAGGCTTAAGTTATATGCTGAAGCATTTGATAAGTTGAAGTCCCAGTTTCAAGAAGTAAATATACAAAAAGTTCCTAGATCTGAAAATCAAGTGGCGGATGAACTGGCTAAGTTGGCCTCTGCTATAGTGCCATGGAGTCTAGATCGGCCCGTAGAACAAACCTTGTTAATATCTTGTATTGAAAGACATGCCGAAGCAGAAATTCGAGGTGATTGGAGAGCTCAAATCATATTGTATTTGCAGCAAGGTATTCTCCCCTGTGATATAGAACAGGCAAGGGTATTCAAGAAAAGAGCTGCTCAATATACTATGGTAGGGGAGCAGTTATATAAAAGAGTTTTTTCTAGACCTTTGCTCAAGTGTATCGGCACATAAGATATACAGTTTATTTTACGAGAAGTCCATCAAGGTTCATGTGGTAGTCATATAGGAGGGAGATCTTTGGCTCGCAAAATTCTACTAGCAGGATATTTCTGGCCTACTCTACATGAAGATGCTAACAAGTTGGTAAGAACTTGTATTTCTTGCCAAAAACATCAAAATATCTCACATCATCCTATACAGTTATTGAGAACCTCTATATTTGCATGTCCCTTTGATCAGTGGGGCATGGACATAGTAGGTCCGTTTCCTATGCACATAGAAGGTTCTTATTGGTAGCGGTGGATTATTTTTCTAAATGGGTGGAGGCAGAACCACTTGCTCGAATTACTGAAGATGTAGTTATTAAATTTTTATGGAAAAATATAATCTGCAGATTTGACATTCCTCATAAATTGGTCTCTGATAATGGAAGGCAATTCCAAGGGGATAGGATTTTAGACTGGTGCAACAGTTACGACATTACTCAGGCCTTCACCTCTGTGGCTTATCCGCAAAGTAATGGTCAAGCAGAAGTAACCAATAGGGAAATCATAAGAAGTTTAAAGACCAAACTGGATCATGTCGGAGGTAGCTGGGTAGATGAATTACCCAGCGACCTTTGGGCATATCGTACTACGCCTCGAGAGGCTACGGGAATCACTCCCTTTCAATTAGTTTATGGAGGAGAAGCAATAATTCCCATCGAGGTGGGAGTAGAATCTGACAGAAGACAATTATATGACGGGGACAATGAAGGTCGGCGACTCATGGAGCTAGATTTAATAGAGGAGGTTAGAGATAAAGCTGCTACCCGTCTAGCATCATATCGACAACGGATGAGACAAAACTATAATAAAAGAGTCATCCCCAGATTTTTTCCAAGTAGGAGATTTGGTATGGAAGCGAATTAAACCTGTCGGAGATGTCTGTAAGTTAGTACCACAATGGGGAGGACCTTACAAAGTAATAAAAAAACTCACATCAGGTTCATATTATCTCCAAGATACTGAAGGAAGGATTCTAGAGCGTCCCTGGAGTGCAAATCACTTACAGCCTTATCGAACCTAATTGCATCATACTACTCAAGAAGGTGTCTGGAGAAACAACTCACAATTATTTGAGGTCCTCGGTGACTGAGGACAAGCATACCTACAGCTTATGTACTCTATTTCTTTTAATAAAAGTCAAGCAAGACAAATATCGCCACGGAAATGAGTGTGATTCATACAGATTGATAAATATCAAGGGAACTTTCATTATTTATTTCAAGCAATCTACAGGGGGAACCCTAAGGGCCTACGCAACTCCCTTCAAGAACCTAGAAGCTTTGAAAACTATCACAAGGTTAGTACAAACCTCATATTTTTACATAGAATGCAGTCGAGCGGGAAATCCCATGAAGTAACTCGGACGGGTCTTCATGGGAGGAACTGGAGACTCTAAACCATCACAGAACATCAGTCGATCGGGAAATCCCATGAAGTAACTCGGACGGGTCTTCATGGGAGGAACCGGAGACTCTAAACCATCACAGAACATAAGTCGATCGGGAAATCCCATGAAGTAACTCGGACGGATCTTCATGGGAGGAACCGGATACTCTAAACCATCACAGAACATAAGTCGATCGGGAAATCCCATGAAGTAACTCGGACGGGTCTTCATGGGAGGAACCGGAGACTCTAAACCATCACAGAACATCAGTCGATCGGGAAATCCCATGAAGTAACTCGGACGGGTCTTCATGGGAGGAACCGTAGACTCTAAACCATCACAGAACATCAGTCGATCGGGAAATCCCATGAAGTAACTCGGACGGGTCTTCATGGGAGGAACCGGAGACTCTAAACCATCACAGAACATCAGTCGATCGGGAAATCCCATGAAGTAACTCGGACGGGTCTTCATGGGAGGAACCGGAGACTCTAAACCATCACAGAACATCAGTCGATCGGGAAATCCCATGAAGTAACTCGGACGGGTCTTCATGGGAGGAACCGGAGACTCTAAACCATCACAGAACATCAGTCGATCGGGAAATCCCATGAAGTAACTCGGACGGGTCTTCATGGGAGGAACTGGAGACTCTAAACCATCACAGAACATCAATCGATTGGGAAATCCCATGAAGTAACTCGGACGGATCTTCATGGGAGGAACCGGAGACTCTAAACCATCACAGAACATCAGTCGATCGGGAAATCCCATGAAGTAACTCGGACGGGTCTTCATGGGAGGAACCGGAAACTCTAAACCATCACAGAATATAAGTCGATCGGGAAATCCCATGAAGTAACTCGGACGGGTCTTCATGGGAGGAACTGGAGACTCTAAACCATCACAAAACATCATTCGATAGGGAAATCCCATGAAGTAACTCGGATGGGTCTTCATGGGAGGAACCAGAGACTCTAAACCATCACAGAACATCAGTCGATTGGGAAATCCCATGAAGTAACTCGGACGGGTCTTCATGGGAGGAACCGGAGATTCTAAACCATCACAGAACATCAGTCGATCGGGAAATCCCATGAAGTAACTCGAACGGGTCTTCATGGGAGGAACCGGAGACTCTATACCATCATAGAAACATAAGTCGATCGGGAAAACCCATGAAGTAACTTAGACGGGTGTTCATGGGAAGGACTGGAGACTCTAAACTATCATAGAACACAATTAAGGGAGAAATCTTATAATTTCAAAGCCTAATCGACTGGGGTTATACGGACATAAAGCCAGGATTCAAAAAGGAATGCTATGCATATGATACATTATTCATTTGGAAGCCTATGCATCTGGAAGTCTTTATTTAAAAATCGCCTGGAGTAATATATTCAGCTCGGAACTCAGGAATTTTATACAATTCTTTATTTAGAAATCAATTGCAATTATGCATTCTTTTGGAATTATGAAGTACACCAGATGTTGTCTGCAGAAGGATTCATCAGAACAAGGCTTAACTTCACGAGATGAGCAAGAAATTCTCGAATAAAATTCATACTTAATACTCAAAAGCATTTCAGAAGCGGTATTCTCAAACCAGCATAATAAAGAAGTAAGTAAGTATCAAAAATTTCTTATATACTGCAAGTTCTTAATTACCAATCTTTAATTGCACTTCTTTTCATTATCAGTTCTTATATTACAAGTCTTTTATGAATAATCTCCTTAAACATTTGGAAAAGGACCTTTCAAATCTGCGGGCAGTTCTTTGTTAAGCTTGCGACGATTTATGAAAGAAAGGGGAGGTTCCTTGGGTAGATAACTACCCTCTCTTAATTGTTGAAGACCTCCCGATACGGAATGATTCAGAGCACCGACTATCCTGCGGACAAACTCTTGGGTAAAGGCTGAAGACTTTAAATAAGCCAGTCGCCATTCCTCCCATCGACTCTTCTCTTGCTCCTTATAACTTTGGAAGTCAGCCTGCAGTTTTGTGTTTTGATCTTTCAAAGTATTTTTTTCTGATTTCAGCTGTTCCAATTCCTTCTGGAGCATTGACAATTCAATATCTTGAGCTTTCCTTTGTTCTTGTTCCTGTAGAATAGCGAAATCATGAGAAGCTAGGTCTCGAACTTGGTCAGAAAGACAGACGTTATGAAGTTTCTCTAAAATAAGGCTTTTCTGAGAAACGTCTAAAAGAGCTTTCTCTTTTAAAGCAATCTCCAGTCGAACACCAGAATATAGTCGGTCCACCTATAATTCTAAAGTTCTTCTGGCAAGCTCTTTATTTTTCAATAATTGCTGGCACTCCTCCAATTCTTGTTTCAAGGTCCCCAATTGTTGATCTTGTAGGGCCATTTTCTCTTGCAACTGAGTCAAGTCGTTATTAGAAGAAGGAGAAGTAGCCCTCAACGTTTCCAGTTGAGCTTTTAATTTTTGGTTCTCCTGATCCTTAGCCGTAAGTAGCTGGTCGATATGTAAACTTGAGGCAAGGAACTAAACAAAAGGATAATATAGTTAGAAATAAGGATACGAAGTTGATAGCATATAACTAGAGACACTTACAGCTACTGCCTGACGACTATGGCGATCAGCTCGATGTGGAAGACTAAGGCCTTTTAGTTGTTCTTGACCTTGTAGCCAAGACTCAGCCAATAGGCCTTGCAGTTGCAGAGAATCATAATTAGATGGATTAGAGGCTTGTCCCACTTGAGAGGGTAGACCCACAGTCTGTTTAAATAAAGCTCGGGGAATGGAGGAAGCAGGAGTGAGAGAAGAAGAAGAAGACGCAATGGGAGGAAAAGAGATAGTAGAAACAAGAGGAGCAGAAGAAGAAGTAGATGGAATAGAAGGCAAGACAAGGGAAGTTGATTCAATCATGGGAACATTAATGGTTGAAGGAATAGCACTCGGAGAAGATCTCCTGCAAGGCGTGCACTTTGCTCGACGCCCAGAAGCCAAAGGAGGCAGAGCTAAAGCAAAAGATGCAGAAGACACAGAAGGGATAACAACCGTCTCAAAAGCAGAAGCAGAGGAAGCTGAAATAATAGAAGAAGAAGGGATAAGCAAATCGGGTCTCATCATCCTAAGAGCAGGATTAGAGATAATATGGGTCGGAGTTATTGGTGCCTTACCTCTCTCGAAAGAAATGGGCGCCGGGACAAGAGGAGCTTGCACAAAAGTACCAAAGAAGTCAATAAAGGGAGAAGCCTCAGTAAGATTTGGCTTTTTAACTAAGGTAACAAAAGGTTCTTCTTCTTCCTCTTCCATGGCTGCGACAGCTTCTGCCCGTCGTTCTTCTTCAGATAGTAAACCCAAGGTGGAAAAATTAGGACCCGATCGGCGGTCACGTAACCATTCTTCTCCAAGATTATTCACAAAAGACTTACTCATGGTAGGATTCTTGTATATAAAAGCTGGAAGAAAAACATCAGCTGAAACATAAGGATTAAACATCGTTATAAAAGAAATGTATTAATCAGTAAATATGGATTGAGATATTTTTACATACCAAAGGATCCATCCAAAGGGGTGCCAATCTTGCCTATTCCGAAAGGAAACATTAAACCCTCCACAATTAGATGCGGTAAGCTGAATTTTGCTCCCCTCAGTTTAGGTAGAGCAGAAGCAACAGAGAGATCGTCAAGAAAATCATGGGTGCTAGGAAGTGGAGGTAAGTCATGTATCCATTGAATAGGAAACGAAGGGGGAGAAGGGAGACGCATATAGAAAAATTTATGATACCATTCCCCCTGAGGAGGAATGCGGTTGAACAAAATAGTCTTGGGACGGGATTGGAATTTAAAAATACCAACATCCACGCGACGAGGAATAAAGAAGTGATGAAAAAGACGTGGAGACAAGGGGAAATCTAACAGTTTAGATACCCTAATAAAACCCATAAGAATGGAAAAGGATTGAGGGACAAACTGGTTGAGTGGGATATTAAAATAACGGCTGACATTAGAGAAAAAAGGGTGAAGAGGAAAGTGAAAACCCTATAGGACTTGGTCTCGGAAGATAGATATACACCCTAAAGGAGGAAGATGCGGACCTTCATGAGGAGTGGGACAGATTATATAAGATGGAAAACCATAGGTTGCCTGTAAGTCCACTTCTTCTGTATCTATGAGGTTGGAAGAGCATGAGAGAAACCATGCAGGAGGAGAAGCCGCCATATGGAGAAACGATCAAAGAAAGAGGAATCAAGGAAGAGGACGAGAGATGGAGGAAAGCGGAAGAAAACTTCGTAAACCCTTGTTTCTCTTCTGGCCCTGTGCTAAAACCCCCAAACAGAAACAGTAGAAGGAAAAAGGAGAGTAAAAGGTACTTAGAATGCCAATCGTCATAAATGAGTAATAATATTAAAAAATAAAATCAAGGGGAAGAAGTAAAGTTAAGTAATCTACCTAAAAAAATGTGCGAAGTTTCCCTAGAAGTAATTCTTAAGAGAGCCTGACAAGTACAGAGAAAAATTAGTCCAGTAATTATAAGTCTAGGGTATGGGTGTAATAAAATAAAAGTTGAGCACCAGATATTAGTTAAAAGACGAGACTTGGTTCAAGGATACTGGATACAGTCTGTAAATATGAAACGGGCGGTCCTAATGGATCGACCGAGACAAAGAGCAAGCTAGTATGTCGACCAAAAGTTTATCATAATGAATCAAATAATATACACTATAATAAAACCCCATGAGACTTGATTAATACGTGAAAAGAACATATGAAAACATAGGGGTAAACCGGTCGAGTAAAATAAATCGACCAATATTAAGGACATCATGATAGAGCTGTGTCAAATCGGGCGAGACATAACTACGCTATGGAATATCGGGCGATATTTATCAATCTTGATATATATCGCCCGGTCATAAGGAAATGATCTAAGACGTCACAACCTATTGGGAAAGGTTGTATGGTGACCGACCGAGCAACATTGGACACATTTATATAAAACAGATAACTATCATAATAAAGAGTAAAATTAACAACAAAAAAAAAAAAGAAAATAATCAGCGTTACGTGAGATCGTCATTACAGAGTCTCTGCCCTCCTCTTTACAGGAATTTGAATTTAAGTCAAAGTCAGCTTAGGATACAGATAAGGGGGTTTGTTCTCAATAAGTCTGCGATGGTTTAGGAAATTAGGAGGATGGACACGAGCTAAGTAGCTCTCCTCTTGTAACTGGCAGACCGTCTCTTTCGCTCCTGCAGTAAAGGCTGACAAGATGGACTTCACGATCGGCCTGTTGAATTCAGGAGACTCGATCATGGCAGTGACCCGCTCCCTGTAACGAACATCTTCGTCACCCTTGTAAACCACCAAAGCCATTTGAGAAGTCTTCAATTCAGCTTCTTTTGCAGAAACCTCTGTCTTGACTGAGTTAAGGGAGGTGTTCAAGGAAGCTATTTCATCTTCCTTCAGCTGCAGGGCTTTGAGTTTTTCAGTTAATTCTGCTTCATAATTATCCTTTAGTTCGCCAAGTTTGGAAGTCAATTCTTGATTAAGGTCCATAACCGATTTAAATTTTGTCTGAGACTTTCAATTTGTGCTTCGAGTTGTTTCTTGGCGGCAGCAGAAAATGCAACAGAAGATAGCTCAGCAACCTCTTGTTTTAGCTTGTCATTTTCAGACTTCAACCTCTTATTCTCAGTGTGTAAGTTGTGCAGCAGTCGAGAAAAACCCATATTTTCTATCCATCGCTGGAAGTATAATAAAAAAAGCCATAAGATAATAGTTGAGAAATAGAAAATAGGCGTTAATAAGCACACCTGATTCTCCTTATGAGAGAAGCAATCAATTGCCTCAGGAATAGAGAACTCTTAAAAAAGGAGACGAAGTTCATCCCAAGCGCCAGCAAAGGAACCTCCTAGAAGTATGGGGAGAACAGGAATAGTAGAAGAACCAGGAGAAAAGGAGGAAGTAGGAATAGATGGAGGAGCAAAGACTAAATAAGAAGAAGATGAGGAAGGTAGAGACCTAGAAGTCGGGATAGATAGGGGAAAAGTGAAAGATACATCGCCAGAAGCACTGGCATTAACAAAAGGTGAGGCAGGAAAACTCAGGGAAGGATAGAGTTCCGCCCGCGTCGGCTCATCAGAAGGAAGGTCAGCTGAAGCAAAACCTTCGGAAACTAGCTCATCGACAGGAAGGATGAGCCTCCTTTTTGATGGAGGAACTTTGGTAAGTTTGCGCCCTGGGCGTTTATCCTTAGAAAGTTCAGTTATCGATTTACCAGAGCTATCAGGAGACGTGAGCTCAATGAGGGGAAGAGGGGCAGATGAGGAGATAGCAGCAGCCGCTGGTGAAGTAACAGCAGGTAAAGGATTAGCAGGGATCTCTGCAGAAGGATCTCCAGGAGCTTCAAGAACTTCAAGAGCGCCCAAAGAACTGGGTACTTCAGCTACAGGAACTGGTTCTTCAATTGGAGGGGGAAGAACTATAGCAGCCAGAAGTTCGACTTCTTTGGCGCGAATAACTTCCTCTTCCAGACGTAATTCTTCGTCAATCAAAGCATCATAGAAGCTATCCACTACATAGAGAAGAAAAATAGTTTAGTTAGTTAAAAATAAGAAGAAAGAAATAAGGTGTTACCTAAAGAAACTCGAGTATCAGGTTTGACAGGGTTTAAGCCAAACAAGTATAGGAGATCAACCCGTAACCACTTAAGAATAGAGAGTCGATGATTTAACAATTTCTCACAATAGATAGGGAAAGAAGGATGAAGATGAAACTCCTTGACGTCGGGCAAGGGGGACAAGAAAGATTTCCAAGCATGAGACCAAGGAATGCGTCCTAGAAACTTTAAGAAGAAAAAGCGAGATTTCCAGGCTTTGAGAGACGAGGGCATACCCTCAAAAAGAACCATTTTAGTCCGTGAATGAAACAAGAAAACACTCGGTTCTGAACATTTGGGATAAAAAAACATGAAAAAATTTTGAGGAGTAGGAGGAATATCCCGCATACGAAAAAGCATGTAAGTACCACACAAATAACGGAAGGCGTTGGGGGCAAATTGTTGTAAAGGAATATCAAAATACTGGCTTATTTCAATCAAGAAAGGAGGGATAGGAAACCTTAAGCCCCCTATCAACTGGTCCCTGAAAAAAGTTATGCAATTAACAGGAGGACGATGAGGATGATCATCCGGTGTGGGGATTATGATGCCATACTCTTGGGGATTTTCATACTGACGACGGATAGCTAGTCTCACATTTTTATCAAAGGAAGAAGACATATGGACATACCACGGGGCAATTGCTTCCTCAGCCATGGGCAAAAGTATAGGCTAATGAAACAATAGACTACTAACTGAAGACAAGAAAGAAGATTGCCGAGAAATGGTGAGCCCGAGGTTTGGTTGAAGACTGCAACAAGAAAAGAACTCTAGAGAAGAGAACAGAAGGGACAAAGTTTAAAAGGAGACGAAGGGTTTAGGGTTTGGAAAGCACACAATCGTCGTCAGATCAAAACATTTTTTGCAGCAGACGCGGAGAATCACAATAGAAAGGCAAAAGACCCACGTGATGTGGCGGTCAGAAAAAGTATGTGTCATACCATCATAAAAATATTTATATCGGATGTGATAGGTCGGATCACGCTGGGGTTGGTAGTGTCTCGGGGTACGCTTCTAACATTCTCTCACCTGAAGAAGAGCCAATCACTAGCTAGGAAGCTTCGAAAGAAGACATGATTAACTGGACATGATAAAGTGAAAAGGACTGATTTTCTTGACTAAAGTCCAAGCTAAGGACAAAAACATTTAAGGATGGAGATTTAGGCGAATGACAGATTTTGAATTAACGTCCTTATGAAATACAAAGTAATATTGATCAAAATAATTTCATATTAGTCGATATGACTTTGGTTATGCTAGGTAGGCATAATATTGACATCAATCGACGAAACAATGATTGGCTGGCATAATATTAGTCATGATATAGAAGTATGCCAACAATTAGGATAGCCTCAGGCATGATAAAGGATACACAAAGAGGTAATGAATACAACATCACATTTATTCTGGTAAATTACAGAAGGACTCCATAGAATCATTTAATTCAATACAAGTGTTTGTTGTTACACTTAGAATCTGATCAAGTACACAACATTACATTTTCCCTCAGAACAGTAAGCTTCCGATAGATAACAAAGTTTACAAACACCAGCTCCTGAAACGCTTAGAAAATTTTAATCCCACTGGATTCAAACTTACCATGGAGCAGAGATAAAAACATTTTACCTCGCCCAGGCTTGTCAAGGCTCATAAGTGACAATATTCTGCCTGGGACGAAGAAAGTAACAAAGTAGAAAAACTCAAGTGCAGGGGGAAGGAGAAAGGTCCATATAGACCATGATGGAAAAGTAAATGTAAAAACTACTTCCCCTCTCAAGCCCTAGAGCTCGGCAAGTGGAGCAACCCAGCATAGCCCAAGGGTAACATGTGCTGTGCCCTTCACACAGCACCCATGGGTCATTTGGCTGCCCCTCTATGTGTAGCGAAAATCTCTCTGAAGTTTCTTGAGTTCTTCAGAGCATCGACATCTTTGGATGAAAAATCTGAATTGTGAAGCTTCATCTCTTAAGACAATCCCTTGAACCCCAGAGGTAGCCGGAGCAAAAATTCCAATAAACTCATATATAGATCTCACCTGGTCCGACAAAAGTCGCCCCTAAAGGGGAGGATCCGAGACCATAACCTTAACAATAAAAGGTGGCAAGGAAGGAAAAGAACTGAGATGGGTGGTGGATGAAGAGAAGGTTGTAACCCTATTTAAAGGAGCAAAAGGCTCACAGAGTTACTATACTTGGTTTAGAGAGACAGTTGTACACAAAATCTGTGAGGTCATTTTAATATCTGGAGCAGAGTCACGGGTAGGAAAAGACAAGACCATACTTATGTCTAGTCAGTCGTCTACACCTCCTTCAACTAGACTTGAAGGGAAGGCTAGTGATATGAGTAAGGTTTCGAGGGTCCCCGATAAGGAAAAGAAGGGAGGTAATGAAACCAGGGAGATAGGCTAATATCGGGCAGGACATATCTCAAAAAGAGGTAAGTCTGTATCGACCGAAATATGCTTCCCAGGAGGAAGATCTATACACCTCAAAGGAGGTAGACTAATATTAGCCGATACATAAGAGGTAAGTCTGTATCGACCGAAATATGCTTCCCAGGAGGAAGATCTATACACCTCAAAGGAGGTAGGCTAATATCGGCCGATACATAAGAGGTAAGTCTATATCGACCGATATATGCTTCCCAGGAGGAAGATCTATACACCTCAAAGGAGGTAGGCTAATATCGGACGATACATAAGAGGTAAGTCTATACCGACCGAAATATGCTTCCCAGGAGGAAGATCTATACACCTCAAAGGAGGTAGGCTAATATCGGATGATACATAAGAGGTCGACCGAAATATGCTTCCCAGGAGGAAGATCTATACACCCCAAAGGAGGTAAGTTAATATTGGTCGGGAGATACTTCTGAAGCATATAGAAGTATTGATCACGACATATCCTGAAGAAGGGAGGTTAATATCAGCCAGATCGACCAACACCTTGGAAAAATACTTGACAGAATATGATCTATTACTAGATAGGATAAATAGCATAAAAGGGTGCGGACAGGAGCCTCATGAGAAAAATAGAGATAAATATTTCAAATAGGATGATTAATAAGGATATCCGCAATATGTAACCACATGACAGGTATTATATATTTCGGTGGGAAATGTACTTTTAGATTATTTTGTAGGTGCTAAACAACAAAGGAGGTACATCTGGGGTACAAGAAAGATTCTTTAAAAGTCATTTACTACAAGTACACAGCTGACGTCATCTCATAACAAACTCTAACAAACCGGGGTCCACTTCATGACCAAGGAGGTTATATGAAGTGGTATAAAAGGGGGAATCCTCTCCGTTGGCTAGGTAAGTTCAGGTCATTGGGCACATTCAGAACCCTAATTTTCAACTACTGTTCATCTCCTTCTTCTTTCTTCCACACTTAGAGAGATCACTAACTTGAGCGTCGGAGGGCCTAGCCAGGGATTCCCACCCCGGTCTTAGGTCACTAACGAGAGTGTTGGCTGGTCTCTTGTGTGCAGGAAGTCTTGGAAGCCTCGGATCTGGGTTTCTTCTCTTCAGAGTTGGCGTTCTTCTTCGTCATTGGGTCTTCGTACGAGGAAAACCTCCGGTGACTCTATTTTTTCCTGATCCGCTTTGGATTTCTCGGATCGGTATTCTGAGGACATCATTCTTCATCAGCACGGTGGGTTTCCTTCTTCCGGATCTCCGTCATGTCCAGCTTCTCAGACAGGATCAGTATCCATCATAGGGTTAAGCTTATTCAGAAAAATCTCTCAGTTATGCTTAGGACTCTTGATCAGATGGCTATTGCTCATATATTATTTACTTATGGCTAGCTACCTACATTGGTCAGTCATCGAATATGTCTTTTTTCTTTTACCTTCGTATTTTAAGATTCGTTATAGGTACTGTAGAAGTTTTTGTTTATCATAATCTATTAATTGAATTAATGATCCTTAGTGATTGTGTTTTATTGTTTCTATCTAAACATTTGTTGCAACATAGATTTGGTTGGGTCATTTTATTTCTCATCTACAAACAATCTACTGCAGATGAAATACAACATACATGTTGAAGGTCAAGTTTCCAAAGGTCCTTCATTGGGTATTTTTGAGCAAATAGTTAATGGTCTGTAAGTGTCATGTAAAATTGGACAACTTCCAACATGTGCAGGTCTTTGTTCATGAATTGGTTGTGATGGACTAGGAATAGATTGTAATGTTGATGCTGGGGGTACCCTGGGGGACCCATAGTGGCTTCTTGTGGTGGATTATAAGGAGATATTACAGTATTGAAAGAATATATTTGCTCTTGAGGAGTCTCTATTAGATGCTGCAGACTTGGGTAGCCCATTTCATAACCAGTTGCAATTGATTCATTCCCACCACCTTCTGATGCAAAAGGATTAATAAATTCTTCTTCAAGCATCATACGTTGAGTAAGGGAGGCCATATACTGTATTTGGTGAAGGAAATCATAGTCAGGGTCATCTTGAGTAGTGTCCATGGACCGGAGTACAGTGGCCCCTGAGCTTGTAGCTCCTGCATGGTCTTCCTCAGGACTTCTTTGAAAATGTTCACCTTTATGAGTGAAAGTTAAAATAGTATGACACTCCTTAGATAATAAAATGTCCATCACTGGTGGGGTAATTTGTTGTGGGATTTGTGATTCATCATCCCATGTAGGAAGTTCTAGATCTGGAAGTGGGTCAGGAATTACATAATTAACATAATAATCATACTTACCGCTTGATTCACCTAAAGTATCCCATCGTTCTTCATTTTTCTTGTGTGATTTATTTTGAGGAATAGGAGTTGTAGATCCAAATCCTTCTGTACCACGTTTGGTAGGTGTAAGATTCTTGACTTCATATACTTCAGGTATAGCAATGTATTCAAGGATGAGTTGAGCGACACAATCTCCTCTATAAATATGAATAAATTGAACAGAATGATTGAAGGCGAGTATTTTGATTTCACCCCTATAATCATAGTCGATCACACTTGCTCCAAT
The DNA here is from genome assembly GCF_018446385.1 of Zingiber officinale. Lineage (NCBI taxonomy): Eukaryota > Viridiplantae > Streptophyta > Magnoliopsida > Zingiberales > Zingiberaceae > Zingiber > Zingiber officinale. The sequence goes on from NC_055990.1 coordinate 90,523,687, forward strand.
GTCAAGACCAAGTTTAAATGCTGCACTTGATTTGGTTGCTATTCGGCTATAAGTTCCCCATGGTATTTTCATACTAATTCCTGTAGATATAAGTCCTCGACCTCGAGGCTAGATAATACAATTTTCGCTTGCAGCTAAGTCCAGTCCTGCAGCACCAGTAATTTTTATAGCAGGAATAATTGCAAATAGAGATAGTTTGTGTACCAGTAAATATGGGCGGTTTGTTTCTTTAATTTCTGGATTTGCTGGAATGTCAACTTCTTCAAGGACATTGTTATCCCTTTCAATTAATACAGTCAGTGTTTGAATACTATCTTCATCACTCTGGATTTCCTCATCTTTATCATTATACTTTAATGGCTTTGATGAAGAAGCAGCTTTATAGTTGCTGAAGCTTACAGATATTCATCCATTAATTAGATTTATGCTGTTAACTTCAGCTAGTTGCATAGGTATAAGAAGCTGTGAAGATTTGATAATCCAGTCTAGTCCTTATAGACTGGAGGTAGAATATCTTCTTTCTGGAAGGGCTCGAACCCCATGGCTTGTTAAATAATCAACAACATCTTGTACTTCATAAGAAAATCCAATATTGGGGGTGTTAGAAAGACGACCAACTAATCCCCTAGGAATTAGGAGATTTGCCTCGTTGTTCTGCCATCGTTCATATCCTCTTGTGAGGATAGAGATTTGGATATTTCTATAGAAATATCCAATGGCCAACATAATATCAGGAATAACATAAACAAGTTGACTTCCTTGCGTATGATCAACTTCCATTATAGCAAGGATAACTTGATCACCAAGCCATTGGTTATTCCTAAAGATAACTAGAGTCTATTGGTGCTGAAAGCATTCATGGTCGAACATGAATTTTGATTATGTCAAAAGGTCCAAGGTTAAGTTATCTAGTTATCTAACAAGGGTGAATGAGTTTGCAGGAAAGTCCTAAGTGTACTTAGGCAAAAATCCTAGCTGCGGTTAGGCAGGTGGAAAATCCTAGGGGATGGTAACCCTAGGTCCTAGGGGTGGTAACCCTAGGCAAAAAATCTTGGCGGGTCAAGAGCTTCAGGCAAAATCCTAGGGGGTGGTAACCCAAGGTTGAAATCCTAGTGTCGTGAACCAGGTGGAAGACTGGGCGGGTCGTGGAGCGGGTGTCCAGCATGATGATCGAAAGTCTCGAGCACCGAGCAAAAGTCCAGTTGGTCTGGAGGATCAACTGACAACAGGTATACTCTCCTGAGTGGAGTAGGTGAGGATGCGTTCCCCAGTGAGGGAACATTAAGCGTCGGTTTGACCTAGAGTTTCGACGAAACTTAAAGTCAGAACCGGACAGTCGGAGGCTGTCGCATATCTTATATTATTTATTGTTTTATGCCTAAGACTAACTTTATTTTGCGGAAAATAAAGTTAGTCTTAGGCATAAAACAATAAATAATATAAGATATGCGAAGTTGCTAGAGAAAGTAGGTCCGGGTGCCCAGGGTCTGGGCGCCCAGAACTGATCCGGGCGCCCCGAGCTGGTCCGGGCGCCCGGAGTCGGTCCGGGTGCCCGGAACCCAAAAGCTATCGGGAAGTTGATGTGGCGCGCGGAGTGGCTGAGCCACGTGGTCTAGGCGCCCGGAGGGGTTCCGAGCACCCGGAACAACCTATATAAGGAGCCTCGGGCAAAAGCGTCAGTACACAACGACGAACGACTTTCGCTTCTTTGAGCTGCTCAGAAATCGCCTACTCGACGCCCAAAAGATGCTCCGACAACCATCGCGCTCAAGATCCATATTTCCGAGTTGTTGGTATTCGTTTTAAATTAATTGTAATCTCTTTGTACTTGTACTTATTCCTGATTGACTAGTGATTGCCCATCGAAAGTACTCTCATGTGCGGGCCTTGGAGTAGGAATTGTCATAGGCTCCGAACCAAGTAAAAGAAATTGTGTTAGCGATTGTTTTTGGTTCTTACCTTATTTCCGTTGCGTATTGACTTTGGGTTTTCCGAAAATGACAAATAGTCATGAGCACTATTCACCCCCTCTAGCGCTTTCGATCCAACAATTGGTATCAGAGCGGGGTCGCTTTGAATTAGTGCAACCACTATTCAAGCAATATTTTCGTGGTAGTTTTTAATTTTTTGGAGTCAATCGGAGTCGGTATAATTACCGCCTTCCGATCTAGTTTTTTTTCGTAATCAAATTTTTTTCTCGAATTTGGTGCAACACCACTCAAGTTCGCGTGTTTATTTTTCGTTATCCTGCACTACTAATCCAAGACCAAGTTTTGGAACTAGTTTTTTGTTGTTCCTTGTTATGAGATTTTCTTTGTTATAATGACCCATCAAGAAGGCTACAACACAACCCACCCTCCGCTCTTCTTTGGCGAAGACTTCAGTTACTGGAAGGGGCGAATGGAGTCCTACATCCAAACTCAGTTCGAGATGTGGATGATTATCAAGACTGGGATCACACTTCCACTCGACGGCTCCGGAAAATCGGTACCATGCGAGAACTGGGACGCAAGCATAATAAAGAAGGTCGAGGCCAACGCCAAAGCAACCTGCACCTTTCAATGCGACCTTACCAAAAAAGAGCTTAATCGAGTCGGGTCATTCTCAAGCGCAAAAGAGCTATAGGAATAACTGATCGAGCTGCACGAGGGAACTTCCAACACGAAGGTAAATAAGCGTGATTTATTGTTTAATAAATTGTATAACATAAGAAAGCAAGAAGAAGAGACGGCTAGCCAACTTCACACGTGCATCCAAGACCTCCTCAACGGCCTCCACGCGATTGGGAAAAAAGTGGAGAATCGAGATGTAATAAGGTACGCACTCAACGCTTTTCCAAGGAATACATTGTGGGCATCAATGGTAGATGCCTATAAAGTTTCTAAGAATTTGTCTTTAATTAAACTAGATGAGTTATTTTCCGATTCGAATTACATGAATAGACTAATGCACGTCCAGCCGAGAAAGGTATTGTGTTGATTGCAGGTAAAAGCAAGACAAAGGAGGTGAGAAAGAAGCATCAGATTGAACCCGAGTCCGAAGAACAACTAGACTTAGATGATGACGACGATGAGATAGCAGCCGAACTCGTCAATCTCGTACGAAAACTCTGCTACGGCTACAACCAAAAGGGGCATATCAAAGCCAACTGTCCAAACCAAAAGGAAGCAAAGAAGCAAAGAAAGAATAAAGCACTGCAAGCAACGTGGGACGAGTCCTCTTCAGAAGATTCTGATGAAGAGCTTGAACAGACGAGCTTCCTTGCACTTACAGTCCGGGAACAAATCAAGGAATCGGAGACCGAGAGCGAATCGGAAATTGAGTCCGAGCAAAGTCACGGATTCGTATCCGTTTCCGAAGGGCCTAAATCTGCTGTAAGTATTCGGCAAGTAGATAAACTTTATAATTTAGTTAATTATCTTATGCGAAAATTAGCTAAATCCAATGTCTAAATCAAATCACTTCAAAAGGAGGTAACAACCCTTAAAGAAGTGACTAATCCTAGCTCTTTGACTGATCCCATTCAGACTGGAACCTCAACTCAAGTCCAAAAGCTTTAGGAAGAAAATTCTAGCTTGAAAAATTAAGTCAAGGAACTAAAGGACACGTTGGAACGATTCACTTTGGGTTCCAAGAATCTTGATTTGATTCTTGGAAAATAGCGAGCCGTTTACAACCGATCCGGACTTGGATTCAAGGCTAAAAGAAAATACAAGACGTATTTATCCTTGGTTAATAGAAATAATAAAAAAATAGTTCAAGCATAGGTCCCCAAGTCAAACTTAGTTAATCAAGTTAGACTTGGAGTATATTGGGTCCTCAAGGATCAAATCCACTACCTTGATAGACCCTATCGAGACTATGATTTAGGGGGAACCAATAGAAAGATCATTTTTATCAATAAATAGAATTGTTTGATGCTTGATTTACAATTGTTTTTACTATACCTACTTAGATTAGGCTAGATCAAGGACCTAGGCATAATTTACACTTGACTAGTTAGACCTAGGAGTTTCAAAAAGAAAATTAATTATCCAATTTCTTTGAAAGATTTTTTCTAGAAGTGGTGGATGATCTCATGCACAAGAAGGCCTAGTGCCTCGCCACAGCCTGGAAGTCAATATTTAAAATAGATATTTAATTGACTAATTGAAAAACCTGAGTCTAACTCAAATGTAAATTAATCCTTAGACGATAATCTCAATCAAAAATAAAATTTAACCATCTCACAAAAATCTATAAGGTTCCCTGATAGATAACTTAGAAAAGAGTGAGATGGACTTAGGCAAAATTTAGACTTAATCAAAATTAATTTAATTTAATTAACTTAATCAATTAACCAAAATTAACTTAATCAATTAACCAAAATTAATTAACATAATCAATTAACCAAAATTAACTTAATTAATTTAATCTATTAACCAAAATTAATTTAACTCAATTAACATAATTAACCTAAATAATTAAATTAACCTAAATAATTAACAAGACCTAAATAATTAAATTTAATTCAATTAACTAACCTAATTAATGAACTTAACTCAATTAATCAATTAATCAACCCAATCAATTAAATCATTAAATCTTAACTAATTTAATACCAGTTAATCTAACCAATTCATAACTTAAACTTAAACCTAATTAACTCAATAAACCATCTCACAATCACCCATAGGGATACCATGTTTGATAATCTAGACTAGGTGAGATGGAACATTAAGAAGTTAATTTCAATCAAACTATCTTTTGATCCGTCAAATTGAACCAAATCAAATACTTTATGTGTAGGAACATAAAGCTTTGGATCAATGGATGCTAGATAGTGAATGCTCCAGGCACATGACTGGAGATAGATTGAAATTTACTAAGCTAAAATTTAAAAACTTAGGGTCAGTTGCGTTCGACAACAACGGAACACTTACTGTAATCGGAACAGATAATATCCAACCGAGTTCCGATTTTTATATTTGAAAAGTCTTATTGGTTGATCAACTAAAATTTAACTTAATAAGTATTAGTCAGTTATGTGACTCAGGTCCTTAGTCACATTTTCAAACTCTAATTGCTTAATTCAAAATATTAAAAATCTTGAAATTACTCTTAAGGGAATTAGGAAAAAGAACATCTATACAATTGACCTACCAACTTCCTCACTAAGGTGTCTATTGACACAACAAGAGGAAATCAAGTTGTGGCACAGAAGACTGGGTCACACTTATACTAGATTCATTTCAAAAATGAGTCAAAATGGCTTAGTTAAAAGATTGCCCAAACTAAAATTTACAGAAAATACAATTTGTAATACTTGCCAACAGGGTAAACAAACTAAGTCAACCCACAAATTAACCAACGTAAATAGAACTAACTCGATACTTGTACTCCTTCATTTAGACCTATTTGATTCACATAGAGCCAAGTCACTAAGCAAAAACCAATATTCCTTAGTAATAATTGATGATTACTCAAGATTTAAACTTACGAAATCTTTAAAAACTTTTGTAAGTTAGTGAAAAATGAAAAAGATACAAAATAAAAAAAATTAGAAGTGATCATGGAGGAGAATTTGAAAATCATAAATTTACTGAATTTTGTGAAGTTAATGGATACAAATATGAATATTTATGCCCTAAAACTCCCCCCCCCCCAAATAAAATAGTCTAAGTAGAAAGAAAAAATTGAACCCTACAAGAAGCCACTAGACCCATGTTAAATGAATACAACTTAAATAATCAATTTTGGGCTGAGGCAATTAATACAGCTCACATTCAAAATAGAATTTTAATTAATAAAATTAAAAATAAAACTCCATATGAATTATATTACAATAGGATTCCTAACTTAAATTATTTAAAAGTATTTGGGTGTAAAGTTCATATACTAAACACTAAGGACTACTTAGGAAAATTCACATCAAAATCAACCCTAAGAATCTTTCTAGGGTATTCCACAACCAGTTGGGCCTATAGAGTTTATAACAAAAATATCCTAAAAGTTGAAGAAACAACTAATGTAACTTACCTAACTCAATAAATGAAAATATTAATCAAAACACAGAAAATATTAATTCAAGAAACATAGAAGATGATGAAGATGTTCAAATAAAATCTAGTCAATTACAAGAACTAATTATTGACACTAACATAAGACCATCAAGAACAAGTACCATTCACCCATCTGACCAAATTTTGGATGACCCAACCCTAGGAGTTCGAACTAGATCATCGTATAGAAACTTAAGTCAGATAGCTCTTTTTTCTAAAATTGAACCTAAAACTATAGAAGAAGCCCTACCTGACCCAGACTGGATATTAGTAATGTAAGAGGAGTTAGCCCAATTTGAAAAAAACTAGGTCTGGGAACTAGTACCCAAACCCAATAATAAAATCATAGTTGACACTAAATGGGTATTTAGAAATATATTGGATGATAAGGGTGAAATAGTAAGAAATAAAGCTAAGTTAGTGGCTAAAGGGTTCATCCAAGTAGAATGGTTAGACTATGATGAGACCTTTGCCCCCGTAGCCAGACTTGAATCTATTTGGATGCTGCTGGCCTATACAGCACATAAAGAATTCAAGTTATTCCAAATGGATGTAAACTTCATATTTTTAAACAGGTTTATCAAAGAAGAGGTATATGTAAGTCAACCCCAGGGTTTGAGGACTTGGACGACTCGAACCATGTTTTTAGGCTAAAATAGGTCCTATATGGACTAAAACAAGCACCTAAGGTTTGGTATGAATGACTATCAAATTTTCTAATATCTAAAGGATTTAAGCAAGATCAAATAGATCCGACTTTATTTGTAAAAATCTTAGAAAAAGACATTTTTATAGCCCAAATTTACGTAGACGATATAATTTTTGGTTTAACCAACACTAAATTTTTAAATAAATTTACCAAATTAATGGAAAGTGAATTTGAAATGAGTCTGGTTGGAAAACTCAACCTTTTCTTAGGCTTACAAATTAAACAAACCAAAAATGAAATTTATATTTTTCAAACAAAATATGTAAGGAATTAATTAGAAAATTTGGAATGAAAAAATCAAAAAATATAAATACTCTAATGGCTACTAATGTTAAAATTGACTATGACTTAGATGGAAAATTAGTAGACTTAAAATACTATCGAAGTGCACTAGGGAGTCTACTCTACCTAACTGCAAGTCGATCGGATATCCTATTTGCAGTAGGTATGTGTGCAAAATACCAATCATGTGCAAAAGAGTCACACCTAACAAATGTTAAAAGAATACTTAGGTATATTAAGGGAAACCTAAATGTAGGATTTTGGTACCCTAGGACTTGCACATTTGACCTAATTGGCTATCCTGACTCAGACTATGCTGGATGCAAACTAAATAGAAAAAAGCACAAGTGGTAGCTGTTAATTTCTAGGTCAGTACCTAGTAAGTTGGTCAAGTAGAAAGCAACATTGTGTTGTCTTATCCACCACTAAAGCTTAATACATAGCCTTAGGGGAATGCACATCTCAACTATTATGGATGATACATACCTTAAAGGACTATCAACTAGAATATAAAAATATAAAAATTTTAATTGATAATATAAGTTCAATTAACTTAACTAAGAATCCAATTCACCACTTAAGGACCAAACACATAGAAGTAAAACACCTTACAAAACACCATTTTGTAAGGGGCCATGTAGCTAAGGGTGGTATTGTACTTAACTATGTTGAGTCCAAATCAAACCTGGCTGACATCTTCACAAAACTCTTACCTAAACTTGAGTTTAGTTCACTTCGAAGACAAATAGGAATGTGTTGGGTAGAATAGAGTTTACTTTCAAATTGATATTACTTGGTTTTTAATTCTAGGAAAATTATTTTTCAAAATTCTAATTTTATTAGTTTTTAAAATTTTGACTTAGCTTAGGAATTTACCCCCTAGAAAGCCTGTACCCCTAGGTTTCAGCGAGAGCATCTCGCAAGCACACTAGGATTACCATACTTGTGTATGAAAAATATTTAGAATGGTGTGAGATGTATAGGGCTGGACTTCAGAATGTTTATGTCTATGCATCGACATAAGTTTGAGCAATAAATACAAAATGCATATTAATCAAATTAAGTTATTCATGCTTAGTTAAACTAACTGGAACACTTACTTAATTTGACTAACCAAGTGAAAGCTACTACCTCTTGGTAAACAACTAATAACTAAAGGTTAGACATTTATTTGAAAGTAGATTTTTTGACTTTTTCTTACTCATACTTGGACTCTAGGATCCTTAAAATTTTTAAGGCATTAATCAAGGGGAGTGAAAGGAGTCAAGTTAAGTTTTTTTTTATTTTTTTTACTATTTTTGAAAAATAAATTATTTTGAAACTAAGTATTTGATACAGTATTTTAAGGTTTTTACTTAGCTAAGTATTTTTACAAGAAAATATTTTTAAGTTTTTTTCAAAAGATTCTTCAAGCTAAGTATTTAATAATTATTTTCAAAATTTAGCTAAATCTTTGTTGAGAAAACTAAGTATTTTTCAAAACTTAAATTTAGCTAAGACTTTAATTAAATTTAAGAGCTAAGTACTTAACTTAGTTTTTATCATTCTTTTAAGATGAATATTTTTAACTAAGTTTTTTTTAAAACTTTCATAAAATTAAGTATTAAAGTTAAGCTTTTATCAACATAACTGTTTATCAAAATTCTTTCAAAGCTAAGTTTTTGTTGAAAAGACTAAGTATTTTCACAAGAATTTCTAATTTAACTAAATATTTTTCAAAGAAATTATTCTCAAAGCTAAGTGCTATCCTTCAGGGGGAGTTTAAAGTAAATATGTTTTAAAAATCTTCTCTCTACTTAGTATTAATTTTTGAGTTATGTCAAAGGGGGAGAGAAAAGTCAAGAGAAAGTCAAAGTTAAGTAAGAATTTAAAAGAGGAGCATAAAGTAAATATGTTTTTTACAAATTATTGTACGGTCATGCTTAAAATTGCTTACTCCTTTATTATAAATTATTGTATGCGCATGCTTAAAATTGCTTAAATTCCTTTATTATCTTGTTATGTTTTACTTAATTTTATACCGTATTGCCATAATAAAAAAGGGGAAAATTGTTAGTACGGGAAGTATCCAACGATCGAACCTGAGTTTTGATTATGTCAAAGTTAAGTTGTCTAGTTATCTAACAAGGGTGAATGAGTTTGTAGGAAAATCCTAAGTGTACTTAGGCAAAAGTCCTAATTGCGGTTAGGCAGATGGAAAATCCTAGGGCGTGGTAACCCTAGGTCCTAGGGGGTGGTAATCCTAGGCAGAAAATCTTGGTTGGTCGAGAGGTTTGGGCAAAATCGTAGGGGGTGGTAACCCTAGGCTGAAATCCTGGTGTCGTGAACCAGGTGGAAGACTGGACGGGTCATGGAGCAGACGTCCAACATGAAGACCGGAGTTCTCGAGCGGCGAGCAGAAGTCCAGTTGGTTTGGTGGATCAACTGGCAATAGGTATACTCTCCTGAGTGAAGTAGGTGAGGACGCGTTCCCCGGTGAGAGAACATTAAGCGTCGGTTAGAACTAGAGTTTCGACGAAACTTAAAGTCAGAACCGGACAGTCGGAGGTTGTTGCATTTTTTATATTATATATTGTTTTATGCCTGGACTAACTTTATTTTGCAGAAAATAAATTTACTGGAGAAAGCTGGTTCGGGCGCCCGGAAGGGTTCTAGGCGCCCGGGGTCCAAGCGCCTGGAATTGATCCGGGCGCCCCGAGCTGGTCCAGGCGCCCGGAGTCGGTCCGGGCGCTCGGAACCTAAAAACTATCGAGAAGCTGACGTGGCGCGCGCGGAGTGGCCAAGCCACGCGGTCTAGGAGCTCGGAGGGGTTTCGGGAGACCGGAACAACCTATATCAGGAGCCTTGACCAGAAGCCTTAGTACACAACGACGAACGACTTTCGCTTCTTCGAGCTGCTTAAAAAATGCCTCTTCGATGCCCAAAAGTTGGTCAGACAACCATCGTGCTCAAGATCCATATTTCCGAGTTGTTGGTATTCGTTTTAAATTACTTGTAATCTCTTTGTACTTGTACTTATTCCGGATTGACTAGTGATTGCCCATCGAAAGCACTCTCATGTGCGGGCCTTAGAGTAGGAGTCGCCACAGGCTTCGAACCAAGTAAAAGAAATTGTGTTAACGATTGCTTTTTGGTTCTTACCTTATTTCCGCTGCATATTGACTTTGGGTTTTCCAAAAACGACGAAATAACCACGATCGTTATTCCCCCCCCCCCCCACCCCACCCCCCCTCTAGCGCTTTCGATCCAACAGAGCCATGGTACCTTCTTCTTGTCAATGAAGAGCCTGTATGCGTAGCTGTAAAACACCTAAATGAACATACTGCATATGGCTCCTCTGAGGTTGTTGAAGCTTTCTTCTTGGATGAAACTTCTATTTAGCTAGGCTCCATCAGTAATAAGTACAACTTCTTCTGACCGATGAACATACATCATATTGTGTACATCATCTCGTCGAGAATGGTACAAAACTTCAGCAGGGACTATTGAAGCACGCTCCTGCATAGATAATCGTAATTGTACCTGAGGATCCAATTGTTGCTCCAAAGTGTATTGTGAGCTAGGCTACCCAGTAAGTTGTCTTCTTAATCTTCTAGTGGCACGTTGGAGATTATGTATTCGTCGTTGATTTTGCCTGTATTCTCGTATCTGGTCTTCGAATAAGGGTGTTGTAACTGAAGTAGGTACTGGTGTTGATGTAGTTTCAATTCTGGTGGCCATTAATTCTTTATTTTGGCTTGTTCTTCTTTGTGCAACTTATAGGGGTCTTTGAAAACTCTCAGCTTTCCTTTACCTTCCTTTGGCTTAATGTTTGAGCCCAGAGATAAGTTTTTCAATTTTTCTATCAAGTCGTCAGGTATAGAAGTAGTCTGGACTCCTTTCTTTGTTTGTTCTATAACAAGCTTAAGGTAAGATTCTTTTAGAGTTTCTGCGATCTGAACCAAGAGTTGTATTTGTAACGACCACCCTTCTTACTACTACTACACTCTAAGGTTGACCGTTACTTAACTACTAACTCTACCTAACCAGTATGATCGAAATCACGAGGAGTCTCTATCGAAAAATTTTGACAGAGTCTCCCCTGTACCGGTGACCTTAAACTGAGATACAAACGTAATATACATCAGCCACAGGTGGCTGGAACATATATCAAACACACAAAAGAATTAACATCACCACGCAGTTTAATAAAATCAAATCATGCAAGTAATGAATAGCGGAACAAAATAAAATACAGCTTCCTAATCCAAAATTTTCTTATCAACTTATATACAGAATTAATCTAACAAATTCTTAAACTAAGTCCCAAGACTTCCATAGTCCTGGCATCACACACCATCCGCGCCACCTTGTCACCTTCCTTTGCTATCTTTTCCTTTCCTTTATCTGCAGTAAGAGGAAATGCAAACTATAAGCGAATGCTTAGTAAGCGCTATCTAACTCACAAAATCTCGATATGCATGTGAATATACTGAAAACTAAAACTGAATGCTCAAAAGGAAAACTACTCATGCTCATTTACTAGTAAAAGAAACAAACATACTGAAATGCTAAACATGTAAAGCTACTCATGCTCTTCTAATAGCAAAGAACAGTAAGCTATTCTAAATAACATGCTAGCATAAAAGAAAACTAAACTTGCTGATTTTAAAACAAAGTGAAACTTAATTCATTTGTTCTAAACTTATTCTTTTATCTCACTTGTTTAAAACTTATCCTTTAATACTTTTATACTTATGTGAAACTTATTTTACTTGTTCAAAAACTTATACTTATAATACTTCAAAATAATAATCAACTTCTCTTGGGCCCGACAACTGTACTTGCTATGCGCACATCTCTAACTAGACCCGAGATAGCTGGTCCCGAATCTAATAGGGTTTACTAGGTTATCTAAACCTAGAGACGACTATGGGAGCCCAACCCAAGGACAACTGAGAGTTCTGCATACTAGGTTATCTAAACCTAGGGACGACTATGGGAGCCCAACCCAAGTACAACTGAGAGTCCTGCATACTAGGTTATCTAAACCTAGGGACGACTATGGAAGCCCAACCTAATGACAACTGAGAGTCCAGTACAGTGCCACTAATAAAAGTAAAATACTTGTTATCTTTTAATACTTCTAATATATAATGCCTCGGCATCTTCTTTAGCACCTTGTGTGCCAAAATCCCTAAAGTCTTGACTTTGGGATTTACTTAAGGCCTTGGCCTTTTTCTTGCTTTTTTTTATCTTTCTTATACTTGTTAATACTTCTAAAAGAATGTTTCTTTAAAAAGAAACTGAAATGTTTAAGTAAATTCTAACTTTGAAATGCTTAAACCAAAAATCTACCTACTATGCTAATCAAATTCTGCATATTAAGCTTAACAAAAATCTGATCTAAGATTAGAGTTCTACATGCAACACTTATCAAAATTTGCAAGCAATACTTATGAAAGTTTGCATATCGTACAAGCGTAAACTAAATCTAAAACTTGTTGGAGTTAAAACCTTAAATCTTGCTACAACAGAGATAAAAGAAAGAGAGCAAAGAATGCATGCTACTAAAAAATTTTCTAACTATTCCAATGCTGTACAGAGATAAATCAATACTGCTCATGCTATAATCAATAGCAAATGAAAACTAAAGAAACTAATATACTACCCAACTTTTCAAAACTACACAATTCGAATTGAGTTTCATGGTAGCAAAGGAAATTAATGCTCAACTAATAGCTAATGGGCACTACTCATTATACAATCTGCTCATGCCCAACAGCTCTATAAAAGATCTATAACCGATATGCAAAAGAAATCTAAAACATGAACTACTAAAAATAAACTGCATTACTTAACTATATATTCTGAAATCCCAAAAGAATCTCAAATCAAACTCGGATCCTTTGAATCCCAACCAAATCTACATCTATTCGGAAAAATAGAACCACGTTGAATTGTATACACATAGTTCAAATTTGACCGGCATTAACACCAGGAACACGATCGTGATACGGAAACGAATCTGAAACTAACTCAAACCAACAATCCTGTAGAAGCAATACAAGGAACACAATTCGGATTCGAAAACTTCTCAAATCTATTCAATAGAAATCAAAACCGTTAGACCAAAACAAAGCTGCAACAGAAACCTACCACAACTTCCAGTCAAAACAGATCATTCTCAGTGGCAACAAATTGAATTCAAGCAAGTTCTCCAGCAACCTAGCAAACTCGAGCATTAAACACTAAGTTCGACTGAATCATTCCTTCGGAAATCATCAAAAAGCTTAGTTGACACTAGCATAAAGCACAGAGGAAAGAAAACTATCATTCCATTCAAGAAACCCTATCTAGAAAACTTGCCACCAGAAGCCGAACAGTGCAACAATTTGATCAAACACAAATGCCCAAATCTAAACATGTCTGAATCTGCACATTCTAAAATATTTCCAACAAAACAAGTATAAGGAAAGGATGCTTCTATTAAACTAAGAATCTGTTGAAACTAAAATCCTTGCAACATGTTCACAACATAAAGCAACAGAATTCATCAGACATGCTTCAAACAACTCGAAATCACAGTCTAATTCCCTGTTCAGTGCCACGGTAGAAACCAGTGGGAGCAAAACACTCCACTTACTTAATCCTTTTCATGTTCTTCCCTTGGAAACTCACGGCAGCGAACCCTAAACCTTAACTTTCACAGCATAATTCGAGAACCAGCAGAAACTAGATCCCTAGCACATCCAAAATTCTTCACGGTGAAATCCGAAACCAAAAGAAACTCTAATTCAAATTCGAGACTACTCTACTGCAGGTGAGTAGCGACTTACCTTTGCATTCTGCACTCACAGCCGGGAAGAAGGCAGCTAGGGCTTCGGGAAGACTCGAGCTCTTGACCTCTCCTCGCGCCCGCAAACTCTTCTCGACGAGAGGTTCACCCCCGCGTGAAAAATCCCTTGGAGAACACTCCCGCCGACCGCCGAAGCCGTGCCCTAGCTCGGCTTCGTTTGGTTCTCTCTCGGGCAGAAACGACGCACGAAGAAGGGGAGAAAGAATTCGGGAGTTAGAGTTAATACCTAAGTTCCCCTTTTTATAACTAGGTGTTCTGTTAACTTGTTAAATAATTTTGCTACCTATTCTAAATAGAACCGACGGCCTGTACACTTGGTTAGCCGCGGCTTGGCTCGTGGTTGGAGTCAATAGTTGTTTAGTGGTGGCTCCTGGTTTTGCGTCTTCAATTTTGCAAAACCAATTGGTGGCGCTTCAAGTTGTTTAGTGGCTTTAATTGTGTCTTTATACGAGTTTGTACTTTTTGCAATAATATAATTGTTAATCTACTAAGGGGGATTTGGTTTTTAAAAGAGATCGGGTTAAGGTACTAAGGGTAAAACTTATTCTAAGATTGCTAGCAAGTTTTGAAAGGGTAGTTCCTTACCATGCTATATCTCACACAAGTGTGCCGTTGGATTTACCACAGCATGTCTTTGCCTTCTACCAAGTTAGGACCTGTTCTTTTGAATAACATGATTTGTATAATACCAACATTCAAAAACATAATAGATATCTCAGTATTAGTTTTTCCTTTAATACATGTACCCGTGAAGTTTTACCCCTGAATCATCTTTTTAACCAACTCTGATACCATAGTGGGTTGGAGTAGCAAAAAGAAGCAAAGAAATAAGGAGAAAAGATGTAAACTCATGGATTCTTATTACTTCTTGTGCTTAATGCTGCTTAATACAGAAACCCCAAGTAAGAACCAAGGATTGCTTGTGTTCTTGCAAAAGGAATGAGCTATCCTTATATAGAAAGAGGGTAGAGATGGCGGGTGCTCATTGGGCCCCATCGTCGCAAAAGCTCTACCGGCTCCTAGTGAGGACAGCTTATTACGAATCTTATAGCGAATCTATTTTACAGCACACATATCTACTTTACAACACATATATCTTATCGTGAGTATTATCGCGAATCTACTTTACAGCACACATATCTTATCGCGAATATTATCGTGAATCTACTTTACAACACACATATATTATCATATCTTCTGGGCCCACCACTTCCTCAAAGGTGAAAGGAATCTATTCTTCGGACCGCGTCATGTAATGCATAAGCAATTTTCTCAAGTTGATCATTAACCTGTTTTGTTGCCAAGTACCAATCAGACCACTAATTATCTTTGGTACTCCTTTCACAACAATCCTGAGTTTTCATGGAGTGGCACAACTTGAGCTGCTGTAGTGCATTTGTTGCTTGCACAACTGCTTCTTGTTGTATGCTATACAATTGCTCCCTAACTTCTTGTTCATATTCAAGGGTGTAGGGATCCTTGTAGAGGGCTTGGATGAGTTGTTGATATCTTTCAACGAGGTTGAGAGGGCCAAGAGAGCCTGGGCCAATGTGGCTTGTGCCTCCTTGCTGGGCCTTTCTTTGAGCTCGTTGAGGGCTGGTGCTACCAATTCCATTTTGGAGAGTAGAGTTGTCTTCGACCATTCTACAGTAATAAGACAAGATATTAGTCTTGATAAGGCATCTGTCAATTGATTATCCTTCCCATCTATGTGTTCAAAAATGACTTGAGTTTCGGTGCCAGTAATATAATCAGTAAATGCATGCCACCAAACTCTGGATGGTTTGTTTATGAGGACTTTTCGAAGAAACTAATAATGGCTTGGCAATCTGTTCGAATTATTAGCTCCTTTTTATTAAGATAATAAATCTTTAATGCTTCAAGCGAGTTTATCACCGCATACATTTCTGCATCAATTGTAGATTTAAGGTGAATACTTCCCACTGGCGTATGCGCATACTTTTTCGATGGATTTTGAGTCGAATTTACTTCTTTTCCACTTACAGACTTCACCCCATCCTTCCATACATCCGTCAGTTTCAAGGATTATAAAATTGTGGGGTACTGTGAGATCTAGCAATTGTTGAACAAGATTTTTGATTTGCTTAAATGCCAGTCCTGAGTATTCATACGCTTATCTCCTGTGTGGTTGGTCTTTGCATAGAGTGGGCTCAAAAGCCTTTCTAAATTTGGAATATAATTGCGGGCATAATTGAGAAGTCCAAGCCATGATCGAAGCCCATGTTTGGTCATTAAATCCTCATCTTTGAAGTCAGCTATCTTTTTTAATAATGTGGGGTTGCAACTTGATTCGTTGATTGCCAATTATAGCACCTAGAAATTCAATTTCAGAAACAGTTATCTTCATCTTTGTTGGGCTAAGGATTAACCCATTTTCTTGATATATCTGAAGCATCTTTTTTAAGTGTTCGACATGATCCTCCTCATTTTTAGAAAATACTAGGATATCATCAATATAGACTGCAATAAAATTTTTTGTTCCCTTAAAATAGTTATCCATCTTTCGTTGGAATATTGCTGGGGCGTTTTTGAGTCCGAATGACATTGCTAACCATTCAAAGAGGCCATCTGGGACCCAAAATTTTGTTGGTGAAGCCTCGCCATAGCCTGGAAGCCAATATTTGAAATAGATATTTAATTGACTAATTGAAAAATCTGAGTCCAACTCAAATGTAAATTAATCCTTAGACGATAATCTAAATCAAAAATAAAATTTAACCATCTCACAAAAATCTATAAGGTTCCCTGATTGATAACTTAGAAACAGGTGAGATGGACTTAGGCAAAATTTAGACTTAATCAAAATTAATTTAATTTAATTAACTTAATCAATTAACCAAAATTAACTTAATCAATTAACCAAAATTAATTAACTTAATCAATTAACCAAAATTAACTTAATTAATTTAATCTATTAACCAAAATTAATTTAACTTAATTAACATAATTAACCTAAATAATTAAATTAACCTAAATAATTAACTCAAACTAAATAATAATTAACTTGACCTAAATAATTAAATTTAATTCAATTAACTAACCTAATTAATGAACTTAACTCAATTAATCAATTAATCAACCTAATCAATTAAATCATTAATCTTAACTAATTTAATACCAGTTAATCTAACTAATTCATAACTTAAACTTAAACTTAAACCTGATTAACTCAATAAATTATCTTACAATCACCCATAGGGATACCATGTTTGATAATCTAGACTGGGTGAAATGGAACATTAAGAAGTTAATTTCAACAAACTATCTTTTGATCCGTCAAATTGAACCAAATCAAATACTTTATGTGTAGGAACATAAAGATTAGGATCAATGGATGATAGATAGTGAATGCTCCAGGCACATGACTGGAGATAAATTCAAATTCACTAAGCTAAAATTTAAAAACTTAGGGTCAGTTGTGTTCGGCAACAACGGAACACTTACTGTAATCGGAACAGATAATATCTAACTGAGTTCCGATTTTTATATTCGAAAAGTCTTATTGGTTGATCAACTAAAATTTAACTTAATAAGTATTAGTAAGTTATGTGACTCAGGTACTTAGTCACATTTTCAAACTCTAATTGCTTAATTCAAAATATTAAAAATCCTGAAATTACTCTTAAGGGAATTAGGAAAAAGAACATCTATACAATTGACCTACCAACTTCCTCACTAAGGTGTCTATTGACACAACAAGAGGAAACCAAGTTATGGCACAGAAGACTGGGCCACACTCATACTAGATTTATTTAAAAAATGAGTCAAATGGCTTAGTTAAAAGATTGCCAAACTAAAATTTACAGAAAATACAATTTGTAATACTTGCCAACAGGGTAAACAAACCAAGTCAACCCACAAATTAACCAACGTAAATAGAACTAACTCGATACTTGTACTCCTTCATTTAGACCTATTTGATTCACATAGAGCCAAGTCACTAAGCAAAAATCAATATTGCTTAGTAATAATTGATGATTACTCATGATTTAAACTTACGAAATCTTTAAAAACTTTTGTAAGTTAGTGGAAAATGAAAAAGATACTAAAATAAAAAAAATTAGAAGTGATCATGGAGGAGAATTTGAAAATCATAAATTTACTGAATTTTGTGAAGTTAATGGATACAAATATGAATATTTATGCCCTAAACCCCCCCCCCCCCAAAACAAAATGGTCTAGTAGAAAGAAAAAATAGAACCCTACAAGAAGCCACTAGACCCATGTTAAATGAATAAAACTTAAATAATCAATTTTGGGCTGAGGCAATTAATACAGCCTGTCACATTCAAAATAGAATTTTAATTAATAAAATTAAAAATAAAACTCCATATGAATTATATTATAATTGGATTTCTAACTTAAATTATTTAAAAGTATTTGGGTGTAAAGTTCATATACTAAACACTAAGGACTACTTAGGAAAATTCACATCAAAATCAACCCCAAGAATCTTTCTAGGGTATTCCACAACCAGTAGGGCTTATAGAGTTTATAACAAAAATATCCTAAAAGTTGAAGAAACAACTAATGTAACTTACCTAACTCAATAAATGAAAATATTAATCAAAACACAGAAAATATTAATTCAAGAAACATAGAAGATGATGAAGATGTTCAAATAAAATCTAGTCAATTACAAGAACCAATTATTGACACTAACATAAGACCATCAAGAACAAGTACCAATCACCCATCTGACCAAATTTTGGATGACCCAACCCTAGGAGTTCGAACTAGATCATCGTATAGAAACTTAAGTCAGATAGCTCTCATTTCTAAAATTGAACCTAAAACAATAGAAGAATCCCTACTTGACCCAGACTGGATATTAGCAATGTAAGAGGAGTTAGCCCAATTTGAAAAAAACTAGGTCTGGGAACTAGTACCCAAACCCAATAATAAAACCATAGTTGACACTAAATGGGTATTTAGAAATAAATTGGATGATAAGGATGAAATAGTAAGAAATAAAGCTAAGTTAGTGGCTAAAGGGTTCATCCAAGTAGAAGGGTTAGACTATGATGAGACCTATGGCCCCGTAGCCAGACTTGAATCTATTAGGATGCTGCTGGCCTATACAACACATAAAGGATTCAAGTTATTCCAAATGGATGTAAAATTCATATTTTTAAACAGGTTTATCAAAGAAGAGGTATATGTAAGTCAACCCCAGGGTTTGAGGACTTGGACCACCCGATCCATGTTTTTAGGCTAAAATAGGTCCTATATAGACTAAAACAAGCACCTAGGACTTGGTATGAATGACTATCAAATTCTCTAATATCTAAAGGATTTAAGCAAAGTCAAATAGATCCGACTTTATTTGTAAAAATCTTAGGAAAAGATATTTTTATAGCCCAAATTTACGTAGACGATATAATCTTTGGTTCAACCAACACTAAATTTTTAAATAAATTTACCGAATTAATGGAAAGTGAATTTGAAATGAGTCTGGTTAGAGAACTCAGCTTTTTCTTAGGCTTACAAATTAAACAAACCAAAAATGAAATTTATATTTTTGAAACAAAATTTGCTAATGAATTAATTAGAAAATTTGGAATGAAAAATTTAAAAAATATAAATACTCTAATGGCTACTAATGTTAAAATTAACTTTGACTTAGAAGGAAAATTAGTAGACTTAAAATACTATCGAAGTGTGTTAGGGAGTCTACTCTACCTAACTGCAAGTCGACTGGACATCCTATTTGCAGTAGGTATGTGTGCAAGATACCAATCATGTGCAAAAGAGTCACACCTAACAAATGTTAAAAGTATACTTAGGTATATTAAGGGAACCCTAAATGTAGGATTTTGGTACCCTAGGACTTGCACATTTGACCTAATTGGCTATTCTGATTCAGACTATACCGGATGCAAACTAGATAGAAAAAACCACAAGTGGTAGCTGTCAATTTCTAGGTCAGTGCCTAGTAAGTTGGTCAAGTAGAAAGTAACATTGTGTTGCCTTATCCACCACTAAAGCTTAGTACATAGCCTTAGGGGAATGCACATCTCAACTATTATGGATGATGCATACCTTAAAGGACTATCAACTAGAATATAAAAATATAAAAATTTCAATTGATAATATAAGTTTAATTAACTTATCCAAGAATCTAATTGACCACTCAAGGACCAAACACATAGAAGTAAAACACCATACAAAACATCACTTTGTAAGGGACCATGTAGCTAAGGGTGATATTATACTTAATTATGTTGAGTCCAAATCAAACCTGGCTGACATCTTCACAAAACCCTTACCTATACTTTAGTTCAGTGCACTTCGAAGACAAATAGGAATGTGTTGGGTAGAATAGAGTTTACTTTCAAATTGATATTACTTGGTTTTTAATTCTAGGAAAATTATTTTTTAAAATTCTAATTTTATTAGTTTTCAAAATTTTGACTTAGCTTAGGAATTTACCCCCTAGAAAGCCTGTACCCCTAGGTTTCAGCCAGAGCATCTCGCAAGCACACTAGGATTACCTTGCTTGTGTATGAAAAATATTTAGAATGATGTGAGATGCATAGGGCTGGACTTCAGAATGCTTATGTATGTGCATCGACATAAGTTTGGGCAACAAATACAAAATTCATATTAATCAAATTAAGTTATTCATGCTTAGTCAAATTAACTGGAACGCTTACTTAATTTTACTAACCAAGTGAAAGTTACTACCTCTTGGTAAACAGCTAATAACTAAAGGTTAGACATTTGTTTGAAAGTAGATTTTTTGACTTTTTGTTACTCATGCTTGGACTCTAGGATCCTTAAAATTTTTAAGACATTAATCAAGGGGGAGTGAAAGGAGTCAAGTTAAGTTTTTTTTTTATTTTTTTTACTATTTTTGAAAAATAAATTATTTTGAAACTAAGTATTTGATACAGTATTTTAAGGTTTTTACTTAGCTAAGTATTTTTACAAGAAAATATTTTTAAGTTTTTTTCAAAATATTCTTCAAGCTAAGTATTTAATAATTATTTTCAAAATTTAGCTAAATCTTTGTTGAGAAAACTAAGTATTTTTCAAAACTTAAATTTAGCTAAGACTTTAATTAAATTTAAGAACTTAGTACTTAACTTAGTTTTTATCATTCTTTTAAGCTGAGTATTTTTAACTAAGTTTTTTTTAAAACTTTCATAAAACTAAGTATTAAAGTTAAGCTTTTATCAACATAACTGTTTATCAAAATTCTTTCAAAGCTAAGTTTTTGTTGAAAAGACTAAATATTTTCACAAGAATTTCTAATTTAACTAAATATTTTTCAAAGAAATTATTCTCAATGCTAAGTGCTATCCTTTAGGGGGAGTTCAAAGTAAATATGTTTTTAACAATCTTCTCTCTATTTAATATTAATTTTTTAGTTATGTCAAAGGGGGAGAGAAAAGTTAAGAGAAAGTCAAAGTTAAGTAATAATTTAAAAAGGAGCATAAAGTAAATATGTTTTTTTTACAAATTATTGTATGGTCATGCTTAAAATTGCTTACTCCTTTATTATAAATTATTGTATGCTCATGCTTAAAATTGTGTAAATTCCTTTATTATCTTGTTATGTTTTACTTAATTTTATACCGTATTGCCATAATAAAAAAGGTGGAGATTGTTAGTACGGGAAGCATCCGACGATCGAACCTGAGTTTTGATTATGTCAAAGTTAAGTTGTCTAGTTATCTAACAAGGGTGAATGAGTTTGCAGGAAAATCCTAAGTGTACTTAGGCAAAAGTCCTAATTGCGGTTAGACATGTGGAAAACCCTAGGGGGTGGTAACCCTAGGTCCTAGGGGTGGTAACCCTAGGCAAAAAATCTTGGCGGGTCAAGAGGTTCGGGCAAAATCGTAGGGGGTGGTAACACTAGGCTGAAATCCTGGTGTCGTTAACCAGGTGGAAGATTGGACGGGTCATGGAGCGGACGTCCAGCATGAAGACCGGAATTATCGAGCGGCGAGCAGAAGTCCAGTTGGTTTGGTGGATCAACTGGCAAGAGGTATACTCTCTTGAATTGTAATACCCCAAATTTCATGATTTGGAGTCCTAAATGACCTTATTAAAATTTAGAAATACTTTAGAAAAATTTTAGAGATTTTTAGGAATTTTTAGAGTATTTTTACGTAATTTTTGGAGTTCGTTTGGTATTTTTACCAAGAGAAAGAAGTTTAAAAATATATATATATAAAAGTGTTAAAGCTGGGTTTTGAACCCAAGACCTCGGACCCGAACCAGATCTTAACCGAACGTAGCCAACCAACTCTGCCAGCGATCGTTTCTAATCAAATAAGGAAATAAATTGGTATTAAGCAGTATTTAGGAACGTTTGAATAAATAGGAAGAAAAATGGCTGCAGCCGAGAATCGAAACCGCGACCTTTTGACCCGGTTAAAACCCGACTGACCAGGTGTTCAGCCGTCGGTTCTGTTTAGAAAAGGTAGGAAAATTTACTTAAGTTAACAGAATTTGGGAAATTAAAAAGGAACTTTAGGGTCGAGAACCCTAATCGCTCTTTCCCCTTCTTCTCTTTGCGCGACGCCGTTCCCCTTCTCGGGCGAAACCGTAGCAAGCAGTCCGGCGTCTCCGGTGAGCACCCCTCTCCGTGAAGTCTTCGCACCATCGAGCCCCTCTCGTCGAGAAGAGCAAGTGGGCGCAAGGAGAGGTCGAGAACTTGAGTTTTCTTCGAACCCTAGCAGCTCCTCTTCCCAATTTTTGAGTCCAAGGTTAGGTAAGTCGCTTACTCACCTGCGGTAACGGTGGTTTCGGATTTCGATTGATGTTTTCTTGTGTCTTTTGATTTTCAAAGCTTTGCAAAGTTTCTTTTTTTTGTTTAGTTGCCGTGTGAGTTACTGATAGGGATATTCATCAGTTTCCTCAATAAGAAGAATTGTAACAAAATGTTAAAGCTAATTGCTGTGCAAGAGATAACACAAAAGCAGACCACCTAAATTTCAAGAACACATTAAGTTGATGTGCTTATGTAATCTTAGTGGTAGGATTTCTATACTTAGACAAGTTCAGAGTATCTTTGCATATACGTGGCTAAAGAAGTAGTTGATCCTCATGCTTAGGGTATTTTCTTTCATTCAGGGACGCCTAGAGGCTTGAGAAAAAAAAATGATTTGGGCTTACACGTTGTCATGCTTGAGTTAAGCCATGCTGTATGCATTTGTCTAACTGATATGATGAAATTTTGCTATCATACATCACTGTATATAAGGCTAAGAATGATAGGTTAGAATGTGATAAGCTTGGGTTTTCTTGTAGTTATGGTTTTCTTGTACATGTGTATCATAAGTATAATTTATTTAAAGCAAAGTTAAAGGTCCTGGATTACTCCATTGTGGGTATAGCCTTAGGATTACCACTGTAGCTATTTGTTTTACTTGTTGATACATACGCTAGCTGTTGTCCACGTGTGTTTGGACAAATTTATGGCTCGATTGGTGGTGCCTTGACCATGTTTAGATTTAGTTTTGTGTTGAATAACTAAGCATGAACAATCCCTTTAGAGCTACAAGTGTAGATTTTTATTAAGTTTGACATGCAGATTTTGTTAAAGCTTTTAGTATGCAACATTTTGATTAGCTTAGTATGCAAATTATTTTGTTAAGATGGCTTGTAGATTTATTTCTATTTAAACTACAGTTTTAGAACTTCTCAAGTATAGCAGTTTCAGTTGTTATAGCATCCAATCTTAGTTTGTTTAAGTATTCCCTTTCAGTTTGTTTAAGCATTCACTCTTAGTATGTTTAAGTGTGGAATTTCAGTTTATCTAAGCATTTCAAAGTTAGAATTCGCTTAAACATTTCAGTTTCTTTTTAAAGAAGTATTCTTTTAGAAGTATTAACAAGTATAAGAAAGATAAAGAAAAGAAAGAAAAGGCCAAGGCTTTAAGTAGATCCCGAAGTCAAGACTATAGGGATTTTGGCACACAAGGTGCTAAAGAAAGTGCCGAGGCATTATATATTAGAAGTATTAAAAGATAATAAGTATTTTACTTTTATCAGTGGCACTGTACTAGACTCTCAGTAGTCCTTGGGCTGGGCTCCCATAGTCGGTCCCTAGGTTTAGATAACCTAGTATGCAGGACTCTCAGTAGTCCTTGGGCTGGGCTCCCATAGTCGGTCCCTAGGTTTAGATAACCTAGTAAATCCTACTAGATTCGGGACCAGCTATCTCGGGTCTAGTTAGGGATGCGCGCATAGCAAGTACAGTTGCCGAGCCCAAGAAGAAGTTGATTACTATTTTGAAGTATTATAAGTATAAGTTTTTAAACAAGTAAAATGAGTTTTACATAAACATAAAGTATTAAAGATTAAGTTAGAATAAATGAAATAAGTTTCATACAGTTCTAAAAATCAGTAAGTTTAGTTCTTTATTCTGCCATGTTTATCTAGTGGATGAGTAGTTTTCATGTTTACTTATTAGATGAGCAACATAATTAGCTATTAGAATTATATGAGTAGATTCCGTAGCTTTTCTTTGCTATTAGTTTGACATGAGCAGTTATGTTTATGCTTTATTTCTTTTTTAGAGCATATAGTTTCTAGTTCTTTTCGTATACATGCACATTCGTGATTTTGTGAGTTAGATAGCACTTACTAAGCAAATTTTGCTTATAGATTGCACTTCCTCTTACTGCAGATACAGGAAAGGAAAAGATATAGAAAGGAAGGCGACAAGGAGGTGTTCGAAGGATGTGTGATGCCAGGACTATGGAAGCCTTGTGACTTAGTTAAGAATTTGTTTAGATTAATTCTTTATTTAGGATGATAAGAAAATTAGGAAGTAAGAAGTTGTATTTCATTATTAAGCTTCCGCGTTTAGTTTTTATTGTCTTTTGCTATGTTAGAAGTATTTGAGATAGTACATGATATTTTGATGTGATTAGGAAATAGTAGATGAATTGTGATATGGTGTGATGAGTTGTGGTATTGTTTTCTTTATTTTGGATTTATTATACTGCGTGGTTGATTGATATGTGTTCCAGCCGCTTGTGGCTGAGTATATATTGCATGTATTGTTGAATATGGTCACCGGTACAGGGGAGACTCTGCCGAAATTTTTCGGTAGGGTTTCCAAGTGATTTTTAATCATACCGGTTAACTAGAGTTAGTAGTTAAGTAACGGTCATCCTTAGAGAGTAGTAGTAGTAAGAAGGGTGGTCGTTACATGAGTGAAGTAGGTGAGGACGCGTTCCCCGGTGAGGGAACATTAAGCGTCGGTTTAAACTAGAGTTTCGACGAAACTCAAAGTCAGAACCGGACGGTCGGAGGTTGCCGCATATCTTATATTATATATTGTTTTATGCCTGGACTAACTTTATTTTGCAGAAAATAAATCTACTGGAGAAAGCAGGTCCGGGCGCCCGGGGTCCAAGCGCCTGGAATTGATCCGGGCGCCCGTAGTCGGTCCGGGCGCTCGGAACCTAAAAGCTATCGGGAAGCTGACGTTGGCGCATGCGGAGTGGCCGAGCCACGTGGTCTAGGTGCTCGGAGGGGTTTCGGGAGCCCGGAACTGTTGGTTGCTACTCGGAAAACCTAGAGGTTCCACTGTACAAAAATTTTGTACAAAGGTCTGAACCTTTTCCTAGCTACCATGTGTTCTTTTAAATTAAATTTTGGATCGCCTGCGGAACTTAACACGTTTGATCCAAAACTTAATCTATTCGTTCTTTTAGGTTTAGACTTGGGTCTTCTGCGGAACTTAACACGTTCGACCCAAATCGCTTTAAGTTATTAATTCCATTAAATATTAGTTTCCATAATCGGTTCCCAGTACTGACGTGGCGAGGCACATGGCCTTCTTGGATATGGGAGCAACCACCACCGACTAGACAAAACCTTTTATAGAAAGCTAATATTTAATTTCCTAAAATAACTTTAGGTTAACCAAAGAGAACAATCAAATCACAAGGAAAAGAAAAAACAAAAGAACACAGCATCGAAAAACATATTCGAAATTCTAGAACGTAAGCCTCTTGTATTTGGTATTATTTCCATAAATAACTAGCATGATGCGGAAAGAAAAATTACTAGTTATACCTTGTAGAAAAACCTCTTGATCTTCTACCGTATTCCTCTTATAACCTCGAACGTTGTGTGGGCAACGATCTTCCGAGATGAGAAACCACCAACCACCTTCTTCTCCTCCAAGCAAGGTTCGGCCACAAAGGAAAAACTTCACCAAGGAGGAAAACCAAAATACTAACCAAGCTCCAAGAGATGCTAGCTTTCTCTCCTTCTTCTTCTTCTTCTCCGAGTAGTATCCGGCCACCACAAGAGCTCCAATGGAAGAGAAGGGTTCGGCCACCACAAGAGGAAGAGAGGGAGAGGATGGCCGGCCACACCAAGGAACAAAAGAGGGAGAGGAATAATAGATGTTGTATATCATGAAGGCACCCTCACCCCTTCTTTTATATTCCTTGGCCTAGGCAAATTAAGAAATTTAATTACAATAAAATTTCCTCAATCTCCTTGACATGATTTTATTGAGAAAAATAAAATAAAATTTCCCAAATTAAAACCAATGGCCGGCCACATCAATGAAGGAAAAAATTAGACAAGTTTTAATCAACAATTAAAACTTCCTAATTTGTTTCCGGAAATTTTAAAAAATAAAATTTCTCTTTAAAATCTCTTCATGGTTGATAAAAGGAAATTTCTATAATTTTAATTTTATCAACATGTGAATAATTTTTAAAGAGAAAATAAAACATCTCTCCAATCTACAAATAAGGAAAGAGATCTAATCTCTTTCTTTAATCTTTTGTAGATCTTTTACAAGAGAGATATTTTAATTTTAATTCTCTTTAAATTATATCTTCCACATAATAATAAAAATTAAAATTAAATTTCTTTTTTAATTTAATTTGGCCGGCCCTACTAGCTTGGGTTCAAGCTAGGGTCGGCCACCCAATTTTATACCTAGGCCGGCCCTAGCTTGTTTCCAAGCTAGCTTGGCCGGCCCCTATTGGGTGGGAATAGAAGGTGGATATAGGTAGGTATAGAACTCTACAAATAAGAGGCTACGATAGAGACTGAGAGGAGGAATTGGTTTTAGTCTCCTGATAAAATTAAGCATCCCGTGTTCGCCCCGAACACACAACTTAATTTTATCAATGATAATTCATTCCACTAGAGAACTATCATTGAACTACCGCACCAATCCCAAATTACATTTTTGGGCTCCTTCTTATTATGAGTGTGTTAGTCTCCCTGTGTTTAAGATATCGAATGTCCACTAATTAAGTGAGTTACTGACAACTCATTTAATTAATATCTTAGTCTAAGAGTAGTACCACTCAACCTTATCGTCATGTCGGACTAAGTCCACCTGCAGGGTTTAACATGACAATCCTTATGAGCTCCTCTTGGGGACATTCTCAACCTAGTATCTCTAGGACATAGTTTCCTTCTATAATCAACAACACACACTATAAGTGATACCATTTCCCAACTTATCGGGCTTATTGATTCATCGAACTAAATCTCACCTATTGATAAATTAAAGAAATAAATATCAAATATATGTGCTTGTTATTATATTAGGATTAAGAGCACACACTTCCATAATAACCGAGGTCTTTGTTTCTTTATAAAATAAGTATAAAAGAAACGACCTCAAATGGTCCTACTCAATACACTCTAAGTGTACTAGTGTAATTATACAGTCAAGATAAACTGATACCTAATTACACTACGACCTTCTAATGGTTTGTTCCTTTCCATTTTGGTCGTGAGCTACTGTTTATAATTTATAAGGTACAGATAACATTATGCTATGTTATCTACAATATAAATTAATTGAACAACTACAAACAAATGTAGATAATTTGACCAAATGTGATTCTTTATTCAAGACAAATGTTTACAAAAGCTTAGGCTTTCAGTATACACTCCAACAATCTCCCACTTATACTAATGACTAAGCTGCCATATCTTCTACCATACATCTGATTCCCATTCCCTCCACATGCCAATCAAAAGCTTTCGCCGAAAGGGCCTTAGTGAAAGGATCTGCCAGGTTATCCGCTGATGTAATCTTGGTGATGACAACTTCTCCTCGCTTCACGATATCTCGTATCAGGTGGTACTTGCGCTCTATATGTTTACTTGCCTTATGAGCTCGTGGTTCCTTCGAGTTTGCAACTGCACCGCTATTATCACAATAAATTGTGATAATTTTGGGCAAACCAGGAATCACATCTAAGTCCATTAGAAAGTTCCTGAACCATACTGCTTCTTTAGCTGCCTCAGAGGCTGCTACATACTCAGCTTCCATGGTTGAGTCCGATACGCATTTCTGCTTAACACTTCTCCATGAAATGGCTCCACCTCCTAAAGTAAACACATAGCCTGATGTAGACTTACTATTGTCCCTATCTGATTAGAAATCTGAATCCGTGTAACCCACAGGGATCAAATCGTCTGCTTGGTAA
The DNA here is from genome assembly GCF_018446385.1 of Zingiber officinale. Classification (NCBI taxonomy): domain Eukaryota; kingdom Viridiplantae; phylum Streptophyta; class Magnoliopsida; order Zingiberales; family Zingiberaceae; genus Zingiber; species Zingiber officinale. The sequence goes on from NC_055990.1 coordinate 90,552,015, forward strand.
ATTAGCATATAATCTCTAGTCCTTCTCAGGTACTTTAATATATGCTTTACTGCAGTCCAATGTCCTTGTCCAGGGTTACTCTGATATCTGCTGACCATGCCCACGGCAAAACAAATATCAGGTCTCGTACCTAGCATTGCATACATAAGGCTTCCTACAGCCGAAGCATAAGGAACTGCTTTCATGTCTTCTATCTCTTTTGATGTCTTGGGAGACATCTCTTTAGATAGAGCTATTCCATGCCTAAAAGGTAAGAAACCTTTCTTGGAATCCTGCATACTAAAAGGAGCAAGGATTGTATCTATATATGAAGCTTGGGACAGACACAACATTCTTTTCTCGCGATCCCTTATCACTTTGATCCCAAGAATGTGTGCACACTCTCCTAAGTCCTTTATATCAAATTGTTTGAACAACCATACCCTTACGTCTGATAATACCTTGACATTGTTGCTAATTAACAAAATATCATCTACGTATAGTACAAGAAATATCACCACGTTTCCGTTACACTTCTTGTATACACAAGACTCATCCGGACACTGAATAAATCCATACAACTGTTGGGTTCTTCGGGTCGCGAAAACCGCTTTTTCGCATCGCGGAAACCCTGAAGGACCCAAAGCCGTAGATCCGTGCAAAGATTCGTATACAAAATTTGAAAAACTATTTCTTGTACGAGTTTAAAAAACCGATCTACTACTTAGATCTACGAGAAAAGTGTTTACCCTTGTAGCGTGCCTTTCGCAATCCCGCAAGGTCCAAAAATCGTCGGATCTCAAGATTGTCAACGTAGACAATCCTCTCTCGGTATCCACACGAACAAGGAGGGTTCTCTAACTCTCAAGGATGGAAGAGAGAGCACCACAAGTGTGCTAGCACTCTCTAGATGCTCTCGGATGGGATTGGAAAGAAGAGAAAAGAAGAGAAAACAAGAAGAATCTCACCACTCCTCTAGTAGTCTTCTCCTTTGTAACCTTCACACTCTCTTATTGTCTTGGACTTAACTCACACCTCTCCTCCCAATCAAGTGCACGACAACCATCAGCCATGGAGAGAGCAAGCAAGAAGGAAGATGATACAATAAAACCACATCAATACACACAAATGAAAAAACTCCACACCATTATGTGTGGCCGGCCACATAACTCCTCTCATTAATGTGGCCGGCCACATTAAAGAAAGGAGAGTGTAACCTCCAATGAGGTGGCACACCTCATGAGGTGGAGGTGATGTGGCAACTATGTGTCATGCCATGTAGGATGAGTCAACCTACATGATGTGGCAATGCATCAAGTCAAACTTGATGTTTCAACTTCCAATTTGGTCAAGTCAAACTTGACCCAATCTCTTCCTTGTTGAGTTAAATCCAAGCTTTGATTCAAGTCAATTTTAATTTAATGAATCTCAATTCATTAATATAAATTGACTCAATGAATCAAATGTAAATTAGACTCATTCAACAATTGAATCTAATTAAGTCTAACTCAATAAGTCTAATTCGAATCCAATCTTTGGTTCATCATATGAACCTAATCCTATTGGTTCATCATATGAACCTAATCTCCATCCACATGTTCTTTGTGTGTGACCCAATAGGTTTTTGTAACGTTGGCAATGTTTCTAAACTCTTTTAGAAACATAAGCAATGAGCGGCATCTAGCAATACATCATTGCTACCCAAGTTACAAGAAATGTTGAGATCCAACATCACCTTGTGACTACTAATTGTGACTCCTCACAATATGTGACATTGTCCTTCTATCCTAGACATCTAGATTGATCAATGTGAGGCATAGACCGTGTCATCCTCTAATCAATCTAAATCTTGAACTCCAAGTAGACGCACTCGATCAAATGAGCTCAACATCTAATGTTGACTCATTTGGGCATGGCCATGCACTTAGTGGTCTCACTCTATCAAGAATAGCGATGTCGCTCCCGTCATATGGGAGGGATAGATCCCATCTACATCACTCACATCCCTCTGCATAATTCGTTATATACCCAGTAATCGCCTTTATAGTCCACCCAGTTACGGGTGACGTTTGACGAAACCAAAGTACATAACTTCTTATGTAGGGATCCATGGTGACTTCAGGTCTAAGGACTAATAGTCATACTAATAGCCACATGAGAAAGTGTATGACACTCATATAACGATCCATGATACTTTCTCATGGCGGGTCATTCAGTATACATTCTCTAATGCATACCCATGTGTCAGCTTGATATCTCTATATCCATGACTTGTGAGATCAAGTCATCGAGCTGACCTACATGCTAGTCTTATTGTATTAACATTGTCCCTGAATGTTAATACTCAACTAGGAATGATTTAGAGTAGTGTTCCCTATATCATCTCACTATCGATTCAACCAATCGATTGATATAGGTAAGAACCTTCTACTCAAGGACGTTACTATACTTATTTTATCTGGCACTAATACAAATAAGCATAATAACCAAAAACCAAATACCTTAATATATATATAAGAATATGATATACATGAGTCCATACAATCATCAAATGATTGGCTCTAGGGCTCTAACTAACAACGACTGGATTACTTCATTAAACCGGATGTTCCAAGACCTTGAAGCTTGCTTCAGTCCATAAATGGAACGATTGAGCTTGCACACTAGATGCTCTTTACCTTTTTCAATGAACCCTTCTGGTTGCTTCATATGAATGTTCTCTTCAAGACTTCCATTAAGAAAAGCTGTCTTGACATCCATTTGCCAAATCTCATAATCCATATGAGCAGCAATAGATAAGAGTATCCGGATAGACTTAAGCATGGCTACCGGTGAAAAGGTCTCCTCATAATCGATTCCCTCTTTCTGAGTGTACCCTTTCGCAACAAGCCTAGCTTTGAAGGTCTCTACCTTCCCGTCTGTCCCTCTTTTCCTTTTGTAGATCCACTTGCATCCAACGGCTTTTACACCATCAGGTGGTTCTACAAGCTCCCAGACTTTATTAGAGTACATAGACTCTATTTCAGAATTCATTGCCTTTTGCCAAGATGCTGCATCTATATCTTGGAGTGCTTGTCATATGTTCGGGGATCAGGTTCATGTTTACCCGAGATCAAGTCCAAGACTCTCCTAAAACATGAATCTTTCAGGTGCCTTACAACCCTCCCACTACGACGAGGCACTGTCTGTGGTTGTGTATTATGTGTGACACGTGTTGCAGTTTCTTGTGGTACTTTATCTTGTACTGTTGGTACTAAAGTAGTCGTGTCCTCTCTTAGTTCTTCTAAAACAACTTTACTGCTGGGCTTGTGATCCATTATATAGTCTTCTTCTAAAAACTGGGAATTGGTGCTAACAATGACCTTCTGGTCTTTAGGACTATAAAATAAACCACCTTTCGTTCCTTTGGGATATCCTACAAACACACGAACTTCTGTACGGGATTCTAACTTATCAGCATCTGGTTTCAGCACATGTGCTGGACTACCCCAAATCCGAATATGTCTTAGACTGGGTTTTCGCCCATTCCACAATTCTATGGGAGTAGAAGAAACTGATTTAGAAGGTACTAAGTTCAGAACATACACTGCTGTTTCCAGAGCATATCCCCAAAACAAATTTGGTAATTCTGAATAACTCATCATCGATCTAACCATCTCCATAAGAGTCCTATTCCTTCGTTCTGCCACACCATTCTGTTGGGGTGTACCAGGTGCGGACAGTTGGGATTGAATCCCGGCCTCTGATAAGTAATTCCTAAACTCTCCTAAGAGGTATTCGCCACCACGATCTGACCGTAGTGTCTTGATACTTTTACCTAGTCGTTTCTCCACATCAGCCTTGTATTCTTTGAACTTATCAAAGCACTCGGACTTGCGGCGCATTAGGTAAATGTATCCATATCTTGAATAATCGTCTATGAAAGAGACAAAATATTCAAAACCTCCTCTTGCCTGGATAGACATAGGACCACACAAATAAGAGTGAACCAATTCTAACACTTCTTTGGCCTCTATACCCCTTGGCCTTGAACGGCCTCTTGGTCATTTTACCTTCCAAGCAAGATTCACAAGTCGGAAAATTTTCCAACTCAAATGAACTCAAAAGTCCATCGGCTATAAGCCTCTGAATCCTACTTAAGTTAATATGACCAAGCCTTAGATGCCAAAGATATGCTTGGTTCATCTCCGAAGGTTCTTTTCTCTTATTAGAGTTAGAAGATGAGTTATAAATTTTCATGTTTTGCTTTGTGGAAGAAATTGGATTTAAAGTATACAAATTGCCAACTAATGCACCAGAACAGATAATCACTTTATTTCTTTTAATAACTACATCGTTACTGAAAGAAACTGAATATCCATCTAAAAATAGTTTAGAAACTGAAATTAAATTCTTTCTAAAACTGGGTACATAAAGACAATTTCTTAAAATCAAATTTCTATTTCTACTAAAAGATAAGTAGACGTCTCCCACTGCAACAGCTGCCACCTTAGTAGCATTGCCCATGTAGACGGTAATTTCTCCTTCAGATAGTCGTCGGGTTTCCTGGAACCCCTGCAAGGAATTACAGACATGATCAGTGGCTCCCGTATCTACACACCAGGTGCTGGTAGATAACACCGCTAAATATGTTTCAACAACTAGAGTATGAGATATACCTTTGTTTTGGTTCCTACGAGGACAGTCCGCCTTCCAATGTCCTGCCTGCTTACAGATGAAGCACTTGCCCTTCGGCTTCTTCATTCCAGCTTTAAATCCCGTACTCTGAGATTTATTCACTTTCTTTGCTGAACTAGCTTGTTTCTTCTTCTTCTTTCCTTTCGATTTAGAAGTAGAACCATTTTCAGCATAGTGAATTTGAGCATTGTGACGAAATAATCCTTCTGCTGCTTGAAGTTCTGTCAGTAGTTCCGCTAATGAATAAACCCTCTTATTCATATTATAGTTCAGGCGAAACTGCTCAAAACTTCTAGGTAGCGTTTGGAGGATCATATCGATCTGGGTTTCCCCATCAATTTCTCCTCCAAGGATCTGTATCTCGTTCAGATAAGCCATCATCTTTAGGATATGATCCCTTACAGGAGTACCCTCTTGCATGGTGGCTGTCATTATCTTTCTCATGGCTTCTTGCCTAGAAGCCCTATCCTAATGACCAAAGAGTTCCTTGAGATTGTTCATAATATCATAGGCTGTTGGTAAATCTTGATGCTGATGTTGCAATACATTTGACATTGAAGCCAAAATGTAACACCGCGCCATCTCATCTGCTTTTACCCATTTCCTATGATATTCAATCTCCTCTTGAGTAGATTCACCAATAGGTGCATCAGGGCATTGCTCAGTCAGTACAAATTTATATCTTTCAGCAGTAAGAACAATGTCCAGGTTTCTTTTCCAATCTATGTAGTTTGGTCCAGTAAGTCTATTCTGTTGAAGTATGATGGACAGTGGGTTGAAAGACATCCTAAGAATCACAAATAACTTTTGGTCAGAACTCTAAATTTAGAATAATATTGATTCCTCAAACAATACTATTTTAAATTAACCAACACCTCAAAACACCGTGAATTTTGTATGCCACGTTAGTGTGGACGTATACAAATTCAACATTTGTAAAAGGAGGGTTTTATCCCATTAATTTTATTATCTTGTCAACCTAACTTTTTGACAAATAAAATTAATAGTTGGTGTCTTTTGGTCACACAAATAATAGCAGTGACTCCGATGGGGAGGATACTATTAGATGTGTCTAAGTGTATACCATTACTTGACACTAAGTTCATTAATAAGATTATGCCCCTTCCGTTGGGGAAGATCACACGCTCTTAATTAACTTCTATAGTCATCCAAAAATGGAAGTCTGTTCTAGTGATCCACAAACAAGCTCATCCGTTATGGAGGAAGGCACTCAGAGCAAACGCGCAAGCTTGTTTGCATCACTTACAAACCAGTAATAGAGACCATGGGATTTATTTAAAAATCCCTCTCCCACTTAGTTATTTATAAATGAGGAATTTTAACTATGCTAGCTTACTAAAACTTGTAAACTAACATACACACACAGCATAATATAAAAGCAATAAATAGAAAATTTAATTTTCAACTATTATAGCTTTTATCACTTATTGTCCTCCATGTGTTGTCATCCCAAGCTGCTGCCATATTTGGCCACCGCCACGGGATCTAGCTGTCGCATCCATCTTGCTCCTAGTTCCGCTGCGCCTCTGGTCCTTAGAAGGTTCCACGCTTTGCAAGATTCGATCCGCGACATAAATAGAATTTTACATTTTGATCCTATATTCCATAAAAGGAATGTACATGTATCTAGATCAAAAATAAAATCCTAATAAAACTAAATACAGCTCCTGCTGTATTTTAATACAATCATGCACACACAGATAAATGCCCTTGACATGTCCAAGGGTCCAATCACACACATAATAACTAAAAGCCATAATAGTTGGATCTTGCATCCACAAAGTTAGCACATCCTACTATTAACCTGTCTAAATTATGTATGATATGTGCATAATTAAACTAAATACCAAATACACAGAGGCAAAACCCTTGCTCTGATACCAATTGTTGGTTGCTACTCGGAAAACCTAGAGGTTCCACTGTACAAAAATTTTGTACAAAGGTATGAACCTTTTCCTAGCTACCATGTGTTCTTTTAAATTAAATTTTGGATCGCCTGCGGAACTTAACACGTTTGATCCAAAACTTAATCTATTCGTTCTTTTAGGTTTAGACTTGGGTCTCCTGCGGAACTTAACACGTTCGACCCAAATCGCCTTAAGTTATTAATTCCATTAAATATTAGTTTCCATAATCGGTTCCCAGTACTGACGTGGCGAGGCACATGGCCTTCTTGGATATGGGAGCAACCACCACCGACTAGACAAAACCTTTTATAGAAAGCTAATATTTAATTTCCTAAAATAACTTTAGGTTAACCAAAGAGAACAATCAAATCACAAGGAAAAGAAAAAACAAAAGAACACAGCATCGAAAAACATATTCGAAATTCTAGAACGTAAGTCTCTTGTATTTGGTATTATTTCCATAAATAACTAGCATGATGCGGAAAGAAAAATTACTAGTTATACCTTGTAGAAAAACCTCTTGATCTTCTACCGTATTCCTCTTATAACCTCGAACGTTGTGTGGGCAACGATCTTCCGAGATGAGAAACCACCAACCACCTTCTTCTCCTCCAAGCAAGGTTAGGCCACAAAGGAAAAACTTCACCAAGGAGGAAAACCAAAATACTAACCAAGCTCCAAGAGATGCTAGCTTTCTCTCCTTCTTCTTCTTCTTCTCCGAGTAGTATCCGGCCACCACAAGAGCTCCAATGGAAGAGAAGGGTTCGACCACCACAAGAGGAAGAGAGGGAGAGGATGGCCGGCCACACCAAGGAACAAAAGAGGGAGAGGAATAATAGATGTTGTATCTCATGAAGGCACCCTCACCCCTTCTTTTATATTCCTTGGCCTAGGCAAATTAGGAAATTTAATTACAATAAAATTTCCTCAATTTCCTTGACATGATTTTATTGAGAAAAATAAAATAAAATTTCCCAAATTAAAACCAATGGCCGGCCACATCAATGAAGGAAAAAATTAGACAAGTTTTAATCAACAATTAAAACTTCCTAATTTGTTTCCGGAAATTTTAAAAAATAAAATTTCTCTTTAAAATCTCTTCATGGTTGATAAAAGGAAATTTCTATAATTTTAATTTTATCAACATGTGAATAATTTTTAAAGAGAAAATAAAACATCTCTCCAATCTACAAATAAGGAAAGAGATCTAATCTCTTTCTTTAATCTTTTGTAGATCTTTTACAAGAGAGATATTTTAATTTTAATTCTCTTTAAATTATATCTTCCACATAATAATAAAAATTAAAATTAAATTTCTTTTTAATTTAATTTGGCCGGCCCTACTAGCTTGGGTTCAAGCTAGGGCCGGCCACCCAATTTTATACCTAGGCCGGCCCTAGCTTGTTCCCAAGCTAGCTTGGCCGGCCCCTATTGGGTGGGTATAGAAGGTGGGTATAGGTGGGTATAGAACTCTACAAATAAGAGGCTACGATAGGGACCGAGAGGAGGAATTGGTTTTGGTCTCCCGATAAAATTAAGCATCCCGTGTTCGCCCCGAACACACAACTTAATTTTATCAATGATAATTCATTCCACTAGAGAACTATCATTGAACTACCGCACCAATCCCAAATTACATTTTTGGGCTCCTTCTTATTATGAGTGTGTTAGTCTCCCTGTGTTTAAGATATCGAATGTCCACTAATTAAGTGAGTTACTGACAACTCATTTAATTAATATCTTAGTCCAAGAGTAGTACCACTCAACCTTATCGTCATGTCGGACTAAGTCCACCTGCAGGGTTTAACATGACAATCCTTATGAGCTCCTCTTGGGGACATTCTCAACCTAGTATCTCTAGGACACAGTTTCCTTCTATAATCAACAACACACACTATAAGTGATACCATTTCCCAACTTATCGGGCTTATTGATTCATCGAACTAAATCTCACCTATTGATAAATTTAAAAAATAAATATCAAATATATGTGCTTGTTATTATATTAGGATTAAGAGCACACACTTCCATAATAACCGAGGTCTTTGTTTCTTTATAAAATCAGTATAAAAGAAACGACCTCAAATGGTCTTACTCAATACACTCTAAGTGTACTAGTGTAATTATACAGTCAAGATAAACTGATACCTAATTACACTACGACCTTCTAATGGTTTGTTCCTTTCCATTTTGGTCGTGAGCTACTGTTTATAATTTATAAGGTACTGATAACATTATCTTCTGCATATGACACCACATGCTATGTTATCTACAATATAAATTAATTGAACAACTACAAACAAATGTAGATAATTTGACCAAATGTGATTCTTTATTCAAGACAAATGTTTACAAAAGCTTAGGCTTTCAGTATACACTCCAACAGGAACAACCTATATAAGGAGCCTCGACCAGAAGCCTTTGTACACAATGATGAACGACTTTTACTTCTTTGAGCTGCTCAGAAAACGCTTATTCGACGCCCAAAAGTTAGTCCGACAACCATCGTGCTCAAGATCCATATTTCCGAGTTGTTGGCATTCGTTTTAAATTACTTGTAATCTCTTTGTACTTGTACTTATTCCGGATTTACTAGTGATTGCCCATCGAAAGTACTGTCATGTGCGGGCCTTGGAGTAGGAGTCGCCACAGGCTTCGAACCAAGTAAAAGAAATTGTGTTAACGATTGCTTTTTGGTTCTTACCTTATTTCCGCTGCGTATTGACTTTGGGTTTTCCGAAAATGACGAAATAGCCATGAGCGCTATTCACCCCACCCCACCCTACCCCCTCTAGCGCTTTCGATCCAACAGAGCCATGGTACCTTCTTCTTGTCGATGAAGAGCCTGTATGCGTAGATATAGAACACCTAAATGAACATACTGCATATGGCTCCTCTGGAGGTTGTTGAAGCTTTCTTCTTGGATGAAGCTTCTATTTAACTGGCCTCCATCAGTAATAAGTACAGCTTCTTCTGATCGATGAACATATATCATATTGTGTACATCATCTCATCGAGAATGGTACAAAACTTCAGAAGGGACTACTGAAGCACGCTCCTGCATAGATAATTGTAATTGTACCTGAGGATCCAATTGTTGCTCCAAAGTGTATTGTGAGCTAGGCTACCCAGTAAGTTGTCTTCTTAGGGGGCGTTTGGTTTAGGGGAATAGGAGTGGGGAATGGGAATGAGAATCAATGATTGTCATTGTTAATATTTGGATTATAGGAATAGGAATACAAATAAGGGAATGAATCTTTGAAATTGGATAATAACTCATTCCCATGTACCTCTCCTTTAATGAGCCATTACCCTATTTTCATCAATCAAAATATTTTCTTATTTCAAAAATACTCTTGACCTAAAACTAAAAATTTCTCTCTTAATATCAAATATTAAAATATATTTATTTATTTTTTCTTTCATATCACTTCTCTCTCCTTGTTCTCTCTCATCATATTTTCTTTCTCATCATATTTTCTCTCTCATCATTTTATCATACACTTTCTCTCTCCTTAATCTCTCCTATCACACTCTATTTCCTCTTTTTCTCATTACACTTTCTCTCTCATCATACTTTCTCTCTTCTCAATCTCTTCCATTGCACTCTCTTCCTTCTTTTTCTCTCATCATACTTTCTCTCTCCTCAATCTCTTCCATCACACTCTCTTTTTTCTTTTTTTCTCATCACACTTTTGCTCTCATCACACTTTCTCTCTCCTCAATCTCTCTTGTTACACTCCCTCCTTTCTTTCCTCAACACACTTTCTCTCTCCTCAATCTCTCCCATCACACTCACTGTTCTCTTTTTTTCTCATCACATTTTCTCTCTCATCATACTTTCTCTCTCCTCAATCTCTCTTATCACACTCTCTCTCCTCTTTTTTCTCATTACATTTTCTCTCTCTTCATCCTCTCCCATCATACTTTCTCTCACATCATATTTTCTCTCTTATCTTCTCACATCATGATCTCTCCTATCACACTCTCTCTCTTCATTCTCTCTCATCACACTTTCTCTCTCTTCATTCTCTCTCATCACACATTCTCTTTCATCATATTTTTCTCTCACATTCATTTTTTTCTCACATCTAATTTGTTCTCTTATTTTCCTTTAAGGGTAAAAAAGAAAATTTTGATTTATTCCGATAGAAAATATGCAACTAACCAAATATTATTTTTAAGAGTGATATCCATGCTCATACCCATTCCCATTCCACAATACAATGATTCCCATTCCGATTCCTATTCCTAGGAAAGAACCAAACACCCCCTTAATCTTCCAGTGGCACATTGGAGATTATGTATTCGTCATTGATTTCGCCTGTATTCTCGTATCTGGTCTTTGAATAAGGGTGTTGTAACTAAAGTAGGTACTGGTGTTGATGTAGTTTCAATTCTGGTGGCCATTAATTCCTTAGTTTGGCTTGTTCTTCTTTGTGCACCTTATAGGGGGTCTTTGAAAACTCTCAGCTTTCCTTTACCTTCCTTTGGCTTGATGTTTGAGGCCAGAGATAAGTTTTTCAATTTTTCTATCAAGTCATCACGTATAGAAGTAGTCTCGACTCCTTTCTTTGTTTGTTCTATAACAAGCTTAAGGTAAGATTGTATATCTTTTAGAGTTTTTGCGATCTGAACCAAGAGTTGTATTTGTGTATTATTTTTCTTTATTAGAACATCTAATGTATTGGTTGGGAATTCACTAGGTTTAGCAAAACCAATTGGTGGCGCTTCAAGTTGTTTAGTGGATTTAATTGCGTCTTTATACGAGTTTGTACTTTTTGTAATAATATAATTGTTCATCTACTAAGGGGGATTTGGTTTTTAAAAGAGATCGGGTAAAGGTACTAAGGGTAAAACTTAATCTAAGATTGCTAGCAAGTTTTGAAAGGGTAGTTCCTTGCCATGCTATATCTCACACAGGTGTGCCTTTGGATTTACCACAGCATGTCTTTGCCTTCTACCAAGTTAGGACATGTTCTTTTGAATAGCATGATTTGTATAATACCAACATTCAAAAACATAATAGATATCTTAGTATTAGTTTTTCCTTTAATAGCTGTACCCGTGAAGTTTTACCCCTGAATCATCTTTTTAACCATCTCTAATACCATAGTGGGTTGGAGTAGCAAAAAGAAGCAAAGAAATAAGGAGAAAAGATGTAAACTCATGGATTCTTATTACTTCTTATGCTTAATACTGCTTAATACAGAAACCCCAAGTAAGAACCAAGGATCGCTTGTGTTCTTGCAAAAGGAATGAGCTATCCTTATATAGAAAGAGGGTAGAGATGGCGGGTGCTCATTGGGCCCCATCGTCGCAAAAGCTCTACCGGCTCCTAGTGAGGACAACTTATTGCGAATCTTATCGCGAATCTATTTTACAGCACACATATCTACTTTACAGCACATATATCTTATCATGAATATTATCACGAATCTACTTTACAACACACACATATTATCGCGAATATTATCGTGAATCTACTTTACAACACACATATATGATCATATCTTTTGGGCCCACCACTTCCTCAAAGGTGAAAGGAATCTATTCTTCCGACTGCATCATGTAATGCATAAGCAGTTTTCTCAAGTTGATCATTAACCTGTTTTGTTGCCAGGTACCAATCCAGACCACCAATTATCTTTGGTACTCCTTTCACAACAATCCTGAGTTTTCAGGGAGTGACGCAACTTGAGCTGTTGTAGTGCATTTGTTGCTTGCACGACGGCTACTTCTTGTTGTATGCTATACAATTGCTCCCTAACTTCTTGTTCATATTCAAGGGTGTAGGGATACTTGTAGAGGGCTTGGGTGAGTTGTTGATATATTTCAACGAGGTTGAGAGGGCCAAGAGAGCCTAGGCCAATGTGGCTTGTGCCTCCTTGCTGGGCCTTTCTTTGAGCTCGTTGAGGGCTGGTGCTGCCAATTCCATTTTGAAGAGTAGAGTTGTTTTCGGCCATTCTACAGTAATAAGACAAGATATTAGTCTTGATAAGGCATCTGTCAATTGATTATCCTTCCCATCTATGTGTTCAAAGATGACTTGAATTTCGGTGCCAGTAATATAATCAATAAATGCAAGCCACCGAACTCTGGATGGTTTGTTTACTGAGGACTTTTCAAAGAAACTAATAATGGCTTGGCAATCTGTTCAAATTATTAGCTCCTTTTTATTAAGATAATAAATCTTTAATGCTTCAAGCGAGTTTATCACCGCATACATTTCTACATCAATTGTAGATTTAAGGTGAATACTTCCCACTGGCGTATGCGCATACTTTTTCGGTGGATTTTGAGTCGAATTTACTTCTTTTCCACTTACAAACTTCACCCCATCCTTCCATACATTCGTCAGTTTCAAGGATTATAAAACTGTGGGGTACTATGAGACCTAGCAATTGTTGAACAAGATTTTTGATTTACTTAATGAAATGTCAGTCCTGAGTATTCATACGCTTATCTCCTGTGGGGCTGGTCTTTACATAAAGTGGGCTCAAAAGCCTTCCTAAATTTGGAATATAATTGCAGGCATAATTGAGAAGCCCAAGCCATGATCGAAGCCCATGTTTGGTCATTAAATCCTCATCTTTGAAGTCAGCTATCTTTTTTAATAATGTGGGGTTGCAGCTGGATTCGTTGATTGCCAATTATAGCACCTAGAAATTCAATTTCAGAAACAGTTATCTTCATCTTTATTGGGCTAAGGATTAACCCATTTTCTTGATATATCTGAAGCATCTTTTTTAAGTGTTCGACATGATCCTCCTCATTTTTAGAAAATACCAGGATATCATCAATATAGACTGCAATAAAATTTTCTGTTCCCTTAAATTTGTTATCCATCTTTCGTTGGAATATTGCTGGGGCGTTTTTGAGTCTGAATGACATTGCAAACCATTCAAAGAGGCCATCTGGGACCCAAAATTTTGTTGGTGAAAATCACTTTTTAAATCAAATTTTGAATAAATTTTGTTGTTATTGACCTTTTGAAGAATAGTATTGATTCCTGGCAGGCTGTATTAGTCTTTATTTGTCAGGTCATTCAAGCGTTAATAATTAAAAACCATTCTTTCCTTTCTTTTGACTTCTTTGCCTGTCTTAGGATCTATAGTTCCTGAATTCACAATAATAGTTGTGATTCGATGTTGACTCTTACTTGGTCTTATTTCCTTGAGATTTAATAGAGTTGTAATATGCTTCGTGAATGCTCCTTTCTGTTGAGGTGTGAGATGTTCCAGAGGTCAATCTTCAATGATAAAATCTGGATTTTTGACGTCAATATGGCATAATATCTTGTTTTTTGACCAATGAAGGAGGGGGTTATCTCCAATATAACCTTGGCTTCTTAACTCTGATAATAAGGATTTAAATTGTTCATGGAATTGCTGAGTTATCTGTTCAGAGGAGTAATAGACCATTTCTTTAATCTGAATGTATTCCTCTTCCCCTAGCTCAAGTTCTTCTATGACTGCACATACAGTTGGTAACGTATTAATTGTTGTTAGCTGTTTATAGAATGCTACCGTATTTCCTTTTATGCGGACTCCTCCATGTTAGTTAGAGCCCTAGAGCCAATCATTTGATGATTGTATGGACTCATGTATATCATATTCTTGTATATTAATAAAGGCATTTGTTTGGTTATTATACTTATTTGTATTAGTGCCAAATAGACTAAGTATAATAGCGTCCTTGAGTAGAAGGTTCATACCTATATCAATCGATTAGTTGAATCGATAGTGAGATGATATAGGGAACACTACTCTAAATCATTCCTAGTCGAGTATTAACATTCAGGGACAATGTTAATACAATAAGACTAGCATGTAGGTCAGCTCGATGACTTGATCTCACAAGTCATGGATATAGAGATATCAAGCTGACACATGGGTATGCATTAGAGAATGTATACTGAATGACCCGCCATGAGAAAGTATCATGGATCGTTATATGAGTGTCATATACTTTCTCATGTGGCTATTAGTATGACTATTAGTCCTTTGACCTGAAGTCACCATGGATCCCTACATAAGGAGTTATGTACTTTGGTTTCGTCAAACGTCACCCGTAACAGGGTGGACTATAAAGGCGATTACTGGGTATGTAACAAATTATGCAGAGGGATGTGAGTGATGTAGATGGGATCTATCCCTCCCATATGACGGGAGCGACATCAGTAGTCTTGATAGAGTTAGATCACGAAGTGCATGACCATGCCCAAATGAGTCAACATTAGATGTTGAGCTCATTTGATCGAGTGAGTCTACTTGGAGTTCAAGATTTAGATTGATTAGAGGATGACACGGTCTATGCCTCACATTGATCAATCTAGATGTCAAGGATAGAAGGACAATGTCACATATTGTGAGGAGTCACAATTAGTAGTCACAAGGTGATGTTGGATCTCGACATTTCTTGTAACTTGGGTAGCAATGATGTATTGCTAAATGCCGCTCATTGCTTATGTTTCTAAAGGAGTTTAGAAACATTGCCAACGTTACAAGAACCTATTGGGTCACACACAAAGAACAAGTGGATGGAGATTAGGTTCATATGATGAACCAATTGGATTAGGTTCATGTGATGAACCAATTGGATTAGGTTCATGTGATGAACCAAATTGGATTAAGAGTAATCCAAATTGGGCTAATTGAGTTGGACTCAAGTTGATTCATGTGTTCAATGAGTCTAATTTAGATTATGACTCATTGAATCAATTTAATTAAATGAATTAGATTCATTATATTAAGTTGGCTTGAATCAAATGGTTAGATTAGATCAACCATAAGAGAGATTTGGTCAAGTTTGACTTGATTTGAGAAGGAAGATCAAAGGTCAATTTTGACTTGACCATTTGCCACCTCATTTGTGAGTTGGCATAAGGTGGACTATTGATGATGCTCCACATCATCATGGTTGCACATGTGTGTGCCACCTCATGGAGGTTACAAATCCCCTCTTTAATGGCCACATTAAATGGAAAGGGGGTTACACACACATGAAGGAGAGTGAATGCAATTCATTCTCATTCATTCCATCTTCTTCCTCCTTTGCTCTCTCTTGCTTTCTCCTCTCTTTTGGTCGTGGGTTCCAAGAAGGGAGAGAAGGTGGTTGAGTTGTATTCCAAGAGAAGAAAGAAAGGGTGAAGGTCACAAAAGAGGAGACTACTTCTTGAGTGTAAGAGTTTCCTTTCTTCTTTCTTTTTCCCTCCATTTAAATCCTATCCGAGAGCTCTAGAAAGTGCTAGCACACTTGGAGTTCTCTTCTCCATCCTTGAGTGTGAGAGACACTCCTTGTTCGTGTGGATATCATTAGAGGAGTGTCTACGTTGACACTCTCGAGATCCGGCGCCTTTGGACGAGCGGGATTACGAAAGGGCACGCATCGGAGGTATAAATTTCTTAACATGTAGATCTAGGAGTAGATCTAAAGATTTCTAAACTCGTATTTGGTTTTTCGAAATTTTTACCTTGCACGGATCCATGGCTATGGGTGATTCGGGGTTTCCGCGACGCGAAAAGCTGTTTTCGCGGCCCGAAGAACCCAACAGTGGTATCAGAGCCACGTGCAAGGCGAATACGAGTTTTTATTTTTGGTTTTATGAAAACTAAACATTCTGTGAATTTTCTGTAAATTTAAGTTTTTATAGTTTTTATGGGTAATTTTTCCGTAGAAGCGAAGCACAAGTGTCTCGGCACTTGTAGGCTTCGGCTACCGGAAAGATTTTTCCAAGACGGCTTCGTTTCGCCCCAAATCCATTTGGGACAGCGGGCTTGGGTGCCATTAGATCGCAAAGGAGCAACTCACGATGGTTAGATCGTGGGTAGGGGCATTGCCCCTAACCCCGCAAGGGAATTTGCTCCGCGATTGCACCCGAAATCGCTAAAAACGAACCCGCCGGGAAGATTTTTCCGAAACGGCAATGTCTCGACCCAAATCGTTTTGGGACAGCGGGTTTAGACGCTGTTGGATCGCAAAGGAACCCTCGCGATGGTTAGATCGCGGGTAGGGGCGTTGCCCCTGGGCCCCGCAAGGGGATCCGTTCCGCGATTGCGCCCGAAACCGCTAAACGGGACCGCCGGGAAATTTTACTCGTAAAAATTGTAAAAATTAATTTTAAAATTATAGAAAATTATGAAAATATATAATTTTGATTATATATTAAATTTGTGATAGTCATGGCCCAAAGACCCAATTTGATTGGACATTGTGTTGTAATTCATAATACGGCCTACGTGCCGTTATGTGTTTGCGAGTGTTGTATTATATTCGCGACCTGCGCGTCGTGCCTTCTCTTATTTTCTTGTTGTAAATTAGATTTAGACTCGAATGTAACTCGAGTTTCAAATTGTAATGTACAAATTGGAGCGGTGGAGGGTCCACACGAGACGGAGTTCCGAGGCGGGCACGAGCAACACAAGGTGGTCAAAGGGAGGAGCTTGAAGAAGCTGTTGACCCTAGGTTGACCAATCGATCTTCTCATTGGCTTGAGAAGATCGTAGTAGGGCCATGACTAAATCACAAATAGATTAATTAATTGCTTGTGTATGTGATGCATATTTAATAAGTAGTTAATTAATTAGTGCCTTACGATTAGATTAGATCTAAGTCGTGCACATGATGCACCCTTGCGATTAGATTAGATCTAAGTCGTGCACAAGATGCATCCCTTTCGATTAAAATTAGATCTCAATCGACTCAACTCTAATGCCTAACTGTGCCGTGATACCTATCACTACTTCGATCACATGTATTGTTGAATCTGCCAAAGCAGAGCAATACATATTATCTTGGTAGGGTATGGAGGGACAATCTTGGTCCTGTCTATCAACGCATGGGTGAATACAAACTCAATTAGATTGAGTATTCATAGTTACTCGGTTGGATCGAGTCAACTATAGGCATTCTTCCAATAGTTGGAAAGGTAGGACAAAATCACGTTTATATTAATTCTCGAGCGTATTAGCCAAAGCTAACTCGAGTTTTAATATAAATATGGATTTTGATCCTATAAACAAGAGTTGCATAGAGATGTAATTGGTAATCGTTACCTACCGATCATACTAAGCCTTGGGCGTATTAGCCAAAACTAACTGAAGGGTTAGTATGATGTGGATCTTGTCCCACAAGAATTATAGAATTCAGTGGGAGCATCATTTAATTAAAGGCCTAATTAAATGATTTTTAAAGAATATGATATTTATTTCTGTAAATTTTCTGTTGTAGATAACCATGACGTCGAATACGAACACTTTCTCTCTGCGTTCTGTCCTTAAGAAGGACAAGCTCAACGGAGCAAATTTCCTGGACTGGTACAAGAACCTGAGAATAGTTCTCACCTAAGAACGTAAACTGTACGTTCTGGAGCAGCCCATTCCGGAGGCTCCTCTTGCCACTGCCACGCGAGCAGACCGAGATGCTTACAAGAAGCATCAAGATGACGCATTAGATGTGTCCTGTCTTATGCTCGCGACCATGAACTCTGAGCTTCAGAAGCAACATGAGTTGATGGGCGCTTACGATATGGTTGAACATCTTTGTCACCTATATCAAGGACAAGCAAGGCACTGGAAGAGGAACTCCAAAGAATACCTGGAAGATCTTAAGAAGAAGAGAAATAAGATTTCTACTTCAGGTATACATGTTATAGAAGTCAACCTCTCTATTTCTTCATCGTGGGTATTAGATACCGGATGTGCTTCGCACATTTGTACTAATGTACAAGCGCTGAGAAATAGCAGGGCATTGACGAAGGGTGAGATAGACCTACGAGTAGGCAATGGAGCTCGAGTTGCTGCTATTTCTGTAGGAACTTATCATCTATCTCTTCCCTCTGGGCTTGTACTAGAATTAGATGATTGTTGTTATGTGCCTGTCTTGACTAAGAACATAATTTCAGTTTCTTGTTTGGACAAGAAAGGATTTTCGTTTATAATAAAGAACAAATGTTGTTCTGTCTATTTAAACGATATGTTCTATTGTAGTGCACCTCTGATAAACGGACTCTATATTCTAGACCTTGAGAGCCCTATCTATAACGTTAGTACCAAGAGGTTCAAATCGAACGATATGAACCAAACCTACGTCTGGCACTGTCGCTTAGGTCATATAAATGACAAGCGCTTATCCCAGCTCCATAAGGATGGTTTGCTGGACTCATTTGATTTAGAATCATATGAGATATGCGAGTCATGCCTACGAGGCAAGATGACCAAGACCCCCTTTAGTGGGCATAGCGAGAGAGCAACAGATTTGTTAGGACTCATACATAGTGATGTATGTGGCCCTTTCAATGTCGCTGCTAGAGGCGGTTATAGGTGCTTCATCACGTTTACTGATGACTTCAGTAGATATGGTTATGTGTACTTGATGACACATAAGTCTGAATCCTTTGAAAAGTTCAATGAATTCAAGAGTGAAGTACAGAACCAGCTTGGCAAGAGTATTAAGGTACTTCGATCAGATCGAGGTGGAGAATACTTAAGCCATGAGTTTCGTGACTACTTAGCTAAGTGTGAGATTTTATCTCAACTCACTCCTCCTGGAACACCACAGTGGAATGGTGTATCCGAAAGGAGGAATCATACCTTATTAGATATGGTACGATCTATGATGAGTCACACAGATCTTCCGACATACCTTTGGGGTTATGCTCTAGACACGGCAGCTTTTATACTCAACCGAGTTCCATCCAAGGCCGTGATAAAGACACCATATAGGATATGGACAGGGAGAGATGCCCAGGTGTCTTTCATGAGGATTTGGGGCTGTGAGGCTTACGTACGATGTCAAGTCTCAGACAAATTAGGTCCCAAATCCGACAAGTGCTATTTCATTGGATATCCCAAGGAAACTAAGGGATATTACTTCTACATTCCCAGTCAGCACAAGATTGTTGTGGCAAAGACTTGGGTCTTTCTAGAAAGGGACTTTGTTTCTAGAAAGACTAGTGGGAGCACATTCGATCTTGAAGAAGTTCAAGATGCGAACAATAGCACTGATGCCTCGATGGAAATTGAATTGGAACCACAAAGTGTTGTGGATGATGTTGTTCCACAAAGAGTTGAGGAACAACAACCAGTTCAAGTAGACATACCTCTTCGCAGGTCTGATAGGGTACGTCGTCAGCCTGAGAGATACTCATTTCTCTTGTCTGACCATGATGACATTGTGCTCATAGAGGATGAGCCCACCACCTATCAGGAAGTTGTGATGAGACCAGAAATGGCTAAGGCCATTCTCGGAGCTGGAATCTTCGATTCGATGATGCGATCAAACAGTTTGGTTTCATCAAGAACGAAGATGAGCCTTGTGTCTACAAGAAGGTTGTAGAAAACATAGTTGTCTTCTTCATATTGTATGTGGATGACATACTACTCATTGGGAAGGACATCCCTATGCTTCAGTCTGTCAAGACCTGGCTAGGGAGTTGCTTCTCAATGAAGGACTTAGGTGAGGCATCCCACATTCTTGGGATACAGATCTATAGAGATAGATCTAAGAGATTGCTTGGCCTAAGTCAGAGTACATACATTGACGAGGTACTCCTACGGTTTGCCATGCAGAACTCCAAGAAGGGATTTCTGCCGATGTCACATGGCGTGAGTCTTTTGAAGACTCAAGGTCCCTCTTCTGGAGAGGAGAGAGACCGCATGGATCAGATCCCTTATGCCTCAGCTATAGGATCGATCATGTACGCCATGCTATGTACTCGACCTGATGTCTCGTATGCTTTGAGCATGACGAGCAGATACCAGTCAGATCCAGGTGAAAGTCACTGGATAGCGGTTAAGAATATTCTTAAGTACTTAAGAAGGACTAAAGAATATTTCTTAATATATGGAGGCAATGATAAGCTAGCTGTAAAGGGTTACAGTGATGCTAGCTTCCAGACCGACCAGGATGACTATAGATCGCAGTCAGGGTTCGTATTCTACTTGAATGGTAGTGCTATGAGCTGGCAGAGTTCACAGCAGTTCTACATCATGGGTATTAGATATTGGATGTGCTTCTCACATTTGTACTGATGTGCAGGCGCTGAGAAATAGCAGAGCATTGGCAAAGGGCGAGGTGGACCTACGAGTAGGCAATGGAGCACGGGTTGCTGCTGTTGCTGTAGGAACTTATCAGCTATCTCTGCCCTCTAGGCTTGTACTAGATTTAGATGATTGTTGTTATGTACCTGCTCTTACTAAGAACATAGTTTCAGTTTCTTGTTTAGACAAGAAAGGATACTCTTTTATAATAAAAGACAAATGTTGTTCTGTTTATTTAAAAGATATGTTCTATTGTAGTGCACCACTAATAAACGAACTCTATATTCTAGACTTTGAGAGCCCTATCTATAACATTAGTACCAAGAGGTTCAAGTCAAATGACATGAACCAAACTTATCTCTGGCACTGTCGCTTAGGTCATATAAATGACAAGCGCTTATCCCAGCTCCATAAGGATGGTTTGCTGGACTCATTTGATTTTGAATCATATGAGACATGCGAGTCATGCCTACTAGGCAAGATGACCAAGACTCCCTTTAGTGGACACAGCGAAAGAGCGACTGACTTGTTAGGACTTATACATAGTGATGTATGTGGCCCTTTCAATGTCGCTGCCAGAGGTGGTTATAGGTACTTCATTACCTTTACTGATGACTTCAGTAGATATGGTTATGTGTATTTGATGACACATAAATCTGAATCCTTTGAAAAGTTCAAAGAATTCAAGAAAGAAGTACAGAACCAGCTTGGTAAGAGTATTAAGGTACTTCGATCAGATCGAGGTGGTGAATACTTAAGCCATGAGTGTCGTGACTACTTAGCTGAGTGTGGGATTTTATCTCAACTCACTCCTCCTGGAACACCACAGTGGAATGGTGTATCCGAAAGGAGGAATCGTACCTTATTAGATATGGTACGATCTATGATGAGTCACACTGATCTTCCGACATACCTTTGGGGTTATGCTCTAGACACGGCAGCTTTTTTACTCAACCGAGTTCCATCCAAGGCCGTGATAAAGACACCATATAGGATATGGACTGGGAGAGATGCCCAGGTTTCATGGGTTGTGAGGCTTACGTTCGACGTCAAGTCTCAGACAAGTTAGGACCCAAATCCGACAAGTGCTACTTTATCGGATATCCCAAGGAAACTAAGGGATATTACTTCCACATTCCCAGTCAGCACAAGGTAGTTATGGCAAAGACTGGGGTCTTTCTAGAAAGGGAATTTGTTTCTAGAAAGACTAGTGGGAGCACATTCTATCTTGAAGAAGTTCAAGATGCGAACAATAGCACTGATGCCTCGATGGAAATTGAACTGGAACCACAAAGTGTTGTGGATGATGTTGTTCCACAAAGAGTTGAGGAACAACAACCAGTTCAAGTAGACATACCTCTTCGCAGGTCTGATAGGGTACGTCGTCAGCCTGAGAGATACTCATTTCTCTTGTCTGACCATGATGACATTATGCTCATAGAGGATGAGCCCACCACCTATCAGGAAGCTGTGATGAGACCAGATTCTGAGAAATGGCTAGAGGCCATTCACGGAGCTGGAATCTACGATTCGATGATGCGATCAAACAGTTTGGTTTCATCAAGAACGAAGATGAGCCTTGTGTCTACAAGAAGGTTGCAGAAAACATAGTTGTCTTCCTCATATTGTATGTGGATGACATACTACTCATTGGGAAGGACATCCCTATGCTTCAGTCTGTCAAGACCTGGCTAGGGAGTTGCTTCTCAATGAAGGACTTAGGTGAGGCATCCCACATTCTTGGGATACAGATCTATAGAGATAGATCTAAGAGATTGCTTGGCCTAAGTCAGAGTACATACATTGACGAGGTACTCCTACGGTTTGCCATGCAGAACTCCAAGAAGGGATTTCTGCCGATGTCACATGGCGTGAGTCTTTTGAAGACTCAAGGTCCCTCTTCTAGAGAGAGAGAGACCACATGGATCAGATCCCTTATGCCTCAGCTATAGGATCGATCATGTACGCCATGCTATGTACTCGACCTGATGTCTCGTATGCTTTGAGCATGACGAGCAAATACCAGTCAGATCCAGGTGAAAGTCACTGGATAACGGTCAAGAATATTCTTAAGTACTTAAAAGGACTAAAGAATATTTCTTGATATATGGAGGCAATGATAAGCTAGCTGTAAAGGGTTACAGTGATGCTAGCTTCCAGACCGACCAGGATGACTATAGATCGCAGTCAGGGTTCATATTCTACTTGAATGGTAGTGCTATGAGCTGGCAGAGTTCACAGCAGTTCTACAACGTTTCCATCTTATTCGAGAGATTATCGATAGAGGAGATGTGAAGATTTGCAGAGTATCTATAGAAGCTAACATCGCAGATCCCTTGACCAAGACTTTGGCACAGAGGAAGCATGATGGTCACACTAGGTCATTAGGCCTTAGAGCCTATACTGATTGGCACTAGTGCTAGTGGGAGATTGTTAGTTAGAGCCCTAGAGCCAATCATTTGATGATTGTATGGACTCATGTATATCATATTCTTGTATATTAATAAAGGCATTTGTTTGGTTATTATACTTATTTGTATTAGTGCCAAATAGACTAAGTATAATAGCGTCCTTGAGTAGAAGGTTCATACCTATATCAATCGATTAGTTGAATCGATAGTGAGATGATATAGGGAACACTACTCTAAATCATTCCTAGTCGAGTATTAACATTCAGGGACAATGTTAATGCAATAAGACTAGCATGTAGGTCAATTCGATGACTTGATCTCACAAGTCATGGATATAGAGATATCAAGTTGACACATGGGTATACATTGGAGAATGTATACTGAATGACCCGCCATGAGAAAGTATCATGGATCGTTATATGAGTGTCATATACTTTCTCATGTGGCTATTAGTATGACTATTAGTCCTTAGACCTGAAGTCACCATGGATCCCTACATAAGGAGTTATGTACTTTGGTTTCGTCAAACGTCACCCGTAACAGGGTGGACTATAAAGGCGATTACTGGGTATGTAACAAATTATGCAGAGGGATGTGAGTGATGTAGATGGGATCTATCCCTCCCATATGACGGGAGCGACATCAATATTCTTGATAGAGTTAGACCACGAAGTGCATGGTCATGCCCAAATGAGTCAACATTAGATGTTGAGCTCATTTGATCGAGTGAGTCTACTTGGAGTTCAAGATTTAGATTGATTAGAGGATGACACGGTCTATGCCTCATATTGATCAATCTAGATGTCTAGGATAGAAGGACAATGACATATATTGTGAGGAGTCACAATTAGTAGTCACAAGGTGATGTCGGATCTCGACATTCTTGTAACTTGGGTAGTAATGATGTGTTGCTAGATACCGCTCATTACTTATGCTCCTAAATGGGTTTAGGGCATTGCCAACGTTACAAGAACCTATAGGGTCACACACTAAGGACAATTAGATGGAGATTTGGTTCATATGATGAACTAAGAGGATTAGATTCATTTGATGAATCATATTGGATTAAGAGTAATCCAAATTGGGCTAATTGAGTTGGACTCAAGTTGATTCATGTATTCAATGAGTCTAATTTAGATTATGACTCATTAAATCAACTTAATTTAATGAATTAGATTCATTATATTACGTTGGCTTGAATCATATGGTTGGATTAGATCAACCATGAGAGAGATTTGATCAAGTTTGACTTGATTTGAGAGGAAGAGAAAAAGTCATGTTTGACTTGACTTTTTGCCACATCACTAGTGAGTTGGCAAGATGTGGTCCAATAGGATTGCTCCACATCATCAATGTGTGCCACCTCATGGAGGTTACAAGCCTCCATAGCATTTAATGTGGCCGGCCCACATTAAATGAGGAGTTACACTTGTTGCCATGTCATTTAGTGAGGTGGCAAGATGTGGACCAATAGTGTTGATCCACATCATCCTAGAGTGCCACCTCATGGGGGTTACAACTCTTTAATGGCTCCACATTAATTGCACTTAATGTGGAAATGGGAGTTACACATGTGAAGGTGGCCGGCCACTTTGATTTTGAATGTGATTTCATTTTTCATTCAAGTGGTGTATTCATTCCTTCTTCTTCCTCCTAGAGTTCTTCTTGCTCTCTCCCTCTCCTCCTTCCTTGGGCGAACCACATAGGTTCTAGCACACCTTGGTTTTTGGTCACCTCCATCTAGTGTGTCCGTGTAGATACTTCTAGAGGACCGTACGCTTGACGGTCTTGAGATCCGGCAACATTTGGACGAGCGGGATTCGCGTGGGGCGCGCATCAAGGGTAATGATCTTAACTTTAGTGTAGATCTAAAGTTTTTACAAACTCGTACAAGAAAAGGTTTTTCGAAAAGTTTTGTTTACGAATCTTTGCACGAGATCCAAGGCTTCGGGTGACTCGGGGTTTCCGCGACGCGAAAAAGCGGTTTTCGCGGCCCAACGAACCCAACACATATAAAGTTGCAGCCATGTATCATCTGGATCTTATCTCCTAAGACCATTGGGAAACTATATGTATAAGGGATTCTGAATATGTTATCCCCAATAATCATCTTTCCTTACTTCAGCTTTAATTTAGTGGATCGGTGAGAATTGATTACGCTAAAATGAACAATAAAAGTATTTTCTTCGAGTGCTTCCTTTGGAACAGAATTTTTATCAACGCAACAAGTTGTTGCGCCCGTATCAAGTATAACTTTCAAGGAAAATTTAGGAATTCCAGGAATATCGATCTCCACCTTTAGGTTATATAACATATTTTTGACTAACCTGGGGTTTTGGACTTCCTGGGCTGTCGTTATTCTGCTAGCTGTTTCTTCATACAGCATATTGGCAGCTTCTTCCTCTTCTTTTTTAGGAATAAAAGGCTCTTTTCCTTTTTCCATTGTCTTAAAATCTGTGCTTAATTTTTCTTCAAAAAGTCCTTCATATAAAGATTTGTAATAATTTACCTCTTTTTGGTGCATCTCCATTTCTCCTTAACACCAGGATATATAATACTGTTGCTCGTGAATTAAGTTTTTAAGGAAGAAGGGGGCGGGTGTAGCAGGAGCTACTGGTACCTCTTCTTTGAAATAATAAGGTCCGCATAAATTGCAAGCAATTATGAGGCATTCTGGGCAGTGTATGTGAGCCCTTTGTATTATCTCTTTTACAACAAGTGCATTTGGAAGGTTTGAGGAGGGAATATTACCTCATTATGGTGCTATTGATGGGGGCACTGCATTTGCTTATCTGTTACTTTGACCTGAGGGCGATAACCACCATCAATTTCCCTTAGCATATAAATTTGCTCATTTAAATGTAGGGTTTGGATGGATTTATGTAGGTCTTCATAGTCATCTTCCCCTTCCGAGATGCTGTAAATAACATCACTTTATGCTTCACCTTTTTGTACAAAAAGTATTTCGCAATCTTCTGGTAAATCAATTTGCTCGAAAATACCGACCTTTTTTATATTTCTTTTTCCATTTGGGCATTCTCTTGCAAAATGACCTTCTTGCCCACATAGGTAGCATTTACACTTTTTATTTCCCACCAGGTGCTTCTTCTTTTCAATTCGAGCATGAGTACCATGAGGTCTACCTTTATAAGTTTTTGATTTTCTGATTCCCATCTTCTTCTTCTCAGTATTATAGTAGCCAGGTATTGAGATTTGACTACAGAAAGAAAGATCTTTAAGCGAACGCTTAAAGGCTGCATCTTTACATTCTTGTTCCAGGAATTTATATACAAATAGTATTTTGGGAAAGACGCCGATAGTGAGCCCTATATATTTTTCATCAAAGGCTCTTTTTATTTTGTTCCCTAAGTCACCAGACATTTTGAGCCATAATTTTTTAGAGAGCTCTGGTCCCATATATAATCGGCATGTTTTGGATGCTAGCCTCATATAGTCATTAAGATACTGGATAATATTTTTGATATTATCACAAGATAATTTTTCCAGGTCTCTGTATGCTTGATCTTGGATTACAGTGGATCCTGAGGTAGGGTCTTCTGAAGAAAATACCCGTCACATTTGGGAGAGAATATTCTGTGCGCCTTCTCGTCCTTTAGAGATATTGATGAGGGCTTCATACTCCATGGGATAAAACATTCTCCATTGGATCCATATTAATTTTTCTGTTTCTCCTAGTAAATTTTCCATAAATTTTATTTTATCATGAGAGTCAGTAAAACCTTGGCTGGCTACATAGTTTTTTTGTAATAGATTCCAATCTGGAAAATACGTCATAAAATCTTCCTAAATAGAAGTATAACAAATATAGCACCAATCTGTTGTTGTGCTGAGGGTAAAGTCCAGATTTCATTTGCTGTATCCCTTTTGAACTTCACATGTGCAGGTCTTTGTTCATGAATTGGTTGTGATGGACCAGGAATAGGTTGTAATGTTGATCCTGGGGGGTACCCTGGGAGACCCATAGTGGCTTCTTGTGGTGGATTATAAGGAGATATTACAGTATTGGAAGAATATATTTGCTCTTGAGGGGTATCTATTAGTTCATTTACCTTTATATTTCAATATATTTCTATCTAAATTTAGTTATCATCCAATTTTACTGGTTGCTAGCTATTCTTTTTAATTGCTTCATTTCTGCTAGGTAATCGAGCATATTCTGTTTTCTCGCAAGAAGACTTCACTTCATGATGACAACACTTCCTATCCACGGCTACTACACCTGGGAACTTCTGATATGATACTTCTCACCTATTTTCTACTATTTGTTCGTTGTTACCATATTTTCTCCCAATAGATTTTTCTTTACAACTTGTTCACTAATTTTTCATTTTCATTATAACTATCACTTGGAGTTTATCTTTAATTTCATATTGTTTTCAATAATTTTTATTTTTAATCATGCAATCAATCATTTGTTGTAGGTGGAGACATCCAATATGCAAAGTCATACATGACCAGATTAGATGATAGGATAATTTCAAAGCTTTTTGAAAATAGATATTTTATTTTGGACATATCAGTCAATTAGTAAACTATGTCAACTTGTAAATAACTGCTAAGATTTATAATGACAACATGCTCTTTCATTCTTGGTTTGGATTCTTGTTTCCACTTGCTTATATGTGGATGATTGGCGAATGTTCTTCTCTTTTTCTAGAAATTTGATAAGGTAATTCATTATCTAATCTCATTCTTTCTTTTTCTTCAATCTAGTTTTCACTTTGAATGACATGGGAATGTTCTCTTTTCTATGAAGTCTAAATGGTAGGATGTTGGTATCTAATGTTTTGATTTTTGATGTTTTTTCTTGTTTCTTTTTGTCATTTTATTTATTGTCATAGTCAAATTTTCTTAATTAGCTTAACTATCACACGAGTCCAATTTTTCTCTTCATGCAATTTATCTTCTCAACTGCTATTGATGAAAAACATAAAGCTTGGTAGTATAATTGTTTGGTATTCATAGTTGACTATGATGCTCTTAGTCCTCTAGACCGAAGGATCAAACTCCTCCCACGATCGAAATTGATGGGACTTCTAGCACTTCTGGTATTCATTGTATTCTAGGGGTTTTCTTGGTCTTTTCCTTATTACCCTATCGACCAAAGGATCAAGTTTCTCTCCCCGATCGGGATAGATACTACTTATGGTATTTATGGTCTTCTTATTACTTTCCTGACCGAAGGATCGAGTTCCTCTCTTGGACATGAATGAATTTCGGATATTCATGGCAGTCTTGGCATTCTTGTGGCATCCTAGATCTTATTATTATTATTATCCTCCTGACCGTAGGATTGAACTCCTCTCCCTGGTTGGATTATGATGGGAATTCTAGAACTTCTGGTATTCATGGTATTCTTTGAGTATTCTTTCCTTTTCCTTATTGCCCTCCGATTTCCTCTCCCCGATTGGGGCAAATATGACTTCTATAACTTTCTCAAGGTATTCTTGATCTTCTTATTATTCTGTCGACTGTAGAATCAAGTTCCTCTCCTCTTCTCGATCAAGAAAGAAGGGAATTTCTATTGTTTGTGACATTCGTGGCATTCTATTGGCTTCTTTAGTCTTCCTAAATCCCCTCTCCGCCGTTAGGGTGGAATGGGCATCTGGATATTCTCGATCTTCTTTGGATTTCTTCATATTCTTATCATTATCCTCCTGATCGAGAGATTGAGCTTCTCTTTTCAGGCCGAATTATAATTGTTATTCAGGTATTCTGGGCATTTTTTATTTTTGGCCATGGGATCGAGCTACTCTCCCCACTCGGATGATAATTGGTATTCCTATATTCTGGGCATTCTTATGCTTATTATCTTCAGTTGGAATATAATTGATATTCGGGTATTTTAGCCATTCTTATATTTATCATCTTCATGACCTTGGGGATTGAGCTCCTTTGCTCAGTCAGATTATAATTAGTATTCAGGTATTTCAAGCATTCTAATTTTATCTGATCATAAATTCTGATATTCTAGGACTGGAGTCTACTTCAGTTGCTAAATTCTTGCAAAAGACATAAGTTGTTGAAATTATGAAGCGGCATTGGCTTTCGTTTGGGCATCAATATGATTTTCTTCATGAGAGTTATCAAATAGAGATACATGCTTTCTTATTCCTATACTTTCTCCTTTTTTATTTCTATAAAGAGTTATATTTGTAAAATGTTTTTATTTTGAGATATGGTGCAAGATATCTGATATGTACCTTTTTTGATTGGTAGAAGTTCACTTCCAAAATAGAAAAAACTTCTTATGATTTCATGAACTTTCACTTTTTCTCTTTTAATGGAATGTTAATTCAGACCTCTTCCTTTTTTCCACTTATAAGCAGAACATGTTAGTCTTTATTTAATGAGGAATGAATTATTTTGTCTTTTAAACTAGTGACTTGTGCATACATTAGGATAAAAACATGAGGGCCAACAACTTAATATAAAAAGTGTCGTAATTTCTTATAAGTTAGAAGTTTATCTTGGTGTTACTTTAGGAATTTTCTTTTATTTATTAGGATGACATTATATAGAAATAACCTGATTTGGTGTTTTCTTTCTTGCAGGTTGACTGTGTCTAGAGTTTGAAGTAGTGTCAACCAATAAGTAAAAAAATCATTATTTGTCTTAACATTTTCTTGTCTTTAGTTGTTGTAATTGTGTCTATGTTTATAAATATTTGTTTTTTTTTCTTATAAATATTTTTAAGGTGTTTGAGTATCCATTTAAGGAGTTGCCAAAGTTGGGGCTATGCTTGTGTTGCCTCAACATCTTCACCACTTGTTTAAACACTTTAATTCCATTATAGTCTTGCATATATTTTTGAGGAATTATACTTTTTCATGCTGTTTTTTTGTACTTGATTGTTGCTCTATTTTATAGGCGGGATAATAATGGAATCAATTGCATTTTACTACAAGTTTTTTCCCTCTTAAGTTTACACTAGTTTGTAGTTATATTGTTCTTTGTAAAATAGAAAAATTAAGTATTTTAAAGAATAATTATAATATCAATTTGTTAAGCTAGTTGAAGACATTCTTAATATTTCTTCATAGCATGCTTTTTTACAAAAATGTTAATTTTATTCAACAAAACAAATTGTCAATTGACCTTTTTTTTGGTGACCGATTAATATTCTCTAATTAATAATTTATATTACTTAGTTACCTTTAAATAATATCCTTTTCATAATTTCTTTTTATTTACATCTTGACTTCTTTAGATATTTTGGATGACCTTTTAGATATTGATCAATTCAACTTTAAATTTGAATCACAATAATTTTTTTACTTTGCTTAGTGAAACAATTGCTTTGTTGAATAATTTTACCTAGAGTTGATTGTTCAACAAATCTAATATATTGTACAAATGTGGTGTATCTGATTGTTTTACTTTTGTGATTGAGTGGATAGATGCATGAAGCTATTTTCATGTTGCGTTGGGAGTTTTAAACTCTATAATGGCTTTCTATCCAGATCACTAATGCTCTTTTGTAATTTGGGAGCTTGTTTTTTTTGGAAGTTAAGATTTCTATACTTGTTGCATATAACAATTTGCTTGATATATGTGATATTGTAGTTTTTTTGTATCTGCACTAGATTTTAGCACTTACCTGATAAGGAATTTTAACATGTTTTTGGGGACAAGTCCAACAAGTCATTGATAAGATTCAATGCTTGTGTAGTTCTACTTGAGGTTCTTCTTGTGGAACATTTTCAAAGTTTTTTTTACATTATTTGTTATGTTTTATGAAAAGTGATCCTGCCCGAATGCTGACTCAACGGACGCTGGGCACGTGGCGCTCTCCGAGTTGCTGATGTAGATCTCCGACCGGTCGTGCGGACCTCCGGCGAACCTGCAAGGAAGTCGGGCAGGGAAGGGGTTCCCGGCGACGACCCTCCGACGCTCAAGTCAGGCAAGTGGACAACAAAAAGTGGCTCCGAATCTAGTAGAATGCATACCTCTGGTGAAGTGCGAGGCTCCTTATATAGAGCTGGGAAGGAGCTCATGCACACATACCGAGGCGAATACGTGTCCCCATCCCATACCTCAGTAAGGGCTTGTCAGAAAGCTTACCTGACACCATACTGCTACAGTCCAAGCACGTCTTCGATGGGACAGCGGAACCCTTTGTCGTAAGGTTTGGAGTATGGCCTGGCCATAGAGCATGCACGCTGTCAGAAGATGTTCCTTGTCCTTTTCTCCTTACTCCATGCCGGGTGTTCGGCAGGTCGCACTCCCCTCACGTCCGGCCGGTCATATGTACTGGTCCACTTAGGAGATTCCCGGTAATGCGCTCTGTGGAGACTTTGCAATATGCTACTTTATGCCTTCGGCCGAACGGGCTATCCGCTCGGCCATATGCCTCTGTTTAACCCGAGCGTCGAAATCCCTAGTCCCGTCGGGTAGTCTATGGTTCAGCTGGGACCCCGTTCAGCCGACCGGTCTACCCTTCTCCTGTCGGACGTCTGGTATTTTGACCTCCACGTGACGTTGACTCCTCAAAAAGGGGGTCCCCCGTTCTTACCGCCGAATCACTTGCCTCCCCTTCAATTCTAGTCGAAGGAGGCGATTAGTCCAACTGACTGGACCATCAGTTGAACCAAGCGGCGTCCTGCAACCACCATCCGCTCAGAAACAAAAGGGGTAGCTAAAACGCCAGTCAACGGCCACATTACTCAGCATCTCTTCGAAGTTTTCGCCAATCTCTATCATTAAGGTCGAGCACGCACCCATTAAATGCATTCCAGCAACTGGCTGCCACGTGGCGGTGCTGCTGTCATCGTACGGCGGCGGCGTGGTGCTCTGATGGGATCGAGGCGGTTCGAAATGAACGGCGCGATTCGTGCTCCGATTCTCGCGACCTGGATCCAACGGTGGAGGCCGCTCGGGCTTCGCCCTATAAAATCTTCGCCTTCTCCCCTTCACCGCATTTGCGTCTGTGCGAGTTCACTGCTTCCTCTTGCGTTCCAGACTCTCGGCGATCTCACGCTTCTGTTTTCGGTGATCTCCGGTGCTCTTCCCTCGATCTTCTTCTTCATTGTAAGGTTCTTCTCCTTTCTCTCTTTGGTTCTAGCATTTTCTTTGCACTTCTTTCCCAAGCTTTCGTCCTCGGGTACTATTCCGTTGCCATCTTCTTGCTTTTATCTTCTGCCTTCGTCTTTTTTGGTTTCGTCCGCTCGGACAATGGCCCAATCTTCTCAACCCGAAGACCAAACCCTCGACCCATGGTACACTACCATGGAGTCGCGCTTCGATCGGCGCGACGCCGACCTTCTGATTAATACTTTTGAGATCCCCTCCAACCTTGGATGAGACCTTGAAATCATCCTACCCACAGATTCCGCTCGGCCAAACAAACCGCCGCGCGGAGCGTTTTGTGTTTTCCGTGACCAGTTCATGGCTGGTCTGCGACTCCCCATTCATCCCTTCTTTGTAGATGTTTGCAACTTTTTCGGCATTCCGCTCGGAAGCCTAGTCCCCAATACTTTCCGCCTCTTATGCGGTGTAGTCGTCCTCTTTAAAATCCATAACATTCCCCTCCGACCGGAGGTCTTCTACTACTTCTATTACCCAAAACAGTCCGAGCCGGGCACTTACATGTTCCAGGCTCGGCCTGGCTTGGTTTTCTTCAATAAACTTCCCTCTTCCAATAAGCATTGGAAAGAATTTTACTTTTACATTCGCCTTCCCGAGCGGGCTCCCTTCCGTACCCAATGGCAGGTCGGGAATCCTCTTTCCCCAGAGCTCAAAAGATTCAAGACCCGGCCGGATTACCTTCACGCCGCCAACATGCTCGCCGCCCTGCGGTTTGACATCAACAAGTTCCTTCCGGAAGGGGTTATGTACATATTCGGCCTGAGTCCGATCAGAACCCCCCTCCCGATTGGCTTCGGTAAGAATTTTGCTTGGGTCATTTGCCTTGATTGCTAACTGATTTTCTTCTTTTTCATTTGCAGCGAATATTGTCATGGAGTCGGTGAAGGCTGGCCTTCTGAAGAAAAAGGCGAAGGCGCTCAAAGCCGCGGCTGCCAGAGAAATGGAGACGCTCGGCATCCAGCCGGTCGGTTCTAATGAAGAAGAGAGCGGAACTGATGCTGGGGAGTCGGCCGCTCAGGCTTCTCTCCCCGAGCAAGCGGCTGGAGCAACTGTTAGCCAAGAGCCTTCCGCTCGGGAGGAAGGTTCCACTCCGGAAGAAGAGTGACCTCTCCAACAAAAGAGGCATCGAGTGGAGACTCCCCTCCGATCAGCCACGTCCGCGGTTTAGCCGTCTGCCCGGGCCACTGCAAGCACTCGCGGTAAGGCTCCAGAGGTCGAGGCTATTTCGTCCGATCGGACCCCATCTCAATTGGACGCGTCGGCGGACCCTCTCGAGGTCGTTTCCGTCAACGTCCTTCCGCCCGCTCCCCAACAAGTCCCACGTTCAACCATTTTATCCCAATTTTCGGCACCGGCCTCCGATCCTCTTCCATCCTCCGCTCGGACGATCCTCGGTCATGGCCGCACTGTCCGGGTTACACTTCACCTTCCGACTGAAGAATTGCTGCCCGAGTCCGAGCGGCCAACTGCGCCTGAGCACAGCATCACCTTGAAGGGGCCCTTAGCTGAGATGTGGGCCGATGCTCGGGCGCGCGTCGCGATTATCCCCCTTTGTAATTTGGCCAACAGCCACATGCAAGAGGCCACGGGGGTAAGTTCGTTTTCTCCCAAGTTTTTTATGCATTCCTTCCGATCAGCCTATTAATGATTGTGTTAATTGCAGAGATGGGTAGAAGAGATAGCTGTATCCAACCGCCTGGTGATGGTGGACGAGGAATTGAGACAACTGAAGGCTGCAAGCGGTCCGTCCGGCTCCCAAGGCCCCTCGTATGCCGAGCTGAAGAAGGCTCAAGATTTGTTGGTGGCCGAGCAGAAGAAGACGGCCGATCAGGCCCACGCTTTGGCTGAGCTCGAGCGGCAAGTCAAGTCGCTAGACCAAAAAATAAACTTGGCCACCACTTGGAAAAACACGGCCATCTCCAATCTGGAGAAAAAGAATGTCGAGGCTCGGGGATTGGAGCAGAAAGTAAAGGAGTTGATGGAGCAGCTTGATGGAGAGAAGGCGGGTCGCTTGGCCGACGCAATCAAGCATAAGGACGAGCTGAAAACTCTGCAGGAATCCCTCGCCGCCTCCCAAGCTGCCCTCAAAGAATATCAGGAGGCCGAGCCAAACCGGGTCGCCGCCCTGAGACAGAATTACATCCGCTCATCTGAATTTTCGGAGAAGGTTTGTGAGCGGATGTATACTGCGTTTGACCTTGCTATGACCACCACGGTGACCTATTTGAAGTCCAAGGGGCATCTTCCCGAGTCTGCCGTCATCCCGGCTGCAGATCAAGTGGCACTTCTCAACAACATCCCAACGACGCTTTATGATTATATGGAGTAGTTTGTATGCAATCCAGCCGCCCAGCTAAAAACTATCACTTTTTGTAACTAGGCCGTTCGACCTTATTTTCTATAATGCTATGCCTTTCCCTTTGCTAATTCATATTCGTGTTGTCTGCTCGGCTTACTAACTGCCGTTTATATTCGCCTGCTTCTCATCGTAATTCTCCCTTCATCCCATCTTTCTTGTGTTCGAAAGGGGTTTTTACGAAGTATTTCGCGTGGATAGTCTGCTCGGATGAATGTATACTTTTTCGCCAACTGAAATTTACGCTAGCTGTTCGCCAAGTACCTTTGGTTACCTGGCCGATCGGTGACTTTATTGTCTTAGCCAAAGTATCTCGATTTTTAACGTCGGAGCTCGACGGTCTTCTACTCGGAAGATTTATAGACGCCGGCTCGTCTCTCGATTTTTAACGTCGGAGCTCGACGTTCTTCCGCTCAGAGGGTTTATAGACGCCAGCTCGTCTCTCGATTTTTAACGTCGGAGCTCGACGGTCTTCCTCTCGGAGGGTTTATAGACGCCGGCTCGTCTCTCGATTTTTAACGTCGAAGCTCGACGGTCTTCCGCTCGGAGGGTTTATAGATGCCGACTCGTCTCTCGATTTTTAACGTCGGAGCTCGACGGTCTTCCGCACGGAAGATTTATAGACACCGGCTCGTCTCTCGATTTTTAACGTCGGAGCTCGATGGTCTTCCGCTCGAAAGATTTATAGACGCCGGCTCGTCTCTCGATTTTTAACGTCGGAGCTCGACGGTCTTCCGCTCGGAGGGTTTATAGACGCCGGCTCGTCTCTCGATTTTTAACGTCGGAGCTCGACGGTCTTCCGCTCGGAAGATTTATAGACGCCGGCTCGTCTCTTGATTTTTAACGTCGGAGCTCGACGGTCTTCCGCACGGAAGATTTATAGACGCCGGCTCGTCTCTCGATTTTTAACGTCGGAGCTCGACGGTCTTCCGCTCGGAGGGTTTATAGACGCCGGCTCGTCTCTCGATTTTTAACGTCGGAGCTCGACGGTCTTCCGCTCGGAAGATTTATAGACGCCGGCTCGTCTCTCGATTTTTAACGTCGGAGCTCGACGGTCTTCCGCTCGGAAGATTTATAGACGCCGGCTCGTCTCTCGATTTTTAACGTCGGAGCTCGACGGTCTTCCGCTCGGAAGATTTATAGACGCCGGCTCGTCTCTCGATTTTTAACGTCGGAGCTCGACGGTCTTCCTCTCGGAAGATTTATAGACGCCGGCTCGTCTTCGATTTTAACGTCGGAGCTCGTCTTCCGCTCGGAAGATTTATAGACGCCGGCTCGTCTCTCGATTTTTAACGTCGGAGCTCAACGGTCTTCCGCTCGGAAGATTTATAGACGTTGGCTCGTCTCTCAATTTTTAACGTCGGAGCTCGACGGTCTTCTGCTCGGAAGATTTATAGACGCCGGCTCGTCTCTCAATTTTTAACGTCGGAGCTCGACGGTCTTCCGCTCGGAAGATTTATAGACGCCGGCTCGTCTCTCGATTTTTAACGTCAGAGCTCGACGGTTTTCCTCTCGGAGGGTTTATAGACGCCAGCTCATCTCCCGATTTTTAACGTCGGAGATCGACGGTCTTCCGCTCGGAAGATTTATAGACGCCGGCTCTGTTAGAATTTTTCGGGCCACGAAAACCGCTTTTCGCGTCGCGGAAACCCCGAAACACCCTAGCCAAGGATCTCGTGCAAAGAAAAATCCGATTCAAAAAATTCC
The DNA here is from genome assembly GCF_018446385.1 of Zingiber officinale. Classification (NCBI taxonomy): domain Eukaryota; kingdom Viridiplantae; phylum Streptophyta; class Magnoliopsida; order Zingiberales; family Zingiberaceae; genus Zingiber; species Zingiber officinale. Next base: position 90,588,223 of record NC_055990.1, read on the forward strand.
ACGTATTTATATCATGCTTAATACCCGAATATGTTAGATCTACTCCTAGATCTATAGTTTAAAGAAAAACTACCTTTGATGCGTGCCCTTCGCTTATCCCGCTCGACTAAGGTTGAAGTTGGATCTAGAGGGCACAAAGTAGAGCCCCTCTATATGTGTCCACACAAGCAATTAGGTGGAGAAGATGACCGAAACAAGGTGTGCTAGCACCTATGTGGTTTTCGGCCAAGAAGAGGAGGAAGAGAGGGAGAAGTTGCCGAGAGCACCAAGGAAGAAGAAGAATCAAAAAATTGAATTCAAAAAATTCAATCAATCCACCATATCATGTGGCCGGCCACATAAATGTCATTAAGTGGGCAATTAATGCTCTTAATTGCCCCCTTAATGTGGCCGGCCACTCATGGGTAACCTCCCATGAGGTGGCAAGCATGAGGTGGCATGGTGATGTGTAGCATCCCCATTGGTTCTCCCATGCCACCTCATCAAATGTGGTGGCATCCAAGTCAAGTCAATATTGACTTTCAACCTTCCTAATTTGGCCAAAGTCAAACATGACCAAATTAACTCCCTTAATTGATTTATCCAACATTTGGATCATACTTGAGTCTAACTCATAGTCAAGTCAAACTTGTGGATTTAGGTCAAGTCAAACTTGCCTTTTATAGACTTTCCATATTTAGCCAAGTCAAACTTGACTTCATCTTTCCTCTTGGTTCATCATATGAACTAGTCTCCATCTATTGCTCTATGTGTGTGACCCTATAGGTTCTTGTCAACGTTGGCAATGTCCCTAAATCCAATTAGGGACATAAGCAATGAGAGGTATCTAGCAACACATCATTGCTACCCAAGTTACAAGAATGTTGAGATCCAACATCACCAATATGACTAATAATTGTGACTCTCACAATATGTGACATTGTCCTTCTATCCTTGATATCTAGATTGATCTTATATGAGGCATAGACCGTGTCATCCTCCAATCAATCTAAGTGTCTTGAACTCCAAGTAGACTCACTATAATCAAATAAGCACAATATCACATATTGCCTTATTTGGGCATGGCCATGCACTTAGTGATCTCACTCTATCAAGACTATGATATCACTCCTGTAATATAGGAGGGATAGATCCCATCTACATCACTCACATCCCTCCGCATAATTTGTTACATACCCAAGAATCGCCTTTATAGTCTACGGGTGACGCTAGACGAAACCAAAGTACATAACTCCTTATGTAGGGAACCATGGTGACTTCAGGTCTAAGGACTAAAGTCATACTAATAGTCACTTGAGAAAGTATATGACACTCATATAACGATCCATGATACTTTCTCATGGCGGGTCATTCAGTATACATTCTCCAATGTATACCCATGTGTCAACTTGATATCTCATATCCATGACTTGTGAGATCAAGTCATCATGTTGACCTACATGCTAGTCTCAATGCATTAACATTGTCCTTCTATGTTAATACTTGACTAGGAATAATTAAGTGTAGTGTTCTCTATATCATCTCACTATCGATTTAACTAATCGATTGATATAGATATGAACCTACTACCCTAGGACATTATTATACTTATTTATATAGCACAAATACACACAAGTATAATAATCACAATGCCTTTATTTATATATCAGAAATATATGTACAAGAATATGATACAAAGAGTCCAAAAAGTAACCATCACATGATTGGCTCTAGGGCTCTCACTAACAATCTCCCACTAGCACTAGTGCCAATCGCTGTAGTATCTAATACCCAATGACCTAGTGTGACCATCATGCTTAGTCTGTGCCAAAGCCTTGGTCAAGGGATCTGCGACGTTAGCCTCTGTGGGTACTCCAAATCTTCACATCTCCTCGATCGATGATCTCTCGAATGAGATGGAAGCGCCAGTAGTATATGCTTTGTCCGCTGGTGTGAGCGAGGTTCCTTAGCTCGCAATAGCTCCATTGTTGTCGCAGAGAGCTCTACGGATCGATATGCTAGGAACCACCCCAAGCTCAGAAATGAACTTATGGATCCAAATCGCCTCCTTGCGCCTCCGATGCAAGAATATACTCACCTCCGTTGTAGAATTTGCAACGTGTCCCGCTCAACTCTTCCACTCACACCCACCATTCAAGCAATACCTAACCCCGATCGCGATCTCAGTAATCATCCCGGTCGGGTTTGAAGCTAGCATCGCTGTAACCCTTTACAACTAGATGCTCATCACCTCCAAATATCAAGAAATAATCCTTAGTCCTTCTCAAGTACTTAAGGATATTCTTGACCGCAATCCATGATGCTCACCTGGTATCTGCTCGTCATGCTCAAAGCATACGAGACATCGTGACGAATACATAACATGGCGTACATGATAGATCCTATGGCCGAGGCATAGGGATCTTATCCATGCGGTCCCTCTCCTCTCTAGAAGAGGGACTTTGAGTCTTCGAAAGACTCACACCATGTGACATCGGCAGATTTCCCTTCTTGGAATTCTGCATGGCAAACCGAAGTAATACCGTGTCAATGTATGTATTCTGACTTAGGCCAAGCAATCTCTTAGATCTATCTCTATAGATCTTAATGCCTAGAATGCAGGCTGCTTCACCTAAGTCTTTCATTGAGAAACAATTCCCTAGCCAAGTCTTCACAGACTGTAGCGAGGAAATGTCGTTCCCAATGAGAAGTATGTCATCCACATACAATACGAGGAAGACAACTGTGCTCCCACTAACCCTCTTGTAGACACAGGGTTCATCTTCGTTCTTGATGAAACCAAACTGTTTGATTGCATCATCGAATCGAAGATTCCAGCTCCGAGAGGCTTGCTTCAGACCATAAATGGCCCTATGCTGCTAGTATGCTGTGGATCTACAAAACCCTCAGTGTGTCATGTACACATCCTCGAGGAGGTTTCCATTCAGAAACGCTATCTTGACATCCATCCGCCGGATCTCATAATCATGGTAGGCTGCAATAGCAAGCATAATCCGAATGGACTTAAACATCGCTATTGGAGAGAAGGTTTCATCATAGTCAATACCATGAATATGCTTGAAACCTTTAGCTACCGATCTACCTTTATAGGTATGAGTAAGTCCGTCCATGTTAGTCTTTCTCTTAAAGACCCACTTACACCCAATAGGTTTGACCTTTCAGTGGATCAACCAAGGTCCAAACTTGGTTGGTGTACATGGAATCCATTTCGGATCTCATGGCTTCTAGCCATGACTCGAATCTGGGCTCATCACAGCTTCCGATAGGTGGTAGGCTCATTCTCAATGAGCATAACGTCATCCTGGTCAGCAAGAGAAATGAGTATCTCTCAGGTCGACGACGTACCCTATCGGACCTGCGAAGAGGTAGGTCTACATGAACGGTTGTTGTTCCACAACTTCTTGTGCAACAATCTCATCATCCACAACTCTTTGTGGTTCCTGTTCAAGATCCATCAATGGCTCAGTGTTTTGGTCGTTGTCTTGAACTTCTTCAAGATCAAACGAACTTCCACTAGCCTTTCTAGAAACAAAGTCCCTTTCTAGAAAGACCCCAGTCTTAGCAACAAACACTTTGTGCCGACTAGGAATGTAGAAGTAATATCCCTTAGTTTCCTTGGGATATCCTATAAAATAACACTTATCGGATTTGGGTCCCAGTTTGTCCGAGACTTGACGTCTAACGTAAGCCTCACAACTCCAATTCCTCAAAAAAGACACCTGGACATCTCTCCCAGTCCATATCCTATATAGTGTCTTTATCATAGCCTTGGATGGAACATAGTTAAGTATGAAGGCTGCCGTGTCTAGAGCATATCCCCAAAGAGATATAGGAAGATCTGCGTGACTCATCATAGATCGTACCATATCTAATAAGGTACGATTCCTCCTTTCGGATACAAGATTCCACTGTGGTGTTCCAGGAGGAGTGAGTTGGGATAGAATCCCACACTCAGCTAGATAGTCACTAAACTCATGGCTTAAGTATTCTCCACCTCGATCTGATCGAAGTATCTTAATACTTTTGCCAAGCTGGTTTTGTACTTCATTCTTGAATTCCTTGAACTTTTCAAAGGATTCAGACTTATGTATCATCAAGTACACATAACCATATCTATCGAAGTCGTCAGAAATGTGATAAAGTACCTATAACCACCCCGAGCAGTGATATTGAAAGGGCCACATACATCACTATGTATGAGTCCTAGCAAGTCTGTCGCTCTCTCGCTATGTCCACTAAAGGGAGTCTTGGTCATCTTGCCTAGAAGGCATGACTCACATGTCTCATATGATTCAAAATCAAATGAGTCCAGCAAACCATCCTTATGGAGCTGGGACAAGCGACTCTCGTTTATGTGGCCTAGGCGGCAATGCCAGAGATAGGTTGGGTTCAACTCATTTGATCTCAACCTCTTGGTACTCACGTTATAGATAGGGCTCTCTAAATCTAGAATATAGAGGTCATTCATCAGATGTGCACTACAATAGAACATATCTTTCAAATAAACAGAACAACATTTGTCCTTTATTATGAATGAAAAACCTTTATTATCTAAACAGGAAACTGAAATAATATTCTTTGTTAGTGCAGGGACATAACAACAATTATCTAGTTCCAATACAAGCCCAGCGGGCAGAGATAGAAAATATGTTCCTACAGCAACAGCAGCAACCCTTGCTCCATTGCCTACTCGTAGGTCCACCTCGCCCTTTGCCAATGCCCTGCTACTTCTCAGCGCCTGCACATTAGTACAAATGTGAGATGCACATCCAGTATCTAATACCCATGATGTAGAAATAGAAAGGTTGACTTCTATAACATTTATACCTGAAGTAGAAGCCTCGCTTCTTTTCTTCTTAAGATCCTCCAGGTAGATCTTGCAGTTCCTCTTCCAGTGCCCTGTCTGACCACAGTGGAAGCAGGTAGCATCCTTTTGCACCCCGCCCTTGGGTTTGAGTGCTGAAGAGCTGGCTTTGCCCTTGGTCTGGGTCTTACCCTTACCCTTGGGCTTCCACTTGCCCTTACCCTTGCCCTTTTGTACCATCAGGACGGTACTGGTCTTGGTAGTGGTGAGATTGGGCTCAGCAGTTCTCAACATGTTGAGCATCTCGGGCAGTGGTTTGTCTAATTCGTTCATGTTATAGTTCATGACAAATTGACGGTAACTTGCCGGCAACGATTGCAGGATCAAGTCAGTGGCCAGCTCTTGGCCCAATGGGAACCCCAACCTCTCTAGGTTCTCGACGTACCCAATCATCTTGAGTACGTGAGTTCCTACAGGGGTTCCCTCTTTCATCTTACATGAAAAGAGGGCCTGAGTCACTTCAAACCTCTCATGCCTGGCTTGCCCTTGATATAATTGCTTAAGATGGCCAATCATATCAAAGGCATTCATGTTCTCGTGTTGCTTCTGAAGCTCAGAGGACATGCAGCATAGCATTAGGCACGACACGTCTAACGCATCGTCTTGATGCTTCTGATGAGCATCCTTAATGCTACGAGCGGCAGAGGCTGGTGGTGCTTCAGGAACTGCTTGCTCCAGAACGTACAGCTTACGTTCCTGCATGAGGACTATCCTCAGGTTCCTGTACCAGTCCAGGAAGTTAGCTCCTGTGAGCTTGTCCTTCTCAAGGACAGATCGTAGGGAGAGAGTGTTCGCGTTTGGTGACATGGCAATCTACAACATATTAAACATGCAGAAAATCAATATCATATTCTATCATCTAATTAGGCCTTTAATTAAATGATGCTCCCACTGAATTTTGTGGGACAAGATCCACATCATACTACATCTTGAGTCAGCTTTGGCTGAATCGCCCAAGACCTAGTATGATCGGTAGGTAGCTAATTACCAATTACATCTCCATGCAATTCTTGTTTATAGGATCAAGATTTAACTTTTACAAATAATCTTGAGTTAGCTTTGGCTAAATCGCCCAAGATTATTTATAAACGTGATCTTGTCCTACCTTTCCAACTATTGGAATACGCCTATAGCTTCACTCGATCCAATTGAGCTTTGCTAGCTACTCAATCTAATTGAGCTCAATCTAACCCGAGCGTGATAGGCGGGACCAAGGTTGTCCCTCCGCATCCTACCAAGATTAAATGCGTTGCTCTGCTTTGGCAGATACGACAATCGCATATGATCGAGGTAGTGATGGGTATCATGGCCCGGTAGGCGTTTACGAGTTGATTTCGATTTAGATCTAATCTAATCGACGATGTGCATCATATTTAGGCGTAAATTAAATCTAATTTAAATCCTAAATGTGTATTGTGCACATCAAGATGTGGTTCCCACATCACATGTGCATCACATACACTCATGCATATTCTATTCTACACAAACATGCATCACATACACATAAGCAAAAATAAAATATATACATTTAAATTATGTGATTGGTCATGGCCCTACTAGGATCCTCTCTAGCCAAAGAGAAGATCCAATGGTCATCCTAGGGTCTAGGTGGCAGCTTCTCCAAGCTCCTCCTTCCGATCCCCATGTGTTGCCGGCATGCTCCCGCGAGTCCGTCTTCTCCGGAATTTCGTCATCTTCAAATTTTGTACATTACAAAATTTATACTCGAGTTACATTCGAGTCTTAAAACTAATTTTTACAGAAATAAAATAATGGAAAAAGGCAACACGCAGGTCGCATCCACAATACAGCACACACAACACATGACGGCACGCAGGCCGTATTATGAATTACACGCATAATTTTTCATAAAAATTCTGGGACTTGGGCCATGACCAACACATACTGTACATAATTCAGAATTGTGTATTTTTTTTATTTAAAATTTTTCTACTGATTTTTTCTGAATTTTTGAGTCCCTTCTCCACGGCGGTCCCGCTAAGCGGGTTTCGGGCGTAATCGCGGCACAAGGCCCCTTGCGGGGTTAGGGGCAGCGCCCCTATTCGCGAAATAACCTTCGCGAGTGTCCTCTTGCGATTATACAGCGCCCTTTTTCGCTGTCCCAAAATCTATTTGGGTGAAACTTGCCGTTTCGGAGAAATTTTTCTCGGTGACAAAAGTGTACAAGTGCTTCGCACTCGTTCTTTCGCCTCTACGAGAAAAATACCCAAAAATTCCTAAAATTTAGAAAAATCACAGAAACTTAAAAGCATCTAAATTTTGTATCTAATACAGGAAAAAAAAAATAAATACGTGCTTCGCACGATGGCTCTGATACCACTGTTAGAATTTTTCGGGCCACGAAAACCGCTTTTCGCGTCGCGGAAACCCCGAAACACCCTAGCCAAGGATCTCGTGCAAAGAAAAATCCGATTCGAAAAATTCCACGTATTTATATCATGCTTAATACCCGAATATGTTAGATCTACTCCTAGATCTATAGTTTAAAGAAAAACTACCTTTGATGCGTGCCCTTCGCTTATCCCGCTCGACTAAGGTTGAAGTTGGATCTAGAGGGCACAAAGTAGAGCCCCTCTATATGTGTCCACACAAGCAATTAGGTGGAGAAGATGACCGAAACAAGGTGTGCTAGCACCTATGTGGTTTTCGGCCAAGAAGAGGAGGAAGAGAGGGAGAAGTTGCCGAGAGCACCAAGGAAGAAGAAGAATCAAAAAATTGAATTCAAAAATTCAATCAATCCACCATATCATGTGGCCGGCCACATAAATGTCATTAAGTGGGCAATTAATGCTCTTAATTGCCCCCTTAATGTGGCCGGCCACTCATGGGTAACCTCCCATGAGGTGGCAAGCATGAGGTGGCATGGTGATGTGTAGCATCCCCATTGGTTCTCCCATGCCACCTCATCAAATGTGGTGGCATCCAAGTCAAGTCAATATTGACTTTCAACCTTCCTAATTTGGCCAAAGTCAAACATGACCAAATTAACTCCCTTAATTGATTTATCCAACATTTGGATCATACTTGAGTCTAACTCATAGTCAAGTCAAACTTGTGGATTTAGGTCAAGTCAAACTTGCCTTTTATAGACTTTCCATATTTAGCCAAGTCAAACTTGACTTCATCTTTCCTCTTGGTTCATCATATGAACTAGTCTCCATCTATTGCTCTATGTGTGTGACCCTATAGGTTCTTGTCAACGTTGGCAATGTCCCTAAATCCAATTAGGGACATAAGCAATGAGAGGTATCTAGCAACACATCATTGCTACCCAAGTTACAAGAATGTTGAGATCCAACATCACCAATATGACTAATAATTGTGACTCTCACAATATGTGACATTGTCCTTCTATCCTTGATATCTAGATTGATCTTATATGAGGCATAGACCGTGTCATCCTCCAATCAATCTAAGTGTCTTGAACTCCAAGTAGACTCACTATAATCAAATAAGCACAATATCACATATTGCCTTATTTGGGCATGGCCATGCACTTAGTGATCTCATTCTATCAAGACTATGATATCACTCCTGTAATATAGGAGGGATAGATCCCATCTACATCACTCACATCCCTCCGCATAATTTGTTACATACCCAAGAATCGCCTTTATAGTCCACCCAGCCACGGGTGACGTTTGACGAAACCAAAGTACATAACTCCTTATGTAGGAACCATGGTGACTTCAGGTCTAAGGACTAAAGTCATACTAATAGTCACTTGAGAAAGTATATGACACTCATATAACGATCCATGATACTTTCTCATGGCGGGTCATTCAGTATACATTCTCCAATGTATACCCATGTGTCAACTTGATATCTCATATCCATGACTTGTGAGATCAAGTCATCATGTTGACCTACATGCTAGTCTCAATGCATTAACATTGTCCTTCTATGTTAATACTTGACTAGGAATAATTAAGTGTAGTGTTCTCTATATCATCTCACTATCGATTTAACTAATCGATTGATATAGATATGAACCTACTACCCTAGGACATTATTATACTTATTTATATAGCACAAATACACACAAGTATAATAATCACAATGCCTTTATTTATATATCAGAAATATATGTACAAGAATATGATACAAAGAGTCCAAAAAGTAACCATCACATGATTGGCTCTAGGGCTCTCACTAACAGGCTCGTCTCTCGATTTTTAACGTCGGAGCTCGACGGTCTTCCGCTCGGAAGATTTATAGACTCCGGCTCGTCTCTCGATTTTTAACGTCGGAGCTCGACGGTTTTCCTCTCAGAGGGTTTATAGACGCCAGCTCGTCTCCCTATTTTTAACGTCGGAGATCGACGGTCTTCCGCTCGGAAGATTTATAGACGTCGGCTCGTCTCTCGATTTTTAACGTCAGAGCTCGACGGTCTTCCGCTCGGAGGGTTTATAGATGCCGGCTCGTCTTTCAATTTTTAACGTCGGAGCTCGACGGTCTTCCGCTCGGAGGGTTTATAGACGCCGGCTCGTCTCTCGATTTTTAACGTCGGAGCTCGACGACCTTTAAGGCTAATTTTAACACGGCCGTTCGGCGAAGATATTTGCTATCTTATCATTCTGTTTCCTGTTTTACAAGGACATGGACGACCAAAACATATATAAAATTACATTTAGCACACCTCTCACCCAGCTCGATACGGTTGGAGATGATTCACGCTCCATGGTCGATCCAGCCGTCGTCCGTCTTCATCCTCCAAATAATAAGTGCCCGAGCGGTGCTTTTCGATGATTTTGAAGGGGCCTGCCCAGGGAGCCTCCAGCTTGCCGACATCGCCGACCGGCTTTACTTTCTTCCAGACAAGGTCGCCAACTTGGAATGCTCTAGGGATCACGCGCCGGTTGTAATTCTACTTCATTCTCTGCCGGTACGCCATCAGCCGGACGGACGCCTTGGCTCGCTCCTCGTCAACCAAATCTAGCTCCATGTTCCTCCGCTCGGCGTTGCCATCATCATAGTTCTGGATCCGAACGGACTCGACGCCCACTTCAACTGGAATCACCGCTTCACCCCCATACACTAAGTGGAATGGCGTCACGCCCGTGCCCTCCTTCGGGGTCGTTCGGTGATAAAATCCGCCAAGGACTGCGCCTTTATCGCCGAACGGGGTTGGTATTGAATGTCAAATTCGCTCAACTCCGTTGTCCATTTGACGAGCTGCCCGGACGCTTCTGGATTCAACAGCATTCTTCCCAATGGACTATTCATCCGGACGATGATAGTATGAGCCAAGAAATAGGGACGGAGGTGCCGAGCGGCGAGGACCAAAGCGAAAGCCAGCTTCTCGAGCCCAGTGTAGCGAGATTCAGCATCTTTTAAAATATGGCTTAGAAAATATACAGGTTCTTCTCCGCTTGCCCTTACTAGTGCCGAGCCGACTGCTTGCTTAGTTGAAGATAAATAGATACAAAGTGGCTCACCCATAGCTGGCTTGGCTAGCACAGGCAGAGAGTTCAAGTATGTTTTCAGATCTTCGAACGCCCGATCGCATTCTTCGTCCCAGTGAAACTTAGTGGCTTTGCGCAAGATTTTGAAAAACGGTAGGCTCCGGTCGGTAGTCTTGGAGATGAATCTGGACAAAGCAGTTATCCGACCGGTCAAAGCATATATCGACCGAAATAATTCCCATCGAGGTGGGAGTAGAATCTGACAGAAGACAATTATATGATGGGGACAACGAAGGTCGACGACTCATGGAGCTAGACTTGATAAAAGAGGTTAGAGATAAAGCTGCTACTCATCTTGTATCATATCGACAGCGGATGAGACAGAACTATAACAAAAGAGTCATCCCCAGATTTTTCCAAGTAGGGGATTTGGTATGGAAGCGAATAAAACCTATCGGAGATGTCAGTAAGTTGACAACACAATGGGGAGGACCTTACAAAGTGGTAGAAAAGCTTGCATCAGGCTCATATTATCTCCAGGATGCTGAAGGAAGAATTCTGAAGCCCCCTGGAGTGCTAACCATTTACAGCCTTATCAAACCTGACTAGATCATACTAATTAAGAATGTGTGTGAAGAAACAAATCACAAGTATTTGAAGTCCCTGGTGAACTGAGGACAAGTATACCTGCAGTTTATGTACTTTACTCCTTTTTAATAAAAGTCAGGCAATCAACAGGGGAAAACCCTAAAGGCCTATTCAGCTCCCCCCCAGAAAAGCCAAGAAAATTTAAAAATCATCACAAGGTTAGTACAAATATCATATTTTTACATAGAATGAAGTCGATCGGAAAATCTTATGAAGTAACTCGGACGGGTCTTCATAAGAGGAACCGGAGACTCTAAACCATCAGAGAACACAAGTCGATCGGGAAATCATATGAAGTAACTCGGATGGGTCTTCATAAGAGGAACCGGAGACTCTAAACCATCAGAGAACATAAGTCGTTTGGGAAATCTTATGAAGTAACTCAGACGGGTCTTCATAAGAGGAACCGGAGACTCTAAACCATCAGAGAACATAAGTCGATCGGGAAATCTTATGGAGTAACTCGGACGGGTCTTCATAAGAGGAACCGGAGACTCTAAACCATCAGAGAACACAAGTCGATCGGGAAATCTTATGAAGTAACTCGGACGGGTCTTCATAAGAGGAACCGGAGACTCTAAACCATCAGAGAACACAAGTCGATCGGGAAATCTTATGAAGTAACTCGGACGGGTCTTCATAAGAGGAACCGGAGACTCTAAACCATCAGAGAACACAAGTCGATCGGGAAATCTTATGAAGTAACTCGGACGGGTCTTCATAAGAGGAATCGGAGACTCTAAACCATCAGAGAACATAAGTCGATCGGGAAATCTTATGAAGTAACTCGGACGGGTCTTCATAAGAGGAACCGGAGACTCTAAACCATCAGAGAACATAAGTCGATCGGGAAATCTTATGGAGTAAATTGGATGAGTCTTCATAAGAGGAACCGGAGACTCTAAACCATTAGAAAACACAAGTCGATCGGGAAATCTTATGAAGTAACTCGGACGGGTCTTCATAAGAGGAACCGGAGACTCTAAACCATCAGAGAACATAAGTCGATCGGGAAATCTTATGAAGTAACTCAGACGTGTCTTCATAAGAGGAACCGGAGACTCTAAACCATCAGAGAACATAAGTCGATCAGGAAATCTTATCGAGTAACTCGGACGGGTCTTCATAAGAGGAACCGGAGACTCTAAACCATCAGAGAACACAAGTCGATCGGGAAATCTTATGAAGTAACTCGGACGGGTCTTCATAAGAGGAACCGGAGACTCTAAACCATCAGAGAACACAAGTTGATCGGGAAATCTTATGAAGTAACTCGGACGGGTCTTCATAAGAGGAACCGGAGACTCTAAACCATCAGAGAACACAAGTCGATCGGGAAATCTTATGAAGTAACTCGGACGGGCCTTCATAAGAGGAACCGGAGACTCTAAACCATCAGAGAACACAAGTCGATCGGTAAATCTTATGAAGTAACTCGGATGGGTCTTCATAAGAGGAATCGGAGACTCTAAACCATCAGAGAACACAAGTTGATCGGGAAATCTTATGATGTAGCTCGGACGGGTCTTCATACGAGGAACCGGTGACTCTAAACCATTAGAGAACATAAGCCAATCGGGAAATCCCGTGAAATAACTCGGACGGGTGTTCATGAGAAGGATCGGAGACTATAAACCATCACAGAACACAATCGAGAGAAAAATCTTATAATTTCAAAGCCTAATTGACTAGGGTTATCCAGACATGACGACAGGATTCAAAAAGGGATTCTATACATATGATACATTATTCGTTTGGAAGTCTATCCATTTAGAAGTCTTTATTTAAAATTCGTCTGGAGTAATATATTCAACTCAGAACTCAGGAATTTTATGCAGTTCTTTATCTAGAAATCAATTGAAATTATACATTCTTTTGGAATTATGGAGTACACCAGATATTGTCTGCAGAAGGATTCATCAGAACAAGGCTTAACTTCACGAGATGAGCAAGGAATTCTCGAATAAAGTTTATATTTAATACTCATAAGCATTTCAGAAGGGGTATTCTCAAACCAGCATAATAAAGAAGCAAGTAAGTATCAAGAATTTCTTATATACTACAAGTACTTGATTACCAAGCTTTAATTATACTACTTTTCATTATCAATTCTTATATTACATTCTTTTTATGAATAATTTCCTAAACATTCGGAAAAGGACCTTTCAAATCTGCGGGCAGTTCTTCGTTAAGCCTGCGACGATTTATGAAAGAAAGGGGAGGTTCCTTGGGTAGATAACCACCCTCTCTTAGTTGTTGAAGAACTCTCGATACAGAATGATTCAGAGCACCCACTATCCTGCGGACAAATTCTTGGGCAAATGATGAAGACTTTAAATAGGCCTGCCGCTACTCTTCCCACCGACTCTTTTCTTGCTCCTTATAATTTTGGAAATCTGCTTGCAATTTTGTGTTTTGTTCTTTTAAAACATCCTTCTCTGATTTAAGCTGTTCCAATTCCTTCTGGAGCAGTGATAATTCAACATCTTGAGCTCTCCTCTGCTCTTGTTCCTGTAGGAGAATGAAATCATGAGAGGCTAAGTCCTGAGCTTGGTCAGAAAGACAGGCATTATGAAGCTTCTCTACTTTCCCTAAAATAAGACTTTTTTGAGAAGCATCTGAGAGAGCTTTCTCTTTTAAAGCAATCTCTAGTCGAAGACCAGAATGTAGCCGATCCACCTATAATTCTAAAGTTCTTCTGGCAAGCTCTTTATCTTTCAATAATTGCTGGCATTCCTTCAATTCTTGTTTCAAGGTCCCCAACTGTTGATCTTGTAGGGCCACTTTTTCTTGCAACTGAGCCCAGTCGCTATTAGAAGCAGGAGAAGTAGACCTCAACGTTTCCAATTGAGCTTTTAATTTTTGGTTCTCCTGATCCTTAGCTATAAGTAGCTGGTCAATGTGTAAACTTGAGGCAAGGAACTAAACAAAAGGATAATATAGTTAGGAATGAGGATACAAAGTTAATAACTTATAACTAGAATTACTTATAGCCGCTGCCTGACAACTATGACGATCAGCTCGGTGTGGAAGACTAAGGCCTCTTAGTTGTTCACAACCCTGCATCCAAGATTCGGCTAATAGACCTTGTAGTTGCAAAGAACCATAGCTAGACGGACTAGAAGGTTGTCCCAATTGAGAAGGTAAACCCGCAGCCTGTCTAAACAAAGGACGGGGAAGGGAAGAAGCAGGAGGCGAAGAAGAAGAAGAAGATGCAATAGAAGGGAAAGGGATAGTAGAAATGAGAGAAACAGGGGAAGAACTAGATGGAATAGAAGGTAACAGTGTAGGATGGGTTGTTGCAGTTGTGGGAACACTAATAGTCGAGGGAATGGCACCAGGAGAAGACCTCCGGCAAGGCGTCTGTTTTGCTCGAGGCCTAGAAGCCATGGGAGGCAAGGCCAAGGCCAAAGATGCAGAGGACCTAGAAGGGATAACGGCCATCTCAGAAGTAGAAGCAGAGGGAGCTAAAATAATAGAAGAAGAAGGGATAAGTAGACCAGGTCTCATCATCCTAAAAGCAGGATTAGAGATAATATGGGTTGGAGTTATCGGTGCCTTACCTCTCTCGAGAGAAATAGGCGCCGGGACAAGAGGACTTGCACAAAAGTGCCAAAAAAATCACTAAAGGGAGAAGCCTCAGTAAGATTTGGCTTTTTAACCAAGGTAACAAAAGGCTTTTCTTCTTCCTCTTCCATGAGTGCGACCGCCTCTGCCCGTCGTTCTTCTTCAGATAGTAAACCCAAGGTGGAAAAATTAGGACCCGATCGACGGTCACGTAACCATTCTTCTCCAAGATTATTCACAAAAGACTTGGTCATGATAGGATTCTTGTACATAAAGGCTGGAAGAAGAACATCAGCTGAAACACAGTGATTAAACATCGTTATAAAAGAAATGTATTAAGTAGTGAGTATGAATTGAGATGTTTTTACATACCAAAGGAGTCATCCAAAGGGGTGTCAATCTTGCCTATTCCGAAAGGAAACATTAAACCTTCCACAATTAGATGCGGCAAGCTGAATTTTGCTCCCCTCAGTTTAGGTAGAGCAGAAGCAACAGAGGGATCGTCAAGAAGATCATGGGTGCTAGGAAGTGGAGGTAAGTCATGTATCCATTGAATAGGAAACGGAGGGGGAGAAGGGAGACGCATATAAAAAAATTTATGATACCATTCCCCCTGAGGAGGAATGCGGTTGAACAAAATAGCCTTGGGACGGGATTGGAATTTAAAGATACCAACATCCACACGACGAGGAATAAAGAAGTGATGAAAAAGATGTGGAGACAAGGGGAAATCTAACAGTTTAGATACCCCAATAAAACCCATAAGAATGAAAAAGGATTGAGGGACAAACTGGTTGAGTGGGATATTAAAATAACGGCTGACATTACAGAAAAAAGGGTGAAGAGGAAAGTGAAAGCCCTGAAGGACTTGATCTTTGAAGATAGAGATACACCCTAAGGGAGGAAGATGTAGACCCTCATGAGGAGCGGGACGGATGATATAAGAAGGAAAACCATAGGTTGCCTGTAAGTCCACTTCTTCTGTATCTATGAGGTCGAAAGAACATGAGAGAAACCATGCAGGAGGAGAAGCCGCCATATGAAGAAATGATCAGAGAAAGAGGAATCAAGGAAGAAGGCGAGAAATGGAGGAAAGCAGGAGAAAACTTCGTAACCCTTGTCTCTCTTCTGGCCCTGTGCTAAAACCCCCAAACAGAAACAGCATAAGGAAAAAGGAGAGTAAAAAGGTACTTAGAATGTCAATCGTGATAAATGAGTAATAGCATTAAAGAATAAAATCAAGGGAAAGAAATAAAGTTAAGTAATCTACCTTGGAAAATATGTGAAGTTTCCCTAGAAGTAATTCTTAAGAAAACCTGACAAGTACAGAGAAAAATTAGTACAATAATTATAAGTTTAGGGTACGGGTGTAATAAAATAAAAGTTGAGCACCAGATATTAGTTAAACAAACAAGACTTGGTTAGAGGATACTGGATACGATCTGCAAATATGAAACGGACGGTCCTGATGGATCAGTCGAGACAAAGAGCGAACTAGTATGTTGACCAAAAGCTTATCATAATGAGTCAAATAATATACACTATAATAAAACCCTGTGAGACTAGATTAATACGTGAAAAGGACATGTGAAGACATAGGGGTAAATCGGTCGAGTAAAATAAATCGACTAATATTAAAGACATCATGATAGAGCTGTGTTAAATCGGGCGAGACATAACTGCGCTATGGAATATCGGGCGATATTTATCAATCTTGATATATATCGTCCGGCCATAAGGAAACGATCTAAGACATGATAATCTATTGGGAGAGATTGTATGGTGGCAAACCGAGCAACATTGGACACATTTATATAAAACAGATAACTATCATGAGAAAGAGTGAAATTGATAACAAAAGGAGAATAAGCAGCGTTATGTGAAATCGTCATTACAAAGTTTCAGCCCGCTTCTTTACAAGAGTTAGAATTCAAGTCAGAGTCAACTTAGGGTACAGATCAGGGGGTTTGTTCTCAATCAATCTGTGTCGATTTAATAAATTAGGAGGAGGGTCACGAGATAAGTAACTCTCTTCTCTTAATTGCTGAATTGCCCCTCGAGCTCCTGCAGTAAAGGCTGACAAGATGGACTTCACAATCGGCCTATTGAATTCAGGAGACTCTATCATGGCAGTGGCCCGCTCCCTGTAACGAACATCTTTGTCACCCTTGTAAACCACCAGAGCCATCTGAGAAGTCTTCAATTCAGCTTCTTTTGCAGAAACTTCGGTCTTGACTGAGTTAAGGGAGGTATTCAAGGAAGTTATTTCATCTTCCTTCAGCTGCGGCGCTTTGAGTTTCTTAGCTAGTTCTGCTTCATAATTATCCTTTGATTCGCCAAGTTTGGAAGTCAACTCTTGGTTAAGATCAGTAGCCGATTTAAATTTCATCTGAAGACTTTCAATTTATGCTTAGAGTTGTTCCTTGGCAGCAACAGAAAACGAGGCAGAAGATAACTCAGCAACCTCTTGTTTCAGCTTATCATTCTCAGATCTCAACCTCTTATTCTCAGTGTATAAGTTGTGCAGTAGTCGAGAAAAATCCATATTTTCTATCCATCGCTGGAAGTACAACAAAAAGCCATAAGATAATAGTTGAGAAATAGAAAATAGGCGTTAACAAGCATACCTAATTCTCCTTATGAGAGAAGCGATCAATTGCCTCAGGAATAGAGAGCTCTTCAAAAAGGGGGCAAACTTCATCCCAAGAGTTGGCAAAAGAACCCCCTAATAATATGGGGAGAACAGGAATGGCGGAGGAACCAGCCGAGAAGGAAGAAGTAGGAATAGAAGGGGGAGCAAAGACTAAGTAAGAAGAAGACGAGGAAGGTAAAGATCCAGAAGTTGGTATAGATAGAGGAAAAGTAAAAGAAACATCCCCAGAGGCGCTGGCACTAGAGAAAGGCGAGGCAGGAAAATTAAGAGAAGGATAAAGCTCCGCCAGCGTCGGCTCATCAGAAGGAAGGTCAGCCGAAGCAAAGCCTTCTGAAACCAACTCGTCAGCAGGAAGAATGAGCCTCCTTTTTGAAGGAGGAGCCCTGGTTAGTTTACGCCCTGGATGCTTGCCCGTGGAAATTTCAGTTATCAATTTACTGGGGCTATCAGGAGATGTGAGTTCAATAACAGGGAGAGTAGCAGATGAAGAAACAACAGCAACTGCTGGAGAAGTAACAGTGGGTACAAGATTGGGAAGGATCTCTGCAGAGGGATCTCCAGGAGCTTCAAGAGCTTCAAGAGCGCCCGAAGAACTGGGTACTTCAACTAAAGGAGCTGGTTCTTCAATTGGGGGTGGAAGAACAATAGCAGCTAGAAGTTCGGCTTCCTTGGCGTGAAGTATGTCCTCTTCCACACGTAGTTCTTCGTCAATCAAAGCGTCATAGAAGCTATCCACTACATAGAGAAGAGAAATAGTTTAGTTAGTTAAAAACAAGAAAAAAAAATAAGGTGTTACCTAAAGGAACTCGAGTATCAGGTCTGACAAGGCTTAAGCCAAACAGGTACAGGAGATCAATTCGGAGCCACTTAAGAATAGAAAGTCGATGATTTAACAATTTCTCACAATAAATAGGGAAAGAAGGATGAAGATGAAACTCTTTGACGTCGGGCAAGGGGGGCAAAAAAGATTTCCAAGCATGAGACCAAGGAATAGGTCCTGGAAACTTTAAGAAGAAAAAACGAGATTTCCAGGCTTTGAGAGACGATGGCATATCTCCAAAAAGAACCATTTTAGTTCACGACTGGAATAAGAAGACACTAGGTTCCGAGCACTTGGGATAAGAAAACATGAAGAAATTTTGAGGAGTAGGAGGAATATCCCGTAGACGAAATAACATGTAAGTACCACATAGATAACGAAATGCATTAGGGGCGAACTGCTGCAAAGGAATATCAAAGTATTGACTTATTTCAATCAAGAAAGGAGGAATGGGGAACCTGAAGCCCCCTATCAACTGGTCCCTGAAAAAAGTCACGCAATTATCAGGAGGACGATGAGGTCAATCATTCGGTGTTGGGATTATGATGCTATATTCCCGAGGAATTTCATACTGACGACGGATAGCTAGCCTCGCATTTTTATCAAAGGAAGAGGACATATGGACATACCACGGGGCGATTGCTTCCTCAGCCATGGACAAAAGTATAGGCTAATGAAACAATAGACTACTTACTGAAGGCAAGAAAGAAGATCGCCAAGAAATTATGAGCCCGAGGTTTGGTTGAAGACTGCAACAAGAAAAGAACGCTAGAATAGAACAGAAGGGACAAAGTTTAAAAGGAGACGAAGGGTTTAGGGTTTGGAAGATGCACAACCGTCGTCAGATCAAAACATTTTGTGCAGCAGGCGCGGAGGATCACAATAGAAAGGTAGAAAACCCACGTGACGTAGCGGTCAGAAAAAGTATGTGTCATACTATCATAAAAACATTCATAGCGGATGTGATAGGTCGGATCACGCTGGGGTTGGTAGCGTCTCGGGGTATGCTTCTAACATTCTCTCACCCGAAGAAGAGGCAATCACTAGCTAGGAAGCTTCGAAAGAAGACGTGAATAACTGGGTATAATAAAATAAAAAGGACAGAACTTTTGACTAAACCCAGGCTAAAGACAAAAACATTTAAGGATGGAGATTTAGGGGAATAATCAATTTTAAATTAATATCCTTATAAAATACAAACTAGTATTTATCAGAGTAATTTTATATTAATATAACTGTGATTATGCTAGATAAGTATAGTGTTGACTTTGATCAACGAGACAAGATTGGCTGGTATAACATTAGTTATAATATGAAGATGTTCCAACAGTTAAGATAGCCTTAGCTATAAGAAATAACACATAAGATACACCAAGGAACGATGAATGCCACATCACATTTAATCTGGTAAATTACAGAAGGATTCAATAGAACCACTTAATTCAATACAAAAGTTTGTTTTTACACTTAGAATCTGATCAGGTACACAACATTACATTTTCCCTCAGAACAGTAAACCTCAGATAGATAACAAATATTACAAACATAAGCTCTTAGAACGTTCGAAAAATTCCAGTCCCACTGGATTCAAACCTACCATGGAGCGGAGATGGAAATAGCCCACTTCGTCCAAGCTTGTCAAGGCTCATAAGTGACAATATTCTGGTTGGGACGAAGAAAGCAACAAAAGTAGAAAAGCTCAAGGGCAGGAGGACGGAGAAAGGTCCATACAGACCATGATGGAAAAGTAAATGTAAAAACCACTTCCCCTCTCAAGCCGTCTGAGCTCAGCAAGTGAAGCAACCAAGTTTGGCCCAAGGGTAACATGTGTTGTGCCCTTCACACAACACTCATGGGTCATTTGGCTGCCCCTCTATGAGTAGCAAAAATCTCTCTGATGTTTCTTGAGTCCTTCAGAGCACCGGCATCTTTGGATGAAAAATATGAATGGTGAAGCTTCATCTCTTAAGAAAATCCCTTGAACCTTAGAGGTAGCTGGAGCAAAAATCCCAATAAACTCATATATAAATCTCACCTTGTCCGACAAAGGTCGACCCCAAAGAGGGGAAACCGAGACCATAACCTTAGCAATAAAAGGTGGCAAGGAAAAAAAAGAACTGAAATGGGTGGTGGATGAAGAGAAGGTTGTAACCCTATTTAAAGAAGCAAAAAGCTCATAGGATCACTATACTTGGTTTAGAGAGACAGTTATATTCAAAATCTGTGAGGTCATTTCAATATCTGGAGCAGAGTCACGGGTAGGAAAAGACAAGACCATACTTATGTCTAGTCAGTCGTCTACACCTCCTTCGACTAGACTTGAAGGGAAGGCTAGTGATATGGGTTAGGTTTTGTGGGTCCCCCGATGAGGAAAGAAAAAGAGGAAAGAAAATCAAAGGAGATAGGCTAATATCGGCCGAGACATACCTTCAGGATGAAGGTAGGCTAATATCGGTTGGGACATACCCCGATAGGAGGTAAGCCTATATCGACCGAAATATGCTTCCCAAGAGGAAGATCTATACACCTCAAGGGAGGTAGGCTAATATCGGCCGATACATAAGAGGTAAGTCAATATCGACCGAAATATGCTTCCCAGGAGGAAGATCTATACACCTCAAAGGAGGTAGGCTAATATCGGTTGATACATAAGAGATAAGTCTATATCAACCGAAATATGCTTCCCAGGAGGAAGATCTATACATCTCAAAGGAGGTAGGCTAATATCGGCCGATACCTAAGAGGTAAGTCTATATCGACCGAAATATGCTTCCCAGAAGGAAGATCTATACACCTCAAAGGAGGTAGGCTAATATCGGCCGATACATAAGAAATAAGTCTATATCGACCGAAATATACTTCCCAGGAGGAAGATTTATACACCTCAAAGGAGATAGGCTAATATCGGCCGATACATAAGAGATAAGTC
Source organism: Zingiber officinale (assembly GCF_018446385.1). Classification (NCBI taxonomy): domain Eukaryota; kingdom Viridiplantae; phylum Streptophyta; class Magnoliopsida; order Zingiberales; family Zingiberaceae; genus Zingiber; species Zingiber officinale. Next base: position 90,609,130 of record NC_055990.1, read on the forward strand.
TATATCGACCGAAATATGCTTCCCAGGAGGAAGATCTATACACCTCAAAGGAGGTACGCTAATATCGGCCAATACATAAGAGATAAGTCTATATCAACCGAAATGTACTACCCAGGAGGAAGATCTATACACCTCAAAGGAAGTAGGCTAATACGGCCGATACATAAGAGATAAGTCTATATCGATCGAAATATGCTTCCCAGGAGGAAGATATATACACCTCAAAGGAGGTAGGCTAATATCGGTCGATACATAAGAGATAAGTCTATATCGACCGAAATATGCTTCCCAGGAGGAAGATCTATACACCTCAAAGGAGGTAGGCTAATATCGGCCGATACATAAGAGATAAGTCTTTATCGACCGAAATATACTTCCCAGGAGGAAGATCTATACACCTCAAAGGAGGTAGCCTAATATCGGCAGATACATAAGAGATAAGTCTATATCGACCGAAATATGCTTCCCAGGAAGAAGATCTATACACCTCAAAGGAGGTAGGCTAATATCGGCCGATACATAAGAGGTAAGTCTATATCGACCGAAATATGCTTCCCAGGAGGAAGATCTTTACACCTCAAAGGAGGTAGGCTAATATCGACCGATACATAAGAGATAAGTCTATATCGACCGAAATATGCTTTCCAGGAGGAAGACCTATACACCTTAAAGGAGGTAGGCTAATATCGGCCGATACATAAGAGATAAGTCTATATCGACCGAAATATGCTTCCCAGGAGGAAGATCTATACACCTCAAAGGAGGCAGGCTAATATCGGTCGATACATAAGAGGTTAATATCAGCTAGAGCGACCAACACCTTGGAAAGATACTTGACAGAATATAGTCTATTACTAGATAAGATAAATAGCATAAAAGGGTGCGAACAGGAGCCTCATGAGAAAAATAGAGATAAATATTTCAAATAGGATGATTAATGAGAATATCTGCAATATGTAACCACATGACAGGTATTATATATTTCAGCAGGAAATATGCTTTCAGATTTTTTTGCAGGTGCTAAACGACAAAGGAGGTACATCTGGGGTACAAGAAAGATTCCTTAAAAGTCATTTACTACAAGTACATAGCTGACGTCATCTCATTACGAACTCTAATAAACCGGGGTCCACTTCATGACCACGGAGGTTATATGAAGTGGTATGAAAGGGGGAATCCTCTCCGTTGGCTAGGTAAGTTCACATCATTGTGCACATTCATAACCCTAATTGTTCAACTACTGTTCATCTCCTTCTTCCTCTTTCCATACTGAGAGAGATCACTAATTTGAGCGTCGGAGGGCCTAGCCAGGGATTCCCACCCGGGTCTTAGGTCACTGACGATAGTGTTGGTTGATCTCTTGTGCGCAGGAAGTCTTGGAAGCTTCGGATCTGGGGTTCTTCTCTTCAGTTTTAGATTTCTCCTTCATCATCGGGTCTTCGTGCGAGAAGGGCTTCCGGTGACTCTATTTTTCCCGATCCGCTTTGGGTTTCTCGGATCGGTATTCTGCAGACGTTATTCTCCATCGGCACGACATTATTCTTTATCAGCACGATGAGTTTCTTTCTTCTGGATCTCCGTCTGGTCTAGCTTCTCAGACAGGATCAGTCGCCTTTTGTATTTTTTTGATGATTTTATTCTCTCTAATCTCTTTACTTAGTAGTGTCTTTTGATGTCTGTTGTAGTTGCTAGTTTGTCTAATTTATCAACCCAGTTGGAATGTTCAGAAGGTTGCTTATGAAGCTACCTGCAAAATTGTCTCTTCTTTGGAAATTTTGTTGGTAAATCTTCTTCTTGAATATAGGTGTTGGTTGTCTTTAGTTATTGAGAAAATTTCACAATTGAAGTATATGTAAGTGTTTGTGTTCCTTACTAAATCTATGTGCTCTTTGTAACTTATGGTCAATTGTGATCTAGTAGGTTGTTGCCTTAGTTCCTCCAAAACTTAAATGAATTACTTTGTATGGTTGGGGCATATGGACACCTAGATCTGCTTAACCCCATGTTGCCACTTTATATTGTGATGTGTTTAATACTTATATTCATGCTATTTGATGCTTATACTCTAGTTGGAGTCATACAAGGTTTAGGCTTCTTTGATTGAGAATTTGCTCTTTTTGTTTCTCTCTTCTAGGCATATGGACACCTTTTGGTTTGTTTTCATTGCCTAGTTGTTTCTAGTGTTTGTTTTTTCACTTTTGGTGCTATATCAAGTTTATTCCAAACTTCTTATGCAATTACTAGTTTCTTATTTGATTAATTTTCTCAATTAACTTCCTAAGATGATGCATGCGTGGTCAATGACACACAGAGTTGGTATGAGGCACAAATCTACTATCTGTTAAACTGTTAGTGAAATGTTTTCTTCTTATTGCAACTGCAACTATTTCCTGTTTCGATGGTTCATATTTCTAGCTGATAATTTGTTCACATCACCCTTGCATTGCCAACAATGGTATAAGCAACCATGTATGGAAGGTAGGTCAAGTTCCCAAAGGCCCTTCGTAGGGGTATTTTTGAACAAATAGTTAGTGGTCTGTCAGTGTCATGTAAAGTTGGACCACCTCCAACAGATTGGTTTACCTTTAAATTTCCAGTTTATTTCTATCTAAATTTAGTTATCATCCAACTTTACTTGTTGCTAGATATTCTTTTTGATTACTTCATTTATGCTAGCATGCACTTCACAATGACTGCACTTTCTACTTCTGAGTCTCCACGGCTACTACACCTGGGAACTTCTGATATGATACTTCTGATCTATTTTTTTAGTATTAGTTCGTTGTTACCATATTTTCTCCCAACAAATATTTCTTTACAACTTGTTCACCCGTTTTCATTTTCTTTATTGCTAGATTGTAAGTTTAGTTTATATTAGTTTTAGCTCATGAGCAGCTAAATGAGTGTCAATTTTTTGGATTCATATGTATCTATGTTGTACTCTTAAAATGATAGGTCATATCGAAAGAAGGTTCATTGAGGTGCCTCTCGGAGCTACATGGGCTCTGGCAACAATCAATGAGAGCTTCAGGATTTGATACAATTCAGGTATAATGTGCTTTGCTAACATATTATGATATTGTGAACTTGCACTTTATTTGATATGCTCCTTAATAGATATGTCCTTTGGAGAGGCCTAAGAAATGGGGAGTATCTCCTTTAATTAAATCATTTACTTTTCCTATTAAAGGTGGTTTTGCAATGGAGTTGAATGTTGCCCAGTTTTGGTCTAGTGGAATTCGTAGCCATGAAGTAACTCTTGTAGATTTTGAGGTAAACAATGAAGAAACTAGCTATTTCTTGTCAAGCATCTATCATTAAAATGGAGTGATAGAAAGTTCTGAGGTGGACTTTGCATTCCTAAAGCACTCACCCTTTGTTGCCTATATTTTTGCAAGTGACTTATTCAGATTTTCCACATCCCCCAATATGTTGAAAAATGAATTATGTAATTGAATTATTGTTTTACTAATTATAAAGTGTATGGATGCCTGTTATGGTTAAGTTTTATTTTCTTTGAGATTTTTAGCTTTTTGCGATTCAAAATCATTCAACTATGGTTATGTATGACTTTTCAGTGGCTAATTAATGGATCAGTTGAAATTTGAGAGAACAAGATGCTTTGGGGTTAGGCAAGTTAATTGCTCTCACAAATGAGACACTGAAGGAGTTCATTAAGAAAAAAATATTTCAAAGTGAGTTTGTAAAATAAAATTCATGGCTTTAAATATTCTTGAGAATAAATTTCAAACAGACCATATGATCTATCTAAAATAACTTGCCTAAGTAGTTAAAAAAACATTTGCCTAAATGATTCAATATTGTGTATGATGGATTTGTTAAATTGAATTTCCATCAATGCTACTATTTTTTTTTTTGCTATTTTTCTTCTACCATATACTTGTTTGGAAGGAACCAATTAAATTGGGAAAGACTTTCTTCTACCATATACTTTTGATTCTTTTGATCATTGTTTCCTGTTCACATGTGTTGGGCTTGAAATTTTGTTGGTCATCCCATATGGAGTGCCTAAGTCTTGTTATCATACTAGAAGAAATGAAATAATAATTGTACATTGCATTGAGGCTATGTCATGCAATCTTATTTAGTCTCAGTACCTGGAAGATAATGATTCGACTACAAGTACTTATGGGTTTAACTAAATCTATCTCTTGGCACAATCCATCCACACTGCACCGAAGTTTTCCAACTTTTATTGATACTCTCAAAGATGCCTTGAAAGATGACTAGGTACAAATCTTAGCATCGGTATATGTACCATTTTTGCTATTCAATTCTAATGTCATTCATTTATTTTTGTGTGTGGAAATAGTTCCCAATTTGTTAAACGGCAACCATAACAATCAAAAGATTACTCTGGTTTCAAGTTGGAAAGGAAGGAAATGTATGTTCACAGCTCGTGCAGTCACTTATCTTAGCTTCTCAAGATGACTTAAGTGAGGTCAGAAGAAGAGCCCTCTTTTGCATAAAGGCCTATGCAAACATATGCATTTTAAATGTGTGACTGACTTTCCCCTAAATCTATAAAGAAGCCACATTGAAATTTGAATTTTTCTAATTGTTTCCATGATTGCATTAGGTAAATCTTGCATTAGTTATTGCAAGTCTTTAGATTCACATATTGCCCAATGACAACAAGAATGAAATTGAGTGTGCTATGATGAAGAGTTGTGCTATGTTTTGATTAGTTAACAAAGGAAATCAAATATGTTTGAAATTTTGTTTATCATAGTTTTTTTACTGCTATTCCTTGCAACTTATTTGATTTCCTTGGTTCATTAAGAATGAAATGATAGTTAAATTAGATATTATTACAATCTATTATAATTATATGTTGTCATATTGAATTGTCTTTGAAATATATGATACAAAATATGGAAACATGAAAAGTACACCATCTTAAAGCATATTATTTTTTGGTTCCTTCAAGTGTTCACCTAGAGGTTCTAGGAAATATATCTCGCCAAAAACTTGACAAGAGTCAAATTAGGAATATGGAAAGTAGCTTGATCAACATTATAATCATCACTTGTCCTTGGATCATTCCAATTGTCAGAAATTTCATTGTGATATCATAATTTATAAAAAAATTTGAAAATTCTACTAAAATTCCAGCCTATATCTGGGAGTTTTGATCAATTTACACTAAATTCAACTAAAATTCCAATCTCTCTGTTTCAATTTTCATTATGATACTTCTGACCTATTTTCTAGTACTAGTTCATTGTTACCATATTTTCTCCCAACAAATTTTTCTTTACAACTTGTTCACCAGTTTTTCATTTTCATTATAATTTTCACTTGCAGTTTTTCTTTAATTTCATATTATTTTCAATAATTCTTATTTTTTATTATGTAATTGACCATTTGTTGTAGGTGGAGACATCCAATTTGCAAAGTCATACATGACCAAATTTGCTAGGGGAATTTCAAAGCTTTTTGAAAAGAGGTATTTTATTTTGGACATATCGGTCAATTAATAAATTTTGTCAACTTGTAAATAACTGCTAAGATTGATAATGACAATATGCTCTTTCATTATATGTTTGGATTCTTGTTTCCACTAGCTTATATGTGGCTGATTTGTGAATGTTCTTCTCTTTTTCTTGAAATTTGATAAGGTAATTCATTATCTAATCTCATTTATTCTTTTTCATCACTTTGAATGACATGAGAATGTTCTCTTTTCTTTGAAGTCTAGAGGGTAATGTTGAGTTTTGTGTTTTTAATTCAAAGTATTTTTCTTGTTTTTAGTTGTTATGGTAATGCATATGTGAATGCATTTAGTCCCATATTGCTAAGCTAAGAAGGTTGGAAGACCTTATATATGGATCCCTTCCATCCTTGCTTAGCAAAGTTAAGGGGACCTACATGCATGCGCGGGCCGAGCCCAAATCAGGTGGTTTCGGGGGTTCGAGCCGGAAATCCATAAATCGGGCGCGACGCACACGATCATCGTGCGCAGGGGGGTGCAAATCCCCAGCTTGTGGGCCTCACGCTTGCAAGCAGCCTGGTTTGTTTTTGCCAGTCCTTGGTTTGGTTTGGCTCGGTTCTGTCCCGCGTGTGAGGGAACCAAGCAGTATCCCACGTGTGAGGGATTTGACGCTTTTGTTCGCTGGTGAAGCAGTGCTTACTACTTCGAAGTGAATAAATGTTGCGCCTCTGTTCCTCGTTCGATATCTCTCAAACAGTCTGCTCTTCTCCTTCTTCCCTCTCTGTGTGTGTACGCTTTTGTCCAGAGGCTTGGTTCCGCGATCTGAGGTTGAGTCTGAGTGCGACGTTCGTCTTGGAGTGCACCTATGGACGACGCGAGTGGTTGTCGGATCTCGAGAGAATTTTGCCGGAGAGCCTCTGCACCGTGGGCGGCAATAAATTCTCTAAAGACAGTCGGTACGCTGACGCTTCAACCGGAGATAACAATTTCTCGACCTTACTCTTTTATTTACAAGTTTATTGCATGCTTGCTTTTTTGGTGCAAACATATTACTGTGTTAGTGCTCTCCTACAACAACAATTTTAGAGAATTTATTACTAGTATCAATAGACATGATGAATGATAGGGTAACGGGTTCTGATGAGGCTAGCGCCAGACCCGAGAGATTTTTCGGGCAAAACTTCAGACGTTAGCAATAACGGATGAAATTTTAGCTTACTACGCTAGGGCTATTCTCCGTTATAGAAATAGATCCTCCTTCACCTGATGAAAAGGAACCTGCCTATAGTGCTGCCTTACAGAGGTTTAAGGAAAGGGATTATCTCTGCCATGGGAGGATCCTGTTTGCCCTCTCAGACGCACTATTTGATGTATACTGCTCAACGGCTTCGGCTAAAGAGCTGTGGAAATCTTTGGATAAAAAATACAACTCCGAAGATTCTGGTTTAGAAAAGTGTAATGTGGCAAAATTCCTAAACTTCAAAATGGTTGAAGGCAAATCTGTGGTTGAGCAGACACATGAATTCCAAGTTTAAATTCATAGTCTTGCTGAAGGAGATATGCCATTACCCGAAAAATTTCAGGTCTTGTCTATCATCGAAAAATTACCTTCGAGTTGGGAAGATTTTGGCATGACTCTTAAATATAAGAGAGGTAAAATCTCTCTAGAAGATTTGATGATTGTCTTAAATATCGAAGAAAAACATCAGAAGCAACATAAAGATGATGATAAAAGAATGCCTATGGATTTTATTCCAAAGGCAAACGTAGTAGTCTCATCTGATAAGAAAAAAAATTCAAAAATCAGAAAATAAAAAACTAGATGAAACCCAAACCAAAGGTTCAAAAGAAAAATGAACCAAGTCGTGCTGGGCATGTGGACAAGTTGGACATTATGTCAAATTCTGCCCTAAGCAAAAGGACAAGAAGAAAAACCAGAGCAATATGCCTAACACCAATGCACAAGCAAATGTTGTGACTGTTAGTGACGACACCAACAATAGGTTTGTTACCTTCAAACCCGAACTAAACTTGATCTATCAACCCAATGAATGGTTAGTTGATACAGGTGCTAATGTGCATTGTTGTGCTGATCGCTCTGCCTTCCTTACTTATCAGGTAATTGAAGGCACTTCCGTGACCATGGGGAACCATTCTGCAGCTAGGGTGTTTGGCATAGGACAAGTTGACCTGAGGTTCACCTTTGGAAAAGTCCTGTCACTGCATGAGGTGCATCATGTTCCAACGGCCCATCGTAATTTGATTAGCGGGTTAAAGTTAGTCCACGCTAGTTATGAGCTGAACTTTAAATGTAATAAAGTTGTAATATTACATTTAGGAACATTTGTTGGAAAAGGTTACCTTAATGAAGTTTTATTTAAACTCAATGTAGAAAATGCTATTTTAAATAAATCTACTGATATTAGTTGTTTATACAACAATGAGTCTTATGTTATATGGCATGACAGATTAGGATATGTCAATTTTAATACCGTAAAAAGGATGATGAATCCATGATTCCTAAGCATGCTATGAATAATAAGAAAAAATATGAAGTTTGTGTGCAATATAAACAACCCCGTAAATCTTTCAAATCAGTTGATAGAAATTATGATATTTTAGAATTGATTCATATTAATTGTTGTGAGTTTAACGGTGTAATAATGAGAGACCATAAATGATATTTCATTACCTTCATTGATGATCACTCTCGTTATTGTTATGTTTATTTTCTGAAAACTAAGGATGAAGCTTTAGATAAATTTATGATTTTTAAATCTGAAGCTGAGAATCAAACAAATAAATCTATTAAGAGGTTAAGGTCTGATAGGGGTGGAGAGTTTACCTCGAACTTGTTTCAAAAATTTTATCAAGATGCAGGTATAATTCACGAGGTAACTGCTCCATATAGTCCTTAATCCAACGGTATAGCAGAATGAAAAAATTGAACCCTTGAAGATATGATTAATTCCATGTTAGGAAGTTCTGGGTTACCCAACTTCATGTGGGGGGGGCTCTATATACTGCATGCCATGTGTTAAATAGAGTCCCCATGAAGTCTAGGGATAAAAAGCCCATATGAGCTTTGGAAAGGCCGGAGGATAAGGTTGAAATACCTTAAAGTGTAGGGGTGCCTTGTAAAGGTACTAGTATTTGAACACAGAAGGAAAAAACTTGGTCCAAAGACCGTAGATGGTATCTTCTTGGGTTATGCTCAAAATAGTATTGCATATAGGTTTCTGATTATTAAATCTGAAATTCCTAGAATAGATGCAAATACTATTGTAGAACTTCGCGATGCTACATTTTTTGAGGATATATTTTCTATGAAGACGAGAACACCTCAATGTATATCTGGTATTCCTACTAGAGATAAATCTGCTGTCGTAGTGGTACCATTATCCGTGGTAGGTACACCTTCCTCAAGTCACTCTAGATTAGATGAATCTAGTGAGTGTACAGAACTGAGAAGGAGCAAGAGGCAACGTGTGTCTACGGATTTAGGCCAGAATTTTATCACCTATAATATAGAAGGTGACCCTGTGACATATAGAGATGCTATAGCTTCTTCTGAAGCTAAGCACTGGAAAGAGGCCATTAAAAGTGAAATGGACTCTATTATCTCTAATGTCACTTGGGAGTTGGTAGATTTACCTCTTGGGTGTACCACTATAGGATGTAAATGGGTGTTTAAGAGAAAACTAAAACCTGATGGGTCAGTAGACAAATTCAAAGCCCGCCTAGTTGCTAAGGGATTCAAACAGAAAGAAGGGATTGACTATTTTGACACTTATTCTCCTGTTACTAGAATTACTACAATCCGAGTGTTAATAGCATTGGCATCCATATATCATCTTGAGGTCCATCAAATGGATGTCAACACGGCATTTCTTAATAGAGATCTTGAAGAAGAGATATATATGGATCAGCCTGAGGGACATGTAGTTTCTGGAAATGAGAATAAAGTCTGTAGGTTAGTAAAATCTCTTTATGGTTTGAAGCAAGCCCCAAAGCAATGACACGAAAAATTTGATAGAGCTATGCTATCGTTTGGCTTTGAAATGAATGACTCTGATAAATGTGTGTATGCTAAAATGAAAGGTGATAATTGTATTATCTTATGTTTATATGTAGATGATATCCTACGTTTTGGTTCTAACCTTTCTATTATTAATGAGACTAAGGCCCTCTTGAGTGATAAGTTTGATATGAAGGATATGGGTTGTGCTGACATGATTTTAGGGCTGAAGTTGACTCGTTCAACTGAAGGAGTAGCAATTTCTCAATCACTCTATGTTGAGAGAGTATTAGAGAAATATGGCTATAGCCAAGTTAAATCTGTCGTCACACCCTATGATCCTTCAAAAACTCTCCACAAGAATAAGAGTGGTGTGACAGTGTCTCAATTAAGATACTCACAAATAATAGGTAGTCTAATGTATTTAGCAAATTGTTCTAGACCAGATATTTTTTTTTCTATAACGAAATTGAGCAGGTTTACCAGCTGTCCGGACAGAACGCATTGGGATGCATTAGTCAGAGTACTCATATACCTAAAAGGTACTATATCTTTGGGCTTGTGGTATGGGAGATTCCCTGCAGCCCTGGAGGGATATAGTGATGCTAGTTGGATAGCTGACACTGCTGAGTGTAAAGGCGTTACTGGTTATGTCTTTACACTTGGAGGTGGTGCAGTTGCTTGGAGGTCTGTTAAACATACGATTATAACCCATTCTACATCTGAGGCAGAATTGTGTGCTTTGGATACCACAGTAACTGAAGCTGATTGGCTTAAGGGTCTTCTTTCTGAAATTCCCTTGATGATGAAGTTAATACCTTCTATTTCAGTACACTGTGATAATCAAACAACAATAGCTCAGATTGGAAGCTCCAAGTATAACCAGAAACAGAAGAGACATGTACGAATAAGATTAAAATCTATTCGTGAGTTAGTGTCTCTTGGAGTGGTGTTATTGGACTTTGTAAGTTCAAAGGACAATATTGCTGATCCACTCACTAAAGGACTTGATTCTGAGAAAATCAAGAGATCCAGTAAGGGAATGGGACTGAGGCCTATCCTGGTTTCATCTATAGCGGCAACCCAACCTATCTGATTGGAGTTCCCAAGAAGTAGGTTCACTGTGGTATAAACAAGTTATAAGGGTGAACCGTAAGCATCAAATTGATTGAGATGTAATCTCATAGTCTCTTCCCTGGATAGATGCTTGACTGCTAGTAAGGATGAGCTTAAGAGCTCTTAATGAGTTCAAGGTCTTAATGACAGGATGCTCGCAGTACATCCTTGGAGAACTCACCTATGTAAGTGTAACTGTGGGGCCGCAGTGTGGGGGGTCTAGGCAACTCTCCTTAGCACTTATGAAATAAGATTCGGTGGCATGACCATAATGCACCAACCCAGAAGGATTCAACCGTCACCCGTGATGAGTTGTTACCAATTGATTTTCACATATAAAAGGTTTAAGTTCAAGACTGAGTTCACTTCAAACCTATGTGAATAAAATTGGTGTACTTAGATGAAAATTCAAATCGAAAGGTATTTTCACTAAAAGCTCATTGCAACCAAGCCTCAGGACAAGTCTTTATTTTCGACCAAAATAATTTGAATTAGTGGGGGATTGTTGAGTTTTGTGTTTTTAATTCAAAGTATTTTTCTTGTTTTTAGTTGTTATGGTAATGCATATGTGAATGCATTTTGTTCCACATTGCTAGGCTAAGAAGGTTGGAAGACCTTATATATGGATCCCTTCCATCCTTGCTTAGCAAAGTTAAGGGGACCTACATGCATGCGCGGGCCAAGCCCAAATCAGGTGGTTTCAGGGGGTTCGAGCCGGAAATCCATAAACCGAGCACGACGCACGCGATCATCGCGCGCAGGGGGGGTGCAAATCCCCAGCTCGTGGGCCTCATGCTTGCAGGCGGCCTGGTTTGTTTTTGCCAGACCTTGGTTTGGTTTGGTTCGGTCCCACGTGTGAGGGAACTGACGCTTTGGTCGCTGGCGAAGCAGTATCCCACGTGTGAGGGAATCGACTCTTTTGTTCGCTGACGAGGCAATGCTTACTACTTCAAAGTAAATAAATGCTGCGCCTATGTTCCTCGTTCGATATCTCTCGAATAGTCTGCTCTTCTCCTTCTTCCCTCGCTGTGTGCGTACGCTTTTATCCTGAGGCTTGGTTCCGCGATCTGAGGTTGAGTCTGAGTGTAATGTTCGTCTTGGAGTGCACCTACGGACGACGTGAGTGGTTGTCGGATCTTGGAGAATTTTGCTGGAGAGCCTCTGCACCGTGGGCGGCAATAAATTCTCTAAAGACAGTCGGCACGCCGACGCTTCAACCGGAGATAACAATTTCTCGACCTTACTCTTTTATTTACAAGTTTATTGTATGCTTTCTTTTTTGGTGCAAACATATTACTGTGTTAGTGCTCTCCTACAACAACAGGTAATTCATTAACCTATAATATTCCATATTGGTTGAAGTATAGGAGTCTCTACTAATAATTTCCTATAGCAAAATCTTTATTTATATGAGAACAACAACCTCCAAACTATAGTATCTTATAATATCTCCAAGCAAGATTGGATTTCTCATCTTATTGAACCTCTATGTTATTCCCTATCGGGATTGGTTTTTTGATCTTATTAATATTCCCCAGCGAGATTGTTTTTCCTGATTGTATTGGTCTGCACCCCGAGCGGGATTAATTTAATCTTATCCATATCTTATTAATATTCTCCTAGGGGATTGGTTCTCTGATCTTGCTAATAGACCTCAACAATATTAGTTTTTTTAGATCTTTTTGGGTTTTTCACTTACTATCTCTGGGAGGGATTGTAATTCATATCCTATTATACTTCTAGATATTGTCTAGTGAACTTTCTGATATCATTGACATATCCCCAGGCTATATTATTCTATAACAACCCTTGGGCTAGTCTCTTTACACAAATATCCCTAGCGGATTGGTTTTCTCACCTTATTGGTATTTTATCCTCGGACGTGGCTCATCTCCTAGTCTTATCAGTATTTTCAATATTATTCCTTATTGTTCGATCCGGTTGGGACATTATTGGACTTCTAGTATTCTTAGTTTTCTGGTTATCATACTCCCGACCTAGGGATCAAACTCCTTTTCCTGGTGGGGACATTATTGGACTCCTGGTATTCTTGATTTTCTGGTTATCATCATCCCAGCCAAGGGATCAAACTTCTTTCTCTTGTCTGGACATTATTGGAGTTCTAGTATTCATGAATTTCTTGTTATTATCCTCCTCATATAGGGATTGATCTCCTCAGCCTGGACATTATTGATATGCTCTATTGGAATATTATTGGACTTATGGTATTTTTGGTTTTCTCGTTATCATCCTCCCAACTAAAGGATCGAACTCCATTCCTCGGTTAGGACATTATTGGACTTCTAGTATTCTTGATTTTCTTCTTATCCTCCTAATATAATGATTAAACTCCTCCCTATCGGGACATTATTGGATTATGGTATTCTTGGTTTTCTGGTTATCATGTTGGGCATTTAATGCATTTTTCTTCTTATTATCTTAATGGTCATGGGATCGAGCCCATTGAGATTACTGCACCAGGTAACCTTTAGTCTTGTCTTCTTGTCTGTTTTTGAGCACGCCCATTGAGATCACTGCACCAGGTAACCTTTAGTCTTGTCTTCTTGTCTGTTATTGAACTTTCAGTTTTTTTTTTCTTCCTCAAGGAAGATTATTATGTTTTATGGGCTATGTTTTGACACGACTATTAACAATATTAAGTAAGCTCTTTTCTCCCTATTCTGCAAGTCTGCAAAAGGTGAAATATGCCACCTTGGCGGCCCCCCATGTGTAATGCCCAAAAATTCTCAAAGTTATTTTAGAAATATTCTATTATTTTTCTGGAATTTTAGGATATTCTTCTGGAATTTTTAGAATAGCCGAAGTAGCAAAATTAAATATAAACGTAAAATAGCCTAAGCGGGAATTGAACCCGAGACCTATGGACTCTATGACATATAGGGTGACTTTAGTAACCAAGGGGCTCCAGCAGAGGTGTGCTGAAAGAAGAGGAGAACAATTATACTTAAGGTTTAGTTGGGGTGTATTAATCACTTAATAAAAATTGGGAAATAAAGTGGAGAGTTGTTATTTTTGATCGGCAATTCTCTTCTCCCTCACCCTCACCCGACGCCGCCCCTCTTCTCCTCATCCTCTCGGCGCACAAGCCCAAGAGACCTAGAGTTCCATCCCTAGGATCGTAGGAGGACCTTCCGACGACAACTCCGGCATGAGGACGTTCTCTCCGCGAGAAGAACGCATAGACGTAGGAAGATCGTGGAAACAATCTTCTTCTCCGGAAATCTAGCGATCGGATTGTAAGGAAAGTTAGCGCAGGATGTAAGTAACCCCTCACCTGCAGTATAAGTAGCTAATTGTATGTTTTTATGCCTTAGTTCGCTTTTATGTTCTCAGTTTAGCCATATGCAGAATTAGAGCACACCAAGTGCTCGATAAAATGCCTAGTATAGTTAAATGCTACAGTAGACATTTTAATAGCTCAGTTAAATGCCCTAGATGCATTTTAAATAGCATATATAGCCTTGCTTCAGTGATATGGGACAACGGTCCAATGGGTGGGCTCCCATAGTCACCTCTAGGTTCAGATAACCTAACTCTAGGTTCAGATAACCTAGTAAAAGCAAGATATAATAAATCAGTTTATAAACAGTATTTTACTTTATCAGTGGCACTGTACTGGACTTCAGTTGTTCTTGGGTTGGGCTCCCATAGTCGTCCCTAGGTTTAGATAACCTAGTACCCTACTAGATTCGGGACTTGCAACCTCGGGCCTAGTTAGGGAGGCACGCACAGCAAGTACAGTTGTCGGGCCCATCAGCAGCATGTTTAGTATTTTTATCTACTTATGAAAATAGTTTTCAAACTTCACAACCAGATATGTGAATACAGCTTAGCTTCAGTTTAGTTTCTTATTGTTATAACAATTAGCTTAGCTTATGTATCGATTTAGTTAGCTTGTTGATACAATGGATAGCTTTATGTTCAGTATTTGTTAGCATGACTTCCATGTTCATATGCCATGTTTTAGCATTTTCAGCATGATCATTAACATGTATTTCGAATAGCATCCTAGAAAGCATAATTTCTTCGAATGCATGTTTTGTGAGGTAGATGGTTTCTTACTAAGCTCCCAAGTTTATAGTTTAATTTTCCTTATGCTGCAGATAAAAGTAAAGGAAAGATGGATTAGCGGAGGCTGGAGGGCAATGCGACTGGATGTGTGTGAGGAGGAACTTGGAATAAAGACTCTTGCGAAATAGCCCACCAAAAGATTTAGTATTTATGTTTTTAGTTACTTTTCTGCACCTTTAGATGTTTCAGTGTCTTGAATTATGAAAGTTATGTTTAGATTACTCATTGTTTGGATATTAGATAGCTAACCATGAGTACTGACATGCCTAGTAGTAGTGTGGTGTCTTTTGTTGATTTCTGAAGGTCCTGTACGAGGTTGGGTCTGATTTCTGCAGAAATCAGAAACCCAATCGATTAGCCTATCGATTGAGGAGTCCTCAATCGATCAGCTGATCGATTGGAAGAAGTCCCCGCGTACAGAACACCATTGAGTCGATCAGCTGATCGATTGAGGAGCCCTCGATCGATGAAACCGCGATCTGCCGCGTACAGAGAGTTGATGAGTCGATCAGCTGATCGATCGGCCATGGATCAATCAGCCGATCGATCGGGAACTTAAATCCCGTGAACATAGAGCTTCTGAATCAATCTCTGGATCGATTGGCCAGACTGGATCGATCAGCCGATCGATCCAGACGGGACTTCCGTGTACAGTAGCACGTGGGATCGACCAGTGGATCGATCAAACCACTCCAATCGATCAGCCGATCGATTGGAAAGTCTGATTTCAACCAGAAGTGTCTGATTTCAGTTTTTGATCAAGTGGGAAGGTTAGATTCCCTTCTTAGCATATGTATAACTTCAAAAGTGTAATCTGAATATAAAATCCAGATTTCATAGCAATTAGCAGAGGGTTTTAATTAGTTCAGCTTTTCCGCACCTTATAGTTTAGTTTAGCCTAAATATTGTAACCCCCGACCTTACAATCTAGACAGTAGGAGGTGGGGTGTTACAGAGTGGTATCAGAGCAAGTTCGATATTTCCTCACAGACGCATCAGCATTGAACCTGCAGCTTCCAATAAGACTATCTCTCACTTTATTTATGTTTCTTGCTTTCATGTTTATAAATAACTACAGCATATTCATATATGATAGCATCTAACAAGATCATAGTAGGTATGTAAATATGATTGTAGTAGTTATGTATGTTCTCTATTTCCCTAGAAAATGGTACGAGGATGCCCAGCTAGAATGGCACTAGCTACTGAGCCCCAGCATGAGGCAGGCAGTTCAGTGCCTCCCTCAGACCTTACAGCAGTAGTGGCTCAGTTACAGAAACAACTAGCTGAACGGCAACAGGAGATAACCACCCTAAGGGCTAATCAGCAGAACACTCCCACTATCACTCCAGAACCTAACTTAGCAACACCAGTCCAACCTGCAGTACCAGTAGCCCCAGCAGCGGGGGCAAGGAGAGAATCTTATCTGATCCAGTGACAGAAAATCAAGCCAGAGAATTTCTCAGGCACCAGTGAACCATGGGATGCCTAAGCCGGGTTCAAAACACTCGAGAATACGATGGAGCTTCTAGGCTGGCCAGAACATGAAAAGGTGAAATGCGCCTCTTTCTGCCAGACAGGAGACGCACGTATGTGGTGGGAGAGAATTAAAGCTAAGTACCCTGTGAACCAGATGACATGGGCCGACTTCGAGAGTGAATTCTTTGAGGAGTTCTTTCACATGCGGGTCACAAACTGCCACTACGACGAGTTCACTTAATTTCGTCAGGGCAACCTTTCAGTTGAGGAGGTCATGAAGAAATTCAACAGACTGGCTCGTTTATGCCCCGAACTAGTCAACTCCGAAAGAGAACGAGTCCGATTGATGCTCAAAATGCTAAGGTCGGAAATAGCAATGAATGTGGCCAGCGGCGTTTATAGGCCGCAAACCACAGAAGAACTGGTAAGTAGTGCTCTGACCACCGAGTATTACCAGAACAACATCAAACAGCAGAAGCAAGCTCTCTCAGAGTCTAAGGGCCAAGGAGGCTCAGGTACTCAGAAACACCAGGGCCACAGCGCTAACTGGAAAGGGAACTCCAGTAACAAACGAAAGCCAGGGAGTTACCCAAAAGGAGGACCAGCTAGTAAACAACCTAGATATCCCAAGGGTTCTACTTGTGGGAAATTCCACCCTAGAGTTTGTTGCAAGGGCACTCGAGGATGTTTCGAATGTGGCCAGGAAGGGCATATGGCTAAGCAATGCCCGAACAAGATAAGTTTTCCCCCACCGCAGCCGATTCAGTACGGAGACAAACCAGCACAGTTACACCAAATGTAGGCTGCTTTAGATGGTCCACACATCAGCCAGGGCAGACTACAAGCCCCCTCAGCCATGACGAATGCGAAGATCTACTCACTCACTAGAGAAGACGTAGTGAATCCCTCGACAGTTGTTACAGGTCAGATTAGTATTTTATAGCAAAGTGCGACTGTCTTATTCGATACTGGGGCAACCCATTCTTATATATCCAGGGCATTTGCCAAAAAGCTAGCAATACCTCCAGAGGTACTCAGTGGTCAGTTTTTGACAACGCTACCTTCAGGAAAAATCATGGCATCCACACACTGACTCCGAGCAGTACCAGTCATTATAGCAAACAGAGATCTTTTCGGTGATCTGATAGTGCTAGATATGACTGACTACGATGTCATCTTGGGAATGGACTTTCTGATCAAGTACGGTGCCTCCATAGAGTGTCGTAAACAGAAAGTTGTATTCCAACCTTAAGCAGGAGTACAGTTTGGGTACATCGAAGAACCAAAGAGAAAGGCCAAGAAGTTTCTCTCAGCTATGAAAGCACAGAAACTATTGGATTCAAGATGTACGAGGTTCTTAGCCCATGTAGTCAATACCAGTCAAGACAAGGACCAAAAGCTAAAAGAGGTTCGAGTCGTGTGTGACTACCCAACAGTTTTCCCTGAGGAGTTACTAGGTCTAGCACCAGACAGGGAGATTGAATTTGAGATAGAACTTATCCCTGGTACAAATCTCATCTCCAAAGCACCCTACCGCATGGCTCCAGCAGAACTGAAGGAACTTCAGGAGCAACTACAGGAGCTACTTGACAAGGGCCTCATACGCTCTAGTCACTCACCATGGGGAGCGCCTGTATTGTTCGCGAAGAAGAAGGACGGGAGCATGTGCCTGTGTATAGACTACCGAGCACTAAACGAAGTCACGATTAAGAACAAGTATCCTCTTCCTAGGATAGATGACCTGTTTGATCAGCTAAAGGGAGCAATAGTGTTCTCTAAGATAGACCTCAGATCGGGATATCACCAAGTGAGAGTTAAAGAGGGTGATATACCC
This sequence comes from Zingiber officinale, assembly GCF_018446385.1. Lineage (NCBI taxonomy): Eukaryota > Viridiplantae > Streptophyta > Magnoliopsida > Zingiberales > Zingiberaceae > Zingiber > Zingiber officinale. The sequence goes on from NC_055990.1 coordinate 90,627,124, forward strand.
AAGACAGCTTTCAGGACCAGATACGGACATTATGAGTTCGTAGTCATGCCCTTTAGCGTGACGAATGCTCCAGCTACCTTCATGGACCTCATGAACAGAGTATTCAGAGAATACTTAGATAAGTTTGTCATCGTGTTTATCGACGACATTCTCATTTATTCCAAAACTCAAGAAGAACATGCAGAGCACCTGAAGATAGTACTTCAGACCCTTCAGCAGAACCAGTTATACGCCAAGTTCACGAAATGTGAATTCTGGCTCGATCAGGTATCCTTTCTGGGTCACATCATCTCCAAGGATGATATCATGGTAGACCTCAGTAAGAAAGAAGCTGTGAGTAACTGGAAAAGACCTAAGAACGCTAGTAAAATCAGAATCTTTTTGGGACTAGCAGGATATTACAGAAAATTTGTAGAGGATTTCTCCAGGATAGCCTCCCCACTGACAGCTCTCACCAGGAAAAATAGAAAATTTCAGTGGACAGAGGACTGTGATAACAGTTTCATGGAGCTCAAAAGAAGATTGACCAGTGCTCCCATTCTGGCTCTGCCAAAAAACACAGACAGCTTTGATATTTACAGTGACGCCTCTAAATTGGGACTAGGAGCAGTACTGATGCAAGAAGGTAAGGTGATCGCCTATGCCTCCAGACAACTCAAGGACTATGAGAGAAACTACCCTACTCATGACCTTGAGCTTGCAGCAGTTGTGTTCGCCCTCAAAATTTGGAGACATTACTTATACGGAACTCAGTGCAGAGTGTATACAGATCATCAGAGTCTGAAGTACTTCTTCACTTAGAAGGATCTGAATATGCGACAGCGCAGATGACTCGAGCTGGTCAAAGACTATGACATAGACATCCTTTACCATCCAGGAAAGGCCAATAAGGTGGCAAACGCCCTTAGCAGGAAATCTAGTGCTACCTTACTATCCCTAGCTGCCATGTCACCACCCCTACAAAAGGAGATTACATATTTAAGTCTTGAACTTATAGTTGGACAACTCTCTACTATAACATTAACGTCTACCCTGCTTGGTGACATCCAGACTGCTCAGGATCAGGACCCTGAAATTCAGAAAATCAAGAAAGGGTTATCAGAATAAGAAAGTGGAGAGTTCAAAGTATCAAATAGTGGGGTATTGTATTTTGGTGACAGACTATGTGTTCCGAATCAGGAGGGACTACGAAGGAAGATCCTTGACGAGGCTCACAGGACTCCTTATGCGATGTATCCTGGCTCCTCCAAGATGTACCAAGACCTAAAGAAACATTTTTGTGGCCTGGGATGAAAAGAGACATCGCTAAATATGTCAGAATCTGTCTGACCTGTCAGTGAGTCAAGGCAGAACACCAGAGACCAAGAGGAGTTCTGCAGCCTATTCAGATCCCATAATGGAAGTGGGAGGACATCTCTATGGATTTCATAGTGGGACTACCCAGAACCATGAATGGTTTTGATGCCATATGGGTAATAGTCGATAGATTGACTAAGTCAGCCCACTTCTTAGCTATCAGGATATCCTACTCTATGGAGAAGCTAGCTCAGTTGTATCTCAAGGAGATCGTCAGACTACATGGAGTCCCACGGACCATTATTTCAGACAGAGACAGTAGATTCGCGTCACACTTCTGGGAGTGTGTACAGTCGGCATTGGGTACCAGGTTAAAGTTTAGCACAACTTTCCATCCTCAGACAGATGGTCAGACGGAGCGGGTAAATCAGGTACTCAAAGATATGCTCCGAGCGTGTGCCCTAGACTTCAAGGGAAGTTGGATACAACAACAGCTATCAGGCCACTATCAGCATGGCACCCTACGAGGCTCTCTATGGACGGAGGTGTAGATCTCCAATCTGTTGGTATGAGAGTGGTGAACAGAAAGAACTAGAACTTCAGACAGATCTAGTAGCAGATACCACAACCGCTATACAGCAAATCCGCCAGAGGATAGAGACACCTCAGAGCCGCTAGAAAAGCTACGCTGATACACGGCGCCGACCATTAGAGTTTTCAGTTGGGGATACAGTATTTCTCCGAGTGGCTCCCATGAAGGGACTATGCGTTTTTGGAAGAAGGGCAAATTAAGTCCCAGATATGTGGGATCATACCTTATCACCAGAAGAGTTGGCAAGGTAGCATATGAGCTAGAGCTACCCCAGGAGATGTCAGCTATCCATAACGTATTTCATGTCTCTATGCTGAAGAAGCATATCCCAGATGTCACCTAAGTGATTGCGCCTCAATCGGTACAAGTCCGCGAATACCTTAGCTATGACAGTCGGCCTATTCAGATAATAGACCGAGCAGTTAAGAAATTATGAAACAAGGAGGTACCATTAGTAAAAGTCATTTGGCAAAATCACACAACAGAAGAGGCAACTTGGGAGAAAGAAGCTAGTATGAGACAGAAATACCCAGAGTTATTCTAAGTTTGAGGATGAACTTTTTATAAGGTATGGGGGATTGTAACGCATGAAAATTCTCAAAGTTATTTTATAAATATTCAAATATTTTTCTGGAATTTTAGGATATTTTTCTGGAATTTTTAGAATATCCGAAATAGCAATATTAAATAAAAAGGAAAATTAACCTAAGCGGGAATTGAACCCGAAACCTATGGACTCTATGACATATAGGGTGACTTTAATAACCAAGGGGCCCCAGCAGGGGTGTGCTAAAAGAAGAGGAGAACAATTATACTTAAGGTTTAGTTGGGGTGTATTAATCACCTAATATAAATAGGGAAATAAAGTGGAGAGTTGTTATTTTTGATCGGCAATTCTCTTCTCCCTCACCCTCACCCGACGCCACCACTCTTCTCCTCATCCTCTCGGCGCACAAGCCCAAGAGACCTAGGGTTGCATCCCTAGGATCGTAGGAGGACCTTCCGACGACAACTCTGGCACGAGGACGTTCCTCTCCGCGAGAAGAATGCATAGATGTAGGAAGATCGTGGAAACAATTTTCTTCTCCGGAAATCTAGTGATCAGATTGTAAGGAATGTTAGCGCAGGATGTAAGTAACCCCTCACCTACAGTCTAAGTAGCTAATTGTATGTTTTTATGCCCTTAGTTCTCTTTTATGTTCTCATTTTAGCCATATGCAAAATTAGAGCACACCAAGTGCTCGATAAAATGCCTAGTATATTTAAATGCTACAGTAGGCATTTTAATAGCTCATTTAAATGCCCTAGATGCATTTTAAATAGCATATATAGCCTTGCTTCAGTGATATGGGACTACGGTCCAATGGGTGGGCTCCCATAGTCGTCTCTAGATTCAGATAACCTAGTAAAAGTAAGATATGATAAATTAGTTTATAAATAGTATTTTATTTTATCAGTGGCACTGTACTGGACTTCAGTTGTCCTTGGGTTGGGCTCCAATAGTCGTCCCTAGGTTTAGATAACCTAGTACCCTACTAGATTAGGGACTTGCTACCTCGGACCTTGTTAGGGATGGGCGCACAGCAAGTACAGTTGTCGGGCCCATCAGCAGCATGTTTAGTATTTTTATCTACTTATGAAAATAGTTTTCAAACTTCACAACCAGATATGTGAATACAGCTTAGCTTCAGTTTAGTTTTCTAATTGTTACAACAATTAGCTTAGCTTATGTATCAATTTAGTTAGCTTGTTGATACAATGGATAGCTTTCTGTTCAGTATTTGTTAGCATGACTTCCATGTTCATATGCCATGTTTTAGCATTTTCAGCATGATCATTAGCATGTATTTCGAATAGCATCCTTGAAAGCATAATTTCTTCGAATGCATGTTTAGTGAGGTAGATGGTTTCTTACTAAGCTCCCAAGCTTATAGTTTCATTTTTCTTATACTGCAGATAAAGGTAAAGGAAAGATGGATTAGTGGAGGTTGGAGGGCAATGCGACTGGATGTGTGTGAGGAGGATCTTGGAATAAAGACTCTTGGGAAATAGCCCACCAAAAGATTTAGTAATTATGTTTTTAGTTACTTTTCTGCACCTTTAGATGTTTAAGTGTCTTGAATTATGAAAGTTATGTTTAGATTACTCATTGTCTGGATATTAGATAGCTAACCATGAGTACTGACATGCCTAGTAGTAGTGTGGTGTCTTTTGTTGATTTCTGAAGGTCCTGTACGAGGTTGGGTCTGATTTCTGCAGAAATCAGAAACCCAATCGATCAACCGATCGATTGAAGAGTCCTCAATCGATCAGTTGATCTATTGGAAGAAGTCCCCCGCGCACATCAGCTAATCGTTTGAGGAGCCCTTGATCGATCAAACCGCGATCTGCCGCGTACAAAGAGTTGATGAGTCGATCAGCTGATCGATCGGCCATGGGTCGATCAGCCGATCGATCGAGAGCTTTAATCCCGTGAACAGAGAGCTTCTGAATCGATCTCTGGATCGATTGGCCAGACTGGATCGATCAGCCGATCGATCCAGACGGGACTTCCGTGCACAGTAGCACGTGGGATCGACCAGTGGATCGATCAAATCACTCCAATCGATTAGCCAATCGATTGGAAAGTCTGATTTCTACCAGAAGTGTCTGATTTCAGTTTTTGATCAAGTGGGAAGGTTAGATTCCCTTCTTAGCATATGTATAACTTCAGAAGTGTAATCTGAATATAAAATCCAGATTTCATAGCAATTAGCAGAGGGTTTTAATTAGTTCAGCTTTTCCGCACCTTATAGTTCAGTTTAGCCTAAATATTGTAACCCTCGACCTTACAGTCTAGACAGTAGGAGGCGGGACATTACAGAGTGGTATCAGAGCAAGTTCCATACTTCCTCACACACACATCAGCATTGAACCTGCAGCTTCCAAGTAAGACTGTCTCTCACTTTATTTATGTTTCTTGCTTTCATGTTTATAAATAACTACAGCATATTCATATATGATAGCATCTAACAAGATCATAGTAGGTATGCAAATATGATTGTAGTAGTTATGTATGTTCTCTATTTCCCTAGAAAATGGTACGAGGACGCCCAGCTAGAAAGGCACTAGCTACCGAGCCCCAGCATGAGGCAGGCAGTTCAGTGCCTCCCTCAGACCTTACAGCAGTAGTGGCTCAGTTACAGAAACAACTAGTTGAACAGCAACAGGAGATAGCCACCCTAAGGGCTAATCAGGAGAACACTCCCACTGTCACTCCAGAACCTAACTTAGCAACCCCAGTAGTGATAGAGGTTCCACCAGTCCAACCTGCAGCACCAGTAGCCCCAGCAGCGGGGGCAAGGAGAGAAGCTTATCTGATCCAGTGGTAGAAAATCAAGCTAGAGAATTTCTCAGGCACCAGTGAACCATGGGATGCCCAAGCCTGGTTCAAAACACTGGAGAGTACGATGGAGCTTCTAAACTGGCCAGAACATGAAAAGGTGAAATGCGCCTCTTTCGGCCTGATAGGAGACGCACGTATATGGTGGGAGAGAATTAAAGCTAAGTGCCCAGTGAACCAGATGACATGGGCCGACTTCGAGAGAGAATTCTTTGAGGAGTTCTTTCACATGCGGGTCACAAACCGCCACTACGACGAGTTCACTGAATTTCGTCAGGGCAACCTTTCAGTAGAGGAGGCCGTGAAGAAATTCAACAGACTGGCTCGTCTATGCCCCGAACTAGTCAACACTGAAAGAGAACGAGTCCGGTTGATGCTCAAAATGCTAAGGCCGGAAATAGCAATGAATGTGGCCAGCGACGTTCATAGGCCGCAAACCACAGAAGAACTGGTAAGTAGTGCTCTGACCACCGAGCATTACCAGAACAACATCAAACAGCAGAAGCAAGCCCTCTCAGAGTCTAAGGGCCAAGGAGGCTCAGGTACTCAGAAACACCAGGGCCACAGCGCTAACTGGAAAGGGAACTCCAGTAACAAACGAAAGCCAAGGAGTTACCCAAAAGGAGGACCAGCTAGTAAACAACCTAGCTATCCCAAGTGTTCTACTTGTGGGAAATTCCACCCCAGAGTTTGTCACAAGAGCACTCGAGGATGTTTCGAATGTGGTCATGAAGGGCATATGGCTAAGCAATGGCCGAACAAGATCAATTTTCCCCCATCGCAGCCGATTCAGTACGGAGACAAACCAGCACAGTTACACCAGATGTAGGCTGTTTTAGATGGTCCACACATCAGCCAGGGCAGACTAGAAACCCCCTCAGCCATGACGAACGCGAGGATCTACTCACTCACCAGAGAAGACATAGCGAATGCCTCGACAGTTGTTACAGGTCAGATTAGTATTTTACAGCAAAGTGCGACTGTCTTATTCGATACTGGGGCACACCCATTCTTATATATCCAGGGCATTTTCCAAAAAGCTAGCAATACCTCCAGAGGTACTCAGTGGTCAGTTTTTGACAACGCTACCTTCAGGAGAAATCATGGCATCCACGCACTGACTCCGAGCAGTACCAATCATTATAGCAGACAGAGAGCTTTTTGGTGATCTGATAGTGCTAGATATGACTGACTACGATGTCATCTTGGGAATGAACTTTCTGATCAAGTACGGTGCCTCCATAGAGTGCCATAAACAGAAAGTTGTATTCCAACCTGAAGCAGGAGTACAGTTTGGGTACATCGGAAAACCAAAGAGAAAGACCAAGAAGTTTCTCTCAGCTCTGAAAGCACAGAAACTATTGGATTCAGGATGTACGGGGTTCTTAGCACATGTAATCAATACCAGTCAGGACAAGGACCAAAAGCTAAAAGAGGTCCGAGTGGTGTGTGACTACCCAACAGTTTTCCCTGAGGAGTTACTAGGTCTAGCATCAGACAGGGAGATTGAATTTGAGATAGAACTTATCCCTGGTATAAATCCTATCTCCAAAGCACCCTACCGCATGACTCCAGCAGAACTGAAGGAACTTCTGGAGCAACTACAGGAGCTACTTGACAAGGGCCTCATACGCTCTAGTCACTCACCATGGGGAGCGCCTGTATTGTTCGTGAAGAAGGACGGGAGCATGCGCCTGTGTATAGACTACCGAGCACTAAACGAAGTCACTATTAAGAACAAGTATCCTCTTCCCAGGATAGATGACCTGTTTGATCAGCTAAAGGGAGCAGCAGTGTTCTGTAAGATAGACCTCAGATCGGGATATCACCAATTGAGAGTTAAAGAGGGTGATATACCCAAGACAGCTTTCAGGACCAGATACGGACATTATGAGTTCGTAGTCATGCCCTTTGGCGTGACGAATGCTCCAGCTACCTTCATGGATCTCATGAACAGAGTATTCAGAGAATACTTAGATAAGTTTGTCATCGTGTTTATCGACGACATTCTCATTTATTCCAAAACTCAAGAAGAACATGCAGAGCACCTGAAGATAGTACTACAGACCCTTCAGCAGAACCAGCTATACGCCAAGTTCACGAAATGTGAATTCTGTCTCGATTAGGTATCCTTTCTGGGTCACATCATCTCCAAGGATGGTATCAGGGTAGACCCCAGTAAGATAGAAGCTGTGAGTAACTGGAAAAGACCTAAGAACGCTAGTGAAATCAGAAGCTTTTTGGGACTAGTAGGATATTACAGAAAATTTATAGAGGATTTCTCCAGGATAGCCTCCCCACTGACAGCTCTCACCAGGAAAAATAGAAAATTTCAGTGGACAGAGGACTGTGATAACAGTTTCATGGAGCTCAAAAGAAGATTGACCAGTGCTCCCATTCTGGCTCTGCCAAAAAACACAGACAGCTTTGATATTTACAGTGACGCCTCTAAATTGGGACTAGGAGCAGTACTGATGAAAGAAGGTAAGGTGATTGCTTATGCCTCCAGACAACTCAAGGACTATGAGAGGATCTACCCTACTCATGACCTTGAGCTTGCAGCAGTTGTGTTCGCCCTCAAAATTTGGAGACATTACTTATACAGAGCTCAGTGCAGAGTGTATACAGATCATCATAGTCTAAAGTACTTCTTCACTCAGAAGGATCTGAATATGCGACAGCGCAGATGACTCGAGCTGGTCAAAGACTATTACATAGACATCCTCTACCTTCCAGGAAAGGCCAATAAGGTGGCAAACGCCCTTAGCAGGAAATCTAGTGCTACCTTACTATCCCTAGCAGTCATGTCACCGCCCCTACAAAAGGAGATTACAGATTTCAGTCTCGAACTTATAGTTGGACAACTCTCTACTATGACATCCAGACAGCTCAGGATCAGGACCCTAAAATTCAGAAAATTAAGAAAGGGTTAGCAGAATCAGAAAGTGGAGAGTTCAAAGTATCTAATAGTGGGGTATTGTATTTTGGTGACAGACTATGTGTTCCGGATCAGGAGGAATTACGAAGGAAGAACCTAGACGAGGCTCACAGGACTCCTTATGCGATATATCCTGGCTCCACCAAGATGTACCAAGACCTAAAGAAACGTTTTTGGTGGCCTGGGATGAAAAGAGACATCGCTAAATATGTCAGAATCTGTCTGACCTATCAGAGAGTCAAGGCAGAACACCAGAGACCAGGAGAAGTTCTGCAGCCTATTCAGATCCCATAATGGAAGTGGGAGGACATCTCTATGGATTTCATAATGGGACTACCCAGAACCATGAATGGTTTTGATGACATCTAGGTAATAGTCGACAAATTGACTAAGTCAGCCCACTTCTTAGCTATTTGGATATCCTACTCCATGGAGCAGCTAGCTCAGTTGTATCTCAAGGAGATCGTCAGACTGTATGGAGTCCCACGGACCATTATTTCAGACAGAGACAGTAGATTCACGTCACACTTCTGGGAGTGTGTACAGTCGGCATTGGGTACCAGGTTAAAGTTTAGCACAACTTTCCATCCTCAAATAGATGGTCAGACGGAGCGGGTAAATCAAGTACTCGAAGATATGCTCCGAGCGTGTGCCCTAGACTTCAAGGGAAGTTGGTGCAAATATCTGTGTTTAGAAGAATTTGCATACAACAACAGCTATCAGGCCACTATCAGCATGGCACCCTACGAGGCTCTCTATGGACGGAGGTGTAGATCTCCAATCTGCTGGTATGAGAGTGGTGAACAGAAAGAACTAGAACTTCAGACAGATCTAGTAGCAGATACCACAGCATCTATACAGCAGATCCGCCAGAGGATAGAGACAGCTCAGAGCCGCCAGAAAGCTATGCTGATCCACGGCGCCGACCATTAGAGTTTTTAGTTGGGGATACAGTATTTCTCCGAGTGGCTCCCATGAAGGGAGTATGCGTTTTTGGAAGAAGGGCAAATTAAGTCCCAGATATGTGGGACCATACCTTATCACCAGAAGAGTTGGCAAGGTAGCATATGAGCTAGAGCTACCCCAGGAGATGTCAGCTATCCATAACGTATTTCATGTCTCTATGCTGAAGAAGCATATCCCAGATGCCACCTAGGTGATTGCGCCTCAGTCGGTACAAGTCCGCGAAGACCTCAGCTATGACAGTCGGCCTATTCAGATAATAGACCGAGCAGTTAAGAAATTACGGAACAAGGAGGTACCATTAGTAAAAGTCATTTGGCAAAATCACACAACAGAAGAGGCAACTTGGGAGACAGAAGCTAGTATGAGACAGAAATACCCAGAGTTATTCTAAGTTCGAGGACAAACTTTTTATAAGGTATGGGGGATTGTAATGCATGAAAATTCTCAAAGTTATTTTAGAAATATTCTATTATTTTTCTGGAATTTTAGGATATTTTTCTAGAATTTTTAGAATAGCCGAAATAGTAAAATTAAATTAAAACGTAAAATAACCTAAGCGGGAATTGAACCCGAGACCTATGGACTCTATGACATATAGGATGACTTTAGTAACCAAGGGGCCCCAGCAGGGGTGTGCTGAAAGAAGAGGAGAACAATTATACTTAAGGTTTAGTTGGGGTGTATTAATCACCTAATATAAATAGGGAAATAAAGTGGAGAGTTGTTATTTTTGATCGGCAATTCTCTTCTTCCTCACCCTCGCCCGACGCCGCCCCTCTTCTCCTCATCCTCTCGGCGCACAAGCCCAAGAGACCTAGGGTTGCATCCCTAGGATCGTAGGAGGACCTTCTGACGACAACTCCAGCACGAGCACGTTCCTCTTCGCGAGAAGAACGCATAGAAGTAGGAAGATCGTGGAAGGATCACTCGAGCATGAAGGATCATGACTGCATTATCTATTTTGGAGGCTCATCTATTACTAGATTTTTACCAAGGAATCAAAATGGTAAGTACTTGACGGTGGCTGAGTTCAATCTTGATTTTTTTATTCCATACGTAGCTTTTTCTACCTTCTACCGTTGATTATTTCTTTCATTTTTTCTAACTATGATTTTGTTGATTCATAAAGAAATACTACTTAGGACTTTTCTTCTTCCAATGTGCTTACTGTTAGACAATTTATACAGTGTTGTGTTAAATGCTTTGATAAAGCTCAATTTGTTCTCTATAATGATTCTGATCGCAAAATGTGTTGTTTGTTTTAGTTCTTTGTCTATGTTTTTAATATTTAATCTAATTATTGATTGTCTTGATATTCTATCACAGGTTAAAGATCTTAAAGGACTCTCAATTGACCTATTGCTTCCAGGTATAATGGTTAATGCTCAAGTGACTTTTGTTCTTGAGAATGGGATAATGCTATTTTCTTACATACTTCACTAGATGTGTATGGCTTTTCTATTTTTTTCATTGCTTATATTTTTGAAGGTGCAAGGCTTTGAAATTGAATACGATGCATTTACTTAGCTGCTTATACTTTTTGATAGGTTGATATGTTCCATTTAGAGAATGTTTTCCAAACTGGAACATGGAAAGACAATTATGCTCAGAACAAAAAGTTATTACAATCGCCTTACCGATGAGTTAATAACCATGCTTTCTATTTTTTTTTGACACATGAGCTACACAAATAGTGAATGCAGTCATTGAAATGTTAGCCCTTGCGTGTGTTCAAGCGGTATTGCCAATGCAACTGTAGCTTTTGCAATTGGGTTCCATCCATTGAACTCTTGTATTTTTGAGATTGTATCAATCACTAGGCGTCCTGCAGTAGCTGTAATTGTATCAGAATGCCCTTTAGGATCAACTCTAGGTTTATTTAAATGTTCCCTTACATTGGGAAGGCCTTGAGTATAGGTGGAACCTTTATTAGAATCATATTTTTAAGTTGCTATTTTTCCTCATTTGATACTACCAGAGGTTGGGACAACTCAAAATCGCTACTGTCTCCAGGTGGGCACATGTCTTTCTGGTTCCAACCATCTGTACACACCAGGGTTAGTAGGTCATTCTCTCCAACATCTTCTTCCGGTAGTAGTTAAAGTTGATGTTGCAGTCATTGTATGTTTGCTGATGTGTAGCTGACGGCTGACTATTTTGTCTGGTTGTTCCCACTATCACAGGACTCATGTTCTCATCACTGGCCTCATCAGCAGCACTTCCAGGTCTTCATGGTTGTTTAGGGATTCTGGGAGGCATTTCAGTGGGCCACATGGTGTCGCAGTTGCCGGCAACCAGTGCAAAGCTTCGATATGGATTCAAAATGCAGCTGTAAATCCACTTCACTCTCATCTGGTAAGGTTGTTTCATTGTGGCTGGTACATCAATTACTTATTGCTATGAAAGGAGGTAATCATTTTTGAATTGGAATTTCTTTTTATTACAACCAATTTACCTTTTAATTTTTTATTTCATATAGGAATTTTTGTTCTTTTATCTATTGAAATGGGTTGTGCAAAATTAATTGATTTTTTTATTGCTTGGAATTTTTGTTCTTTTTTCATTACCTTGGTAATTGTAGTTGTCAATCATAGAATTGATGGATTGAAAGCACATGATAAATGCCAAATATGATAAATGCTTCGTCAATGATAACTCAAAGAACAAAGCCATTCTTAACTTTATGCTAATAAATTTGGCCACTAGATTGGATCCATGCCCTCGACATTAGCTAATATGTATTTTGAATGTGGTCTGAAACACAAGTGTGTGGGGAATAAGAAGGATAAATTGAAATTGAGAGTGCAGAATGGTTAACTAGTGTTTGTTGTGGCCTTGGGGTGTAGGTAACATGATCTTGCATAGCTATTTTAGAAGAAGAGAAGAATAGACAATCAATAAACTATAATAATAATAAAAGAGAAAGGATTTTTTTTTGGATCTTACTTGTCATTGTTGTAAAAGTTTGCATATTCCATGCTTTCAAACAAATAAAATATGATTCATACATTTAAGGATTGCCAAATGTGACAAATTGATGATCTTATGCAAGTATAAATAGATTCCATTGAATATGAATTGGTCTTGTCATGATAGGGAAGCATATAGTAATATAAATATACCTCATCAAATCTTTATGAACTGCATGTTTCTTATCATCTTTGCTATGATATATTTTGCATTGTCATGAGTGCAATATCAAGAGTAAAAATTGTTGCTCCTATTCTTCTTCTTTCAGTTATAATGCCTATATATGTTAAAATGCTTTTCTTTATTCATGTCTCTTTATGTTTGTTATAGATTAACACTTTCTTTGCATATATGCTTATTCATTCTATTATGATTATTACTTTGTAACAAATTAAAGGTGTCACCAGGAAGCCTATCCATCACGCTTTAATTATATCGCTCAAGGTGCTAGTATTATTCTTTCTAAAGGACATGTCAATTCAATCATTACTTCTCATTTTATACCCTTAAAATATCTAAATAACATTATGTTATATGCATTATTATCAACTTTCTATTAATAGGATTTATGTTCTAACAAACTATTATTGCTCCATTTATTTTTAGTTCGCTATTTCTTAAAGAACTTTTTTGAACATGATTTTTCTGAGCATCTACCAACATGCTGGAGTTTTTGCTTGAAGTTGATGGAAGAAGTTGAAGAGTTTGGCTTAAAGGTTTATCTTTCAGTTTTTAGGCCTTTTTCAAAGAGTTTACCTGTTAGAACATTTGCAAATTATTATTTCATTGCTTTAATTCTTCTATTTTGCCATTGCAATTTATCTAAAATGCCTTTTTGCCTTTTTATTTTTCCAAGAAAGTGTCAACACTTGATCTTTCTACCAACTTTTATGAGGAACAAATGCATGTTTATTTTGTTTATGTTGGTTGATAATGCTTTTAGCCGACGCTATCTAGTGAAATAAGACTTGTTGTTGTTGGTTGATTATGCTTTACTCCTGAGTATACGCAAATCATGTGTTTTCCTAATGTTAAAATGGCTTTCCAAGGAAGTATAACAATTAGTTAGAAAATTGAATTATATCACTATTATCAGATCTTAATTCTTGCAAGTGTGATTAGTCAATTCTTTGGGTTCAATGAATGACTATTAGGAAACAACTGTTTAGGATTCTTGAAAAAGGTTTGTTCGACCTTTGTGTGGTCATCTACATATTTTGGTCTATTCAATATAGATGGGTTATTCCATAGATAGGAGATCCACATTAGGACAATTGAATTTCATAATAGTTCAACTTTAGTGATAGTGTTTTGGACAGAATTGTAAGCTACAAATGTTGAGCGCTGTTAAGAATTCTAATAATTTACTCATTGAATAACTTCATTTCTTTGCTTTTTTGGTAATTAACTAGATTATAATCTGCTTCTAACCCAATGCATTTGAATCCTTCTTTCTTAGAATGGAAATCAAATTCCTCTTCGAACACTATTTTTATTGGCATTCGGAGGTTCATGCATTATGTGTAAGAGTATCTTTTAACTTAATTAGTTATTTTTGTCATGTAAACTTTGTGTTTTACAATTATGGAGATCCATGTTTGTTTTGTTTTCTCCCTCTTTTATGAGATTCTTTACATCATCTTGCTAACATCTTTTAGGTACAAGTGTTGAATTTGATATCTGCACTAATTAATCATGTTAGAGATAAGGTTTTGCCATATGCAAGTCAATTGTTCAATTTTTTCTGCAAGGTATAACTCTATATTATCCTCTTTATCCTATCAATCATATTCATTATCTCCTCCGTAAAGTTTTTTGTTCCCAGCATTGAGAGGGAAAATGAGATTAAACCAAATCATAAATCTTAGGTTGTTTGGTGCCGCTATGTTGAACATTTGCTTAATATTTCTTTCCTCTTCAAATTTCCTATCTTGGTGATTGATGGGTTAAGTTAATAAATATAAATGTGGTAGTCTAAAGTTAATGTTCAGGATTGTGATCAAGAATACAGGAAATCTTCTACAGTATGTATCCTCATTAAATTCATGCAATGTTCTAAGTTGAATCATCTTGACGTAGATTCTGTCATATCCTCCACAAAATGGAACATGCATCTTGTTTGTATTTTGGAACATGCATCCTGTTTGTATTTTGTTTACTGTAGTTGGATCCTTCAATGTGACCATTCTTTGTTTGATATGGATTGCTTTTACAACTTATCAGGCATATCAAGTGTCTACCAAGGAGAAGCGTCGTTCACAAATCGCTCAAGGTTCCATTTTAACATTCAAGATTATGAATGTTTCCTTCTCAAATTTTTATTTTTTATAATTTTTATATTGTAATCTCTTTGTTAGATCTTGTTTGGTTTATTATGTCTATTGAGCATAACGAATATATATTGTTGTTTATATTGCATATTTTTATAACTCTTGTAGACTTGATGAAACTAAAAGTGTAATATTTGAAAACTAAAAAGATTTGTATCTATATGTTATTAGTTAGTTCCAGCAAGTAGTAGATTGTAAGTGGCTACAAAACGTCGATATTTTGAATTTCTTCTAGTGTTTCACTTTTTCCTATTGTATCATTTTGATGCATGATATTGGCCACGTTATCACCTTTATCTGGAGGTATCGATTTAACTTCTCATCTATGTTCTCTCTTTTTCAGAATGACCATGATCCTTCTAAATTGGTGGCCGAGACACCATGCAAATTGCTTCGTTACTTGGTTTCTTACCCAGGTTGAGACTGACAACACCGTATGCTGATTATGAAGCATGCCATTGCTATTGCCAGCTTTTGGAGTAATTCATTTTGTGATGTTTAAGGGCCAGGCAATGCACCTAGTCTTGGATTAGGGAGATTTCCTCTTCATTAATGATTGATCTTCATCCTTGTTAAAAGGACAACCAACCTCTTGTTGTAGGCTGGTGATCTCATAGCAAGGCTTGATTTGGATGATCTATCTGCTATTAGAAGAGATGAACCATTTCATGGCACTTTTTTCTAAACTGGGTCCTCCAACTGTAGTTTCTAGCAAAGTTCACCAAAAATGTGTTGCAAGTTTAAATGCTGCACCAACTGTTCTTGCAGGATACTAACATAACATCAATGAAGTAAGCACCATTGTCAGGATTTTTTTTTTTTTTTGTTAATATCTTGCTCTTCTAAGTTGTATGCTGCTTGTTCTAAAAATTGGAACCTATTTTCTTCATGAGGTGTGTTACCAGTTGAATCTAACATAGGAGATATCCAATGTTTTTTATTCATTTCATGTTTGATAAGTCTAATTGAGTTTATATTTTTTGCTATATAACTAGGGAAATATAAAGTAACAAATATGCATTTTTGGGGGCCTGATTTTTTCTAAAAATGTTTTGTTAGTACCACCTGTAAATTATGGCCATTGGATTAGTTAGATTTTCTTTTTGGAACTTTTTTTTGTCAATCTAGTCGATTTCGGTGGAGTGATAATTCTCATGACTCAGTTCCTTTAGTTTTCATCCTCATTCAAGTTTTTTAAAAATCGGTTTCACTTATCTTGATTTTAACTTTTACTATTTCCTACTTGGTCAATTAGGTCTATTCTCACTGATCCATAATTTGTTGTGCCCTTTCAAGTAGCTAAACATAGTCCTACCATAAGACACCATTGGCAATTTCCCCCCTTATGTTTCATTTCACTTTTATTAAGAAGAGTAATTCTACATTCAGTTTGTAGGATATCCCAGTGGGGTGTATGCTATAACTCAAATATGATTAGGTTGTCCAAGATCATCTGGTTTGTTTGGATAATCCAGAGCTCCCATTCCTTCAATGCCAAGAAAGCATGTCTCAATTGGTAAATTGTAGCTTAGTGATATCTGAAGCAGTCCCATTATCCATTCTTTATGCTACCAAACCTATGAAATGGTTGACCCACTGCATATTGTATTGTGTAAATTTAATTGGAGATGAGATACAAGGAATATGATGAAGCAACTTTTGGGACAAATATGGAATTCCCTGCCAAGTGATTGAAGAACGTTCTAGAGGTTAGGTGGCCAAAGTTAAATTTCACTTAATTTGTTGATATTTTAGGAACAAAGTTGAATTTCTCTAGTATTCTTCTTGCAATCTCATCTCTCATCCTGCACTGAGAAAGAAAATGCTGCATAGGAGAGGCTTGTGAAGCCTCTGATGGGTCTTGTGAAGTCATATGAAGGTGGCAGAGAAAGGCATGCCTTTGTTATTGTGAGGTCTCTTTTCGAAGAGTATCTATCTGTCGAGGAATTATTTAGTGATAAAATTCAGGTAAATATTAGATAATAAAATATGTTTTGTTAAAAATTATCAAGTAGCATATATTTCATTAACAGACTCAGATTATAAGTTATTATATGGTAAAATGAACAATAGGTTACCATTTGGTATTCTCAAACTGACTCATTGACGTTTGTGGTTCATGACATCAAAATGTTTGCTTTGTGCGACCCTTATGTTAATTTTTATCTGAAAATTGTTCAATTCTTTTCTTTGTCTAGGCTGATTTCATAGAACTCGGGCTTCAACACAAGAAGGATCTTCTCCAAGTGGTAGACATGGTACTATCTCACTAGGTTTATGAATCACATTGTTGCTTCTGAAGTACTATAAAAGTTTTAATATTTGAACGACGTGCAATATCTTCTACTTTAAGGGTGTGAAAAATAAAAACAAGTTGATACTTCGACTCATGGAAGCATTGGTTTATCCCAACCTTGCTCCCTATCATGATCTGCTAATTCTTTTCTCTGCTCTTAATCATACAAGTTATTCTTAATGTTTATGTCTTAAGTAATATGAGTTGCTCTATTTGAAAGGGCATCCTTATTTAACGTGCTTGACATATGATACGGTGCATGATAGTAGGGTCGGATAGCTGACGTGGTCGGAAGTCAAGCCCACAAGGCGGTCAGACGTTAAGCCCACAAGACGGTCAAAAGTCAAGCCCACGTGGTGGTCAGAAGTCAAGCCCACGTGGCGGTCAGAAGTCAAGCCTACGTGGTGGTCAGAAGTCCGGCCTACGTGGTGGTCAGAAGTCCAGATTACAGGACGGTCCAGGTTAGACATAAGTGACATTCAGGGGTTAGGCCTATAAGGCGAGTAGGTAAGATGTATGATTCAGGACTTACGGGATACAGGTTAGGACTTACAGACATGCAGAACAGGATATACGGACCAGGACGTACAAGTCAGGATATACGGATCAGGTCATACAGGTCGGGATATGGGGACTAAGACATACGGGATATGTTGGTGCGGTAAGCACTAACGATTTAATCCAGGTTTTGATGAATGACAAATCAGGTTAAGTTAGTTTGTTGTTGTCTGACACTTTGATCGAGTGTGCAGGAGAAGTCCAGACAGGTCAACGGGCTGACCGGATGTCTGGCACGAAGCCCAGCTAGGTCGACGGGATGACCGGATAGCTGGCACGAAGTCCAACCGGGTCGACGGGCTGACCGGACGCTTAGGCACGAAGTCCAGCTAGGTCGACGGGCTGACCGGATAGCTGGCACGAAGTCCAGACGGGTCGACTGGCTGACCGGACGTCTGGCAGGTAAGTGAGGTAAGTCACTGGAGGGGAGTGACTACGAGGACGCGTTCCCGGGAAGGGAACATTAGGCGTCGATCCGGCTTAGATCCATTTCGGATATCTAAGTCGAGATCGTGACTAGATTCCGGTCTCGGAAAGACGGAATCTAAGTCATACTCTTTTCTATTACTTTGTTGAACTTTAATTTTGCTAACAATCTGTTTTACAGGATATATATTTGCCTCGGACTAACTCTATTTTGCAGGAGAAGGAATTTCTGGAAATAGGAGGTCCGGGCGCTCGGAAGGGATCCGGGCGCCCGAAGGTGAATTTTATCCAAGCCGAGTCGTCGCCAAGTGGAGTTCGCTGATTAGACCTGCCATGTCGCACCAGGGCGCCCGGAAGGGATCCAGGCGCCCGGAGCATCATATAAAAGAAGCCCCAGGGGTGGAGCTTCAATATCATCTCTGAACTCTTAGACTGCTTGCTCTGCTGCTCTGCGCTCCGACGACGCTAATGAAGCTCCTACAACGCGATCTTTTCTTTGTAGCTTTCCTTCTGTCGGTATAGCTTTGTTTTACTGTTTATTAGCATTTCTTGTACTGTCTTTGTACTTATCATATCGAATTGCTAGTAAATTTCCCAACGAAAGTACTCACGGAGTACGGGCCTTCGAGTAGGAGTCATCACAGGCTCCGAACGAAGTAAAAAACACCGTGTTCATTTGTCTTATTTTTTTATTATTTCGCTGCGCTTAACTCTTTTTAACGCTATTTTTCGAATCGATATTCACCCCCCCTCTATCGACGTTTCACGATCCAACAAGTGGTATCAGAGCAGGTACCGCTCTGATTTGGTGCAACCACCAATCAGACAGGGGGTGAAAAATTAACCTTTATTTTTTGTTTCATTTTTTTTTTACGTTTAATTCCAATCTGGTATTATTACCTAATTTGGAAATTTTTTCGTTGCAATTAAGTCTAAATTGGTGCAACACCAATTTAGATACATCTATTATTTTTTTCCCGCACTACTAATCCAAGATCAATTCTTGGGATATTTTTTTTTGTTTACTTGTGTACAGGATGTCTCAACTAGAAGGCTTTAGCACAGTACGTCCTCCCCTATTCAACGGGGATGACTTCTCGTACTGGAAGAAAAGAATGGAGGTGTGTACCTAAAGACGGATTACGATCAATGGTTCAGCATTATAAAGGCCTACTGAGCTCCAACCGACAACTCCAGAAATCCACTAGACACGGAACAGTGGACTCCGGACATGAGGAAAAAGGCGTCGACAGAAAACAAAGCAATCAATACGCTACACTGCGGCCTAACACGAGAAGAGCTGAACCGGGTCGGACCGCATCAGAATGCTAAAGAACTATGGGACAAATTGATTGAGCTGCACGAAGGAACAAGCGACGCAAAGGTAACAAAAAGAGATTTACTTTTAAATAAAATATTTAATATAAAAATACAGGAAGGGGAAACGGCAAGTCAACTGCACGCGAGGATCATGGACATCCTCAACGGACTACACGCGATAGGTCACCAGATGGAAAACAGAGATTTAATCAGGTACGCACTAAATGTTTTTCCACGTAATAGTTTGTGGGCATCGATCGTAGATGCCTACAAAATTTTTAAAAATCTATCTAAGTTAAAATTAGACGAGCTTTTTTGTGAGTTAGAATTACATGAACAAACTAATGCTGGAGCCGAGAAAGGTATTGCTTTATTTGCAGGCTCATCCAAAGAAAAGAAGAGCAAGTTTGAATCTGAAGAAGACTCCGGTCAAGATTCCGAAGATGAAGAATACCTGGTGAACTTGGTAAGAAAAATGTTCACCAGGAGAAAAAGGAGCTTCAGCAAGAAGGACGTTTAAAAGATCAGTTCTCCCACGGAACAAAAGAATGTGACTTGTTTCGGATGCAACAAAAAGGGGCACTACAAGAACGAATGCCCAAGACTGAAATTCGACAAACCAAAGTCAACCAAAAAGAAGGCCCTCAAAGCAACTTGGGACGACTCCTCCTCGGATGAATCGGAGGTAGAAGAGCAGAAGCACCAGAGCCATCTCGTGCTGATGGCCCGCGAAGCTGAAACGGAAGACGGGTCCGAACCCGAATCAAGCCACGAGTCCGTACTCGTTTCCGAAGGCCCGGATGAGGTATATTTAAATTTAAACAAAAAGTTTTTTAAAATTATTTCCTGCTTAAATAGTAAATTAGTTAAAATAGAAAATGAAAACAAGTCACTACTTGAGGAAAATCAAAACCTCAAGGAACAAATCAAAAATTCAAATCCAACTCAAGATCTAACACTTGAAGAGAATTCATCATTAAAATTAGAAATTAATAAGTTAAAAGAAATGCTAGAAAAATTCACAACAAGATCAAAAAATCTAGACTTAATCCTGAATAATCAAAAGGCGTGTTATAATAAAACCGGAGCTCCCTATAAATAGGGGGCAGCAGGCGCCCCCAACAATTGCCCCAAACATTTTCACTTCCACCAAGGTTCTATCTGAACCTCAGTGCGAGAGTGATCTAAAATTAAATTTTTTAGCAGTGAAGGCGCTGCTGCGACTCAACCGAGGTCGTCAGTTCTATAGTTTACGATGGCTCCTCGGTAAATTTTTTTTCTTGTCTTGGAATTCTTTAAATTTGTCTTGATATCTTCCCTTAGAATATCTCTTTTATATACAGTAGGAAATGAAAGAATACTGGTGCTGGGCCCTCTAATGCTAGTTCTGACCCTAGGTTTCCCACAGATGAACTTAGAATCAAGTTTGAGTCAACTATTTATATGGCCATTAGGACTAAATGTATAGATAGAACATTCTTCCTAATTTCGTGTGCTCCCGTTATGGAGGTTATAAACCACTATAACTTACGGAACCTTGTTGAATGTACTAGTCCGGTAAACATAAGTCTGTGTGCTGAATTTTACAACAACTTAGTGAAAGTAGACGACCTTACCTATACTACTAGGGCAGCAGGTATTGATATCACGCTATCCCCTACGACGATCCGGGAGTTTTTAGGGTTACGTCCATCCACTTGTTCCTTTTTGTGCTATCCTCCCAGGGATCTACCATTCTGAGATCCCTACTCACATATCACTCTTGATACGATTTATTCATATTTTTTTGGGGGAGAGCGAGTACTCACTGTGACCCAGTTTAGGTCGGTAGAACTTCGAGTCCAGGACTACGCTCTTTATAGGGTCTTAGTCTTCTGCATTTTACCACTGACCACACGTGACATCGCCGTGATGCGCCCATTCCACTCATTTCTACTTTATGCCCTAAGTCATAGGTTAGATATTGACATCAGCCTACATATCTTCTCCACCATTATCTACTCTGCTGGATACGTGACTAATAGACGAGTCCACATGCCTTACTGTCACATTCTGACAACATATATGTCCTCGTTGGACATTGATGTCACTAGAGGAGATATTCGCTATATGACTGAGTTTGACGTTATAGCAGCTAGGAACTTCTCTCTAGCTAGTATCCACATAGATGAGGGCGACGGTACAATGTCTTGGCGGAGGGGGGCACAACACCAGCACGATCCAGACGCACAGGGGGAGGCCGAGCAGGATGAGTTCATGCTTGCACTATTTCCGGAGGAGGCCGCTCCAGCTCCACCACCACCCCCAGCTCGAGCACCACATCACGCTCCTCGCACTCTAGCCGACCGTATGACCGGACTAGAGAGAGCTATGGCGAGTCTCCAGCAGGAGAACTCTGACTTCCAGCGTGACATGCGACAAGAGGTCTCCGAGTTACGAGCTGACGGGCAGACCCGACACACTGAGCTGATTACACTACTCCGTTCCTTGGGATCTGGACCACCCCCTTCCTTATCTTAGTAGCTCTAGTTATAACACACTTCAGTTATCTACATCACTTGTAGAATACTTTTGATCTATCTAGTGTTCTTTCTGATATGGATCGATTATGTTCGATCTTAATAGACTAGGAGTTTCACATTTCAAAAATATTTTCAAAAATAGTTATTCTCAAATTATAGGTTAAAACATGTTTCATTTTCAAAACTTTCCTATTTTTTAGCCTTTTTAAAAATATTTTTAGCCTTAGCCTAGTTCAAAATCCTTAGAAAGCATGTACCCATGGACTAGTTTTGAGCATCTCACCAAAACCCTAGGCTTACCTTGCTTGTGTTTGACGAACATAGAAAGGGGTGAGATGTATAGGCCACTTGCCTAAGACTTAAGATGTTTATTTTAGTGCATCGATATAAGTCTGGGCGTTAAATACAAAATATACATTAATCAAGTTAAGGTTGAACTTAACTTGACTAACTAAGTGAAAACTGCTATCTTTTGATAGTCAGTCAGTAACTACCTGGTTAGACATTTGATTTAATGTCAGGTTTAGGGGGAGAAATAAAACTAATTCAGTTTTTCAAATTGAATTTTAAACTTAATTTTGAAAATCAAAGTTTAAAATCAACTTGTTTAAAATTGTGAAAGTTTTTTTTAAAAAAAAAATCACAAACTTTTTTATCCTTTTTACTTAGTCTGTGAAAACTAACCCTTATAAAACTAAGTTGTTTTAAGAATTGGGCTTTATTTTTTATTTTTAGATTTAACTTAGTTTTGAAAATTGATTTTAAAAATCTAGTTCTTAAAAATTTGATTTATTCTTAAAAATAAATGTCAGTCAGTTTTGAAAAATAGATTTTTTTTCAAACTTAGTTTTGGGTACTTGAATTTTTAAACTTTAACCTTAAAACTATACTTAAAAAATTAGCTATTTTTCAAAGTTACTAAGTTATAAATCAGCTATTTTTTAAGACTTAGTTTTTTTAAGAGGTAAAGGTAAAACTATCTTTTAAACTCCCCTAGGCTAACTTGACATTTTTTTTACCTTGTCTGTATCTATGATTACTTAACATTAGTTCTTTTGATGAATGACAAAGGGGGAGGGTTAGGTGGTTAAGTTAGCTAACCAAACTGAAAATACAAACTAACTTAAAAACCACATAAATGCATGTTGTTTCTTGCATAAGTTTTCATTAACATAACCAGGTTGTCATTTCATCAAAAAGGGGGAGATTGTTGGTGCGGTTAGCACTAACGATTTAACCCAGGTTTTGATGAATGACAAATCAGGTTAAGTTAGTTTGTTGTTGTCTGACACTTTGATCGAGTGTGCAAGAGAAGTCCAGACAGGTCGATGGGCTGACCGGATGTCTGGAACGAAGCCCAGCTAGGTCGACGGGCTGACCGGATAGATGGCACAAAGTCCAAGCGGGTCGACGGGCTGACCGGACGCTTAGGCACGAAGTCCAACTAGGTTGACGGGCTGACCGAATAGCTGGCACGAAGTCCAGACGGGTGGACGGGTTGACCAGACGTCTGGCAGGTAAGTGAGGTAAGTCACTGGAGGGGAGTGACTGCGAGGACGCGTTCCCGGGAAGGGAACATTAGGCGTCGATCCGGCTTAGATCCATTTCGGATATCTAAGTCGAGATCGTGACTAGATTCCGGTCTCGGAAAGACGGAATCTAAGTCATACTCTTTTCTATTACTTTGTTGAACTTTAATTTTGCTAACAATCTGTTTTACAGGATATATATTTGCCTTGGACTAACTCTATGTTGCAGGAGAAGGAATTTCTAGAAATAGGAGGTCCGGGCGCCCGGAGGTGAATTTTATCCAAGCCGAGTCGTCGCCACGTGGAGTTCGCTGATTAGACCTGCCATGTCACACCAGGGCGCCCGGAGCAGCATATAAAAGAAGCCCTAGGGGTGGAGCTTCAATATCATCTCAGAACTCTTAGACTGCTTGCTCTGCTGCTCTGCGCTCCGACGACGCTAACGAAGCTCCGACAACGTGATCTTTTCTTTGTAGCTTTCCTTCTGTCGGTATAGCTTTGTTTTACTGTTTATTATCATTTCTTGTACTGTCTTTATACTTATCATATCAAATTTCTAGTAAATTGCCCAACGAAAGTACTCACGGAGTACGGGCCTTCGAGTAGGAGTCGTCACAGGCTCCGAATGAAGTAAAAAACACCGTGTTCATTTGTTTTATTTTTTTATTATTCCGCTGCACTTAACTCTTTTTAACGCTATTTTTCGAATCGATATTCACCCCCCCCTCTATCGATGTTTCACGATCCAACAGGATACAGGTCAGGACTTACAAACATGCAGAACAGGATATACGGACCAGGACGTACAGGTCGAGATATACGGACCAGGTCGTACAGGTCGGGATATGTGGACTAAGGATTACGGTTCAGGATTTACAGGACGAGACATGCAGAACAGGAAATGTGAGCCAAGACATACGATTTAAGACTTACGGGATACAGGTAAGGACTTACAGACATGCAGAATAGGATATACGGACCAGGACGTACAGGCTGGGATATACGGACCAGGTCGTACAGGTCGGGATATGCGAACTAAGGTTTACAGGTCAGGATTTACAGGATGAGACTGGCAGAACAAGAAATGAGGGCCAAGACATACGATTCAGGACTTACGGGATACAGGTCAAGACTTACAAACATGCAAAACAGGATATACGAACCAGGACGTACAGGTTGGGATATACAGACCAGGTCCTACAGGTCGAGATATGCGGACTAAGGCTTATAGGTCATGATTTACAGGACGAGACATGCAGAACAGGAAATGAGGGCCAAGACATACGATTTAGGACGTACAGGATAAAATACGGAGCAGGGCTATGTATACGGGATGAGACTTGAGGAACGACAAGCGAAGGCCTCGATTGGCAGGCCGGTGGGCGCAGGTCTGGATCTACCAGGAGGGACTGAATGACAAATACCCGTCAGACGTACATATCTGGATTTACGGGACAACAAACACAAGCCAGGGAATGTGCCAGGGAATGCAGGTTTGTGCCTACAAGTCAAGATTTGCAGGTATGAGGACCCAGTCTAAGGTTAACAGACCAGGCCGAGCATACACTATACGACAATCAAGCCAGGGAATCGTAACAACCTGTCAGAGAATAATCATCGCACGTCAGGAAATATGCTAACGGTCTAGGGTTCATTGTCCACCGATCCCTCCTTAGACCTATAGAAAGATGTCATGTGTCATTCACCGCCAGACAAATCCAGACACCCGACATTCCCTGACACTCGTCAGACTTCAGAAGTACCATATAAAAAGGGAGGCTTTGTCTCTACATAGGTACGCTCACTCATCTTTTCACATTTCGTCCTTTACTTTTCGTCTTTTCACTGTGCTTCTGGGGAAAAAAGTACCTGACTTGAGTGTCGGAGGGCCTGACCCAGGGACTTTTTTTTCTGGTTTTTGGTCTCTAATGACCTGGGTGCTTGTCTGAGTGTGTGCAGAACCCTCGCCTCATCATCCCAGTCATCACCCCTCGTCATCCACTCGTGGGAACCTTTCCAAGAGGTACCAGATCAACTAGGCGTCTCCGCGACTTTTCGTCAACAGCGAGGACAACGCGGTCAGCCACTGTCCGACTCAGCTTCCGGACGGGATCAAATTTGATGCCGTATGTGGGAACACATCTACCTGTTCCAGAACGTGAAGATGGAGGATTCTGGTAGAATCAACGTAACCATGACAGTTGGAGAATATGAACTATCCAAAGAAGTCAAGAAGCGGGCGGCCTCCGAAAAGCAAACTACCACCTCCCGAATGCGAAAGTTGTCAGAAGCTTCCAAAGAGTCGACCCATGCCTCGGATCGAGGTTCTAAGAGGAAGCAACCCATGGAATTTCCCCCGACCTTCTACAGGGAGCCTGGCCAAGGTTATTATCAGCCAGAGCCGGGATGCTAAAGCCACAAGGAGCAACAATAAGTTTCTATGGCAGAAAGCTCTCTGCCTAAGGATTCGAAAAGGGGAAAGGCTACTATCCTCCGTGAAGAACGTCGGGTGGAGCCAGAAGAAAAAGTGCCCTTCTCCTCCAAAATATTTGAGGGAAAGCTGCCAAAAGGATACATGCCCCCAGCTATTGGGGAATATGAGATGACAGCAAAGATCCTGAAGATCACCTCCGCAAGTTTAGAAATGCGGCCTTGCTACATCAGTAAAGTGATGCCGTTAAATGCCGGTATTCTTGAATACCCTATCAGGCTTTGCCTAGAAGTGGTTCGATGGACTGCTGCACGGGTCCATGAGTTGTTTCTTAGATTTCAAGACTGCATTCCTGCATCACTTCGCCATCAACAGGAAATATCAAAAGACTGACCACTGCCTGTTTGCTCTCAAGCAGAGGTGCTCGGAACCGTTAAGAAGCTATATCAAACATTTCAATCAAGTAGCTCAGGACGTCCCCACAGCCACATTAGAAATACTCATGAATGTCTTCTCTCATGATTTGACAGAGGGCGAATTCTTTAGGGACCTCATTAGAAATCCCGTAAGGAATTTTGATGAGATGCTAGAGAAAGTCGCTAGCTACATCAATGTGGAGGAAGCACAGGCGGCTCGAAGGAAGGCAGACAAACCACCCTCCTCTGCCAATAAGTTGGAGAGAAGAGTACCCCAACCGTCTGCTCAACCTCTCCCATGCTCTCGGGATGCTCGACCTACCTTCCACCCCGGTTAGGATGTTCGACCGATCCCGCGCATAGCTGCAGTCCATGCCCCCCGACCTGGGTCTTGGGGGTCGCGCTATTGCACTTATCATCGGTCACACACGCATGCCACTAGCGATTGTTTTCAATTCGCCTGAGATTCTCGTCGTGCTACTGAGTTGGGCCTGCCACCCCCGAGCTAGTTCCTCAGGTTTAAAGATTGAAGGAGGAGTGGCGCGAGGCAGCGGGACAGACAAGCAGACCCAGGGCAGATCAGGGGGGCCCGGTGTGCAGCAACAAGGACACACCGGGGAGCAAGGAGAAGCTCGCGAAGCTAAGAATAGGGGCAATGTGGCCATCCAGGACATAGGCATGATCTCTGGAGGGTCTACTGATGGAGATTCAGGTAGGGCGCGCAAATCCCACAAACGCCGGTTGGAGATTCACGCTGTTGGATGCAGTCAGGAGTAGGCTACTGGCCCTGTCATCAGCTTCAGACCACAAGACTTGGAGGGACTGGAGCTGCCTCATGATGATGCCCTCATCATCAAAGTCATCATAGCCAATAGCCGCGTGGCCAGGGTCTTCGTTGACACCGGGAGATCTATCAACGTATTGTTTAGGACTGCTTTTGAAGAAATGCAGATCGACGCCAGCAAGCTCCAGCCGGTGGCTACTTCTTGATATGGTTTTACTGGTAACGAGGTAAAACCCATGGGCCAGATCAAGTTAGCCATATCTTTGGGAAGCGAACCATTAGTAAGAACCAGAAGGAGCACCTTCATTGTGGTAGATTCGCCCTCTTCTTACCACGTCATTTTGGGTCGGCCAGCTCTTCATGAATTCCGAGTTGCTGTCTTTACCTTCTACTAGAAAATCAAGTTCCCCGTGGGAGAGCAGGTCGGGGAAGTTAAAGGAGAACAACAAGTTTCTCGATGATGTTATATTGACATGGTCAAAGTGGAGGCTCGCAAGGCGCAAAGGACTCAGGACGGGGCCATGCATGCCATTCGAGAAGAACCTATGCCTATGGCGGAAGAGCCCATCCCCTGGGAGGAAGTCCAGCTATATCCTGAGCGCCCGGAGAGTCTCACTCGTATAGCCGGTGACCTGTCGCTCGAACTTAAAGAAGAATTGATCTAGTGCCTGACCTGCAATAGAGATGTCTTCGCTTGGTCTGTGGCAGAATTATGGTTAGGCCCGAAAAAGCAGAGCACAAGTTACATCTCTTGCCCGACGCCCGACCGGTCAAGCAGGAGAAGCGGAATTTCTTGATCGACAAAATAAAATTATCCGAGTTGAAGTGGATCAGCTCAGGAAAGTGGGTCACGTTAGAGAAGTACAATTCCCATCCTGGCTCTCTAATGTGGTCTTGGTGGCGAAATCCAACAATAAGTGGAAAGTTTGCATAGACTTCCGGGATCTCAATCGTGCCAGTCCTAAAGATTATTATCCTCTTCTCAGAATTGACCAGCCGATAGATTCAACCACCGCCTGTGAGAGGATTTGCATGCTGGATGCTTATCAGGGGTACCATCAGATCCCCCTGGCCCTAGAGGATCAGGAGAAGGTCAGTTTTATTACGGTTGATGGTGCTTTCTGCTACACTATCATGTCTTTCGTACTCAGGAATGTTGGAGCTACATACCAAAGGATGATGGATAAAATTTTCTGGGAGCAGATCGGGCGTAATGTGGAAGTCTATGTAGACGATATACTCATCAAATCCCCTTTAGCCACAAACCTGATAGCCGACGTGGAGGAGACCTGCGGCACCCTCCAACAGTATGGGTTAAAATTAAATCCCTTGAAGTGTCTGTTCGGAGCCAAAGGAGGAAAATTCTTGGAATACTTGATGACAAAGCGGGGAATTGAAGCTAACCCTGAGAAGGTCCAAGCACTCCGGGACATGAAGGCTCCCCAAAACCTGAAGGAGGCTCAGAAGTTGGTGGGTAGGATAACAGTCTTGTCCAGATTTATCTCCCAATCAGCAGACAAAGTGGCATCCTTCTTTAAAGTGCTCAGGAAAGCTTCCAAATTCCAGTGGGACGAGGAATGCACGCGAGCTTTTGAAGAGCTAAAAAAGTATTTGGAGACTTTACCTTCTTTATTCAAGCCTATTACAGGAGAGCCATTCTGGGTCTACCTGTCAGCCACCCCTAAGGCCGTGGGGGCAGTGCTGGTAAAAGAACAAGACAATGTACAGCGACCAGTGTACTTTTTTAGTCATCTACTGAAGGGGCTGAGTCTAGATACACAACTCTGGAAAAGTTGGTTTACGGACTGGTGCTCATGGCTCGGCATCTAAGGCCTTATTTTCTAGCATATCCCATCACGGTCTTGACCAATAGCACCATGGGTAAAGCCCTTACCAATGTAGAGGTTGCTGGCCGGCTTATCAAGTGGGTGATAGAATTGGGAGAGTATAATATAGTTTATCAACCTCGCACGACTATTAAAGCGCAGGCCTTGGCTGATTTCTTGATCGAGATT
Source organism: Zingiber officinale (assembly GCF_018446385.1). Taxonomy (NCBI): domain Eukaryota; kingdom Viridiplantae; phylum Streptophyta; class Magnoliopsida; order Zingiberales; family Zingiberaceae; genus Zingiber; species Zingiber officinale. Next base: position 90,655,895 of record NC_055990.1, read on the forward strand.
CATCAAACTGGTTCAGAAGAAATTTGGAAGGTATATGTAGATGGATTGGCCACACAACAGGGAAGTGGCGTCGGAATTCTTCTGATATCCCCCCCAAGAAGACATCTTGTAGCTAGCCGTGCGGTTGAACTTCAGAGCCACTAACAACGAGCACTATAACAAAAACCCTCATAGACATCGGTTTTCCACCGATGTCTATTACATTTTCGACCGATGTCTATGAAGGTGATGTAAAAGGTCTACCATTTTAGACATCGGGTTAAAACCGGTGTAGTATCACTTAACGACATCGGGTGTAAAACCTATGTAATATTATATGTTAATAACACCAGTTTTGGCAACGGAATACGACCGATGTAATATTAGTTAATGACACCGATTTTGCAACGGTGGAAAATCGATGTAATATCAATATTTTTTAACGACACAAATCCGATTTCCGAAATAGTGAAAAACCAATATTATCACCAAGCAAATCATAAAATTAAATTAATATTATTAATTCACTAACAAAATCACAAATAAAAATGCACTGATGTATCTAAACACACCAAGTCAATATCCATATAACCAACACATAAATATTCTTCTTACAATATAAAAAGATAATAGATATTGTGCACATCAAGTCGGTATCCACAAATTACACATAACTGTTCTTCTTACAACATCAAAAGGTAATAGATAGTACACAAATATGTTTCTTACTGGTGCCAACATTATCCTTCTTGCTTTGTGCATAGTAGCTAAGTTTACTTGTGAAGCTAAACCGGGCACAGATAATCCTCCAGAACTAATGCTTCTTCCCATGTTACCACTCACTGCCAACAATGTCGCCTACAGAGCTTGTAAGTCTTGGCCCTACATTACCCAATACTGGAGAAACTCCCAAACTAGGAACAGAACTACGATTCCCAGAAGCTGAACTTGAGGAAATACCGGTTATTGACCCAGTGACTCCATTAATATTACTACTACTAAAAGCATGATTTCCAACAACATTAATACCCCCTCTATTTGTGACACCAGAGCCATGAGGCATCTGCATGAAAAAAAATCCAGAATCAATACTATAAAACACATTCAAAGGACCATACGATGCAGTGAAGTAATGTGGAAATAAACTCATGCCAGACCTGAGATAATGCAACCAAAAGATTGTTTGATGAGAACCATCCACTAGGAATGCTTCCTCCTGGTTGCTGAACACCACCTGATGGTACAACACCCATTGCGGCCTCTCTGGATGCAAGCGAACCAGGCACATTTGGCAGGTTGAAGCTTCCATGAATATTATGCAATCCTTGAAGACCACCTATTTTTTTACAAACCGTAATCAAAATTCCACATACAAGCAAAATTTCATATGAATATGTTAATAAAGTTTATGTAGGAATGTCTAACCAGAAGCATGGAACCCAGGCACTGCCGCAGACTGGCCAGAAAACAATGTGGTATAGGGTCGGCCTGAGGAGTTCGCAAGATTAGATGTTGAACCATTAAGAGTTGACTGTACCAAGAGACCCAGTGATTTGATCAGCAAAAGCAAGACTAGTAAAAGCACAGGGCATGGGCTAGGTGCTAACAAACTTGGTATGCTAACCAACAAGAAAGAAACAACCGCGTCAAGTTAGTATTTACATAAACTGTATTGAACATCTACACCAAACAACAAAAGCTACTCATCTCTAACAATTGAAACTCAGCTAAGAATAAGGGATTATATTATTACTACCAAGAGTAAAATTACATCAGATACAAATCCCATACATAAAATAACAGATAGGCAATTTGGGATGAATATTGAAGTCTATAACTATTTATTCTACTTCTCTCCATCAAGCTAGAACATAATGGAGCATAGACATTGATGGTGCTTAGTTTGTCAAGTTGTACTCAATAAAGATTTGATTATCAATTTAGTAACCTTGTGATTACTTAAACCATGCTCTAAAAATTTGTTTGACAGCATAGATAACTTTCTTAAACATTCTAAAAAATTTCAAGTTTACAATGGAAATAACGCTCTAACAATTCACAGAACCTAAACATTCTAAAAACACTAAATCTAAGAATTTATTTGTGGTAAAGAATCTAAGCTTGCTGCACATGAAATGTAATGAATTTGGAATGCAAATGCTAAACACACTAGGAGTTGAAGTCTTATGAAAGGTCATGTGCAAGAAAAGGTGAGGAGGGCCCCCTGAGTTTTAATCTTAACAACTTAGCATCTAATATTTGGACGTTAAATTTAATGCAGGCTGATGACTTTGACTCTGAAATCTACAATATCCACAGTTCACACATGATTATAGTACACTCCTCTTCATAGCAAACAACACAGAGTAGGAATCTACTACTCTGAAGGATCAAATGAGTTGTTGCTCAAGCCCCTGTAAATGAAATCAGGTATACATAATCTCCCATTTCACCAAATGGAAAATCAAGCTAGTCCTGAAATGGCTTATTCTCACATATTGTAGAGGGCATGCATTCCAGTAATATTTGGTATCATTCCTGTTAGCTCGTTGTTTGCAAAGTTTCTAGGACAAAGGCAAGTAAGGATCAATTTCTCAAGCTCAGAAGTTATTTGATCTCATTGATTCCAGAAATCACTTACAGCACTTTGAGTCTTGTCAGATTGCTGATACATTGAGGAACTGGTCCAATCAAATTATTGCTGTCTAGCCGTCTAAGAAAAGCGCAAGAAAGATATAAACAAACAGTTTGATGAAAAGGAAATTAATAGCAAGCACTCACAAAACTTCGAGTTTCTGAAGAAGTCCAATTGATTCTGGAATAACCCCAGAAAGGTTATTGCTGTCAAGCAGTCTGAATGCAAACAAGAAGTTAGTATGCAGAGAGCCTATTACAAGGAAGCTTCAAGTGGCAATAGAGCTGATATATCTTATATATGTTTAACATTCATGCTAGAGCTGAAAAGGCTCAGTGGAATTGGACCTGAGAGATGATTCTTGTTCAAGTGTCTGATAAGAACATATTTCATCATCGTTAATTCTTCACCACGTAAGTTTTTATTTGATCATGCATGGAAAACTGAGGTGATTGTTTGCCAGGTCTAGCCATACGAGGTCGGCGAGCCTACCCAGGGATGTAGGTATTCTACTCGTAAAATGGTTTGCATTTAATGATCTGTGACACAGGTTGAGGTGGGAATCATCAGACTCTTGTTCCTCAGCTAGCAAAAATAGTAAGACAGTGGAAATTATATCCTTACAAGGTCTGGAGCTGGGATAGATTGCCTAGTTCAACAAGAATAGTACCATTGAACTTGCAACCAATCAATATCCTGAGAAGCAGTTCAGAGAGCATCTAGGTTATGTTTGTAGTTGAGCACTATAATTCAAGAAATGAATGATGAGATGGAGAAGTTGCTGATGGACTCACAGAGTCTGGAGCTTCTTCAAATTTCCAATACTAGGTGGAAGTTGGCCGTTGAGATATTTGTTATTGGAAAAGTCTCTGAATCAATTGGTGGCACAATCCACAAACTTGAGGTTCAGAAACTAAAACTTATGGCAAGTATTTGAAGGATTGGATTTAGTATACTAAACTTACATGAGCTGCAATTCAGTAAGATCTCCTGTAGCATTACTTAGTGTACCCCATGTTGAATAGCTTCCTGAAAGAGAAAATAGATGAATTGAAATTCTACCAGTTTATTAAAATTTCAGCACAGTTTGAGATAAACTCACAGCTCTGTGACCCTTATTGAGTTGCTACAATTAACTCCATCCCAATTACCACACGGATCATCTGAGTGCCTCCAACTCGAAGGTCCATTTTTCCATTCACCAGAAAGAGATCTGAGAGCATAGACTGCCATATTTTAGGGTTGATAGTTAGTTCATCAGCAGATTCATGGCAACAACTCTTTTCTTCTCCTTAAACTGTGCTAATTCGTTTCGTAGAATCGGGAAAAGAAAAAAGAACAGTACCATCCTGTGGATCCGTGCTACAGGGGCCAAGTTGCTGATCAAGCAGCCACATGAACAGCAGAAGCAAGAATTTTGTACAAGCGATGATTGCAACAAAGAGAGACTAAGTTTTTGTTTACTTCTTTCCTTTTTAGATTCTGCAAGCAATCATAAAACATAAGCCCATTAAGATCTCAAACCTCTCTAGAGCCGAAAGTACTTCTTGAGCATGAGATGAAGAAAAATTTTAGGGGCTTGAAGAAGCACGGAGACAGAAAACTTGTCCAATTGTGAATACTGAAGACACCATATGATTGGCCAAGACATTATTAGGAGACATTATTAGGCCTCGAGACACTACTCTGGTACTCCAAACACTCTTGTCCACCTAAAGAAGCAACTATCACAAGTAACACAAAAGGAACCAAATGAGAGATACAAACAAAAAGGACAACAAGAACAAGAGAATCCACTCAGAAGTCAGAACCAAGCGCGAAATGCAGAAAAATTCTAACAAATCAGAGGTGTTGCATAATTGCTGAAAAAAGAACAGAGGTGCTGCATAATTGCTGAAAAAAAGAGTAATTATGCAGAGAGGAAAGGGAAAGGATGGAGTGCGAACCGATGGTGGGAGAGAGGTCGGCCACGAGGTTGTTAGAGATGAAGGAGACGAGGAGGCTGCTCTTGCCGACGCCAGTGTCGCCGATCAGGAGTATCTTGAAGGAGTAAAGGCAGCTAACGTCAGGCCCAGAGGAGGAACTCATCATCGTCCCAAAAGCAAACAGTGCAAAGCGATGATCGAGCACCAAAACAACAACGGGGCAGAAATAAGAGATTCGGATTAAAGAAAACAAAAGCAAATATAAAGATAGAATTAGGGAAGAAGAAAGGTGGTGAGGTCGGAAGGAAGAATAAAAGAGAAACACTGAAAAAGAGAAAGAGGTAGAAGAAGAGGTTCAAAGGTGCAACCTTGTTGAACCAGATCCCACCGGCGGACTGGATTGCGTGGTGGAGGTCGGAAAACGGCGAGGCGGAGGCGAGCTCCTTGGCAAAACGCTTGCTACCACAGCATCGTAGCACATCCTCCTCCGTCCATGAAAAAGATGCCATCTTTCGTAGATCTAGGAAGGGGAAGAGGGAGATGAGGCGAGGAGAAAAGTGGTGGAGGCGTCACGATGGTATACGGTGGACGACGCGATATAGGTTTAGGTTTAGAGGGAAGAATGAAGTGTTACAAATTTCGGCTAAGTATTCGTGGGAAAATTAAATTATTTTATTTTATCATAGACACCGGGTTTTAAAAATCGCTGTTAAAATCGGTGTCTATTAACGAAAAAAAGGCGCTCATAGACATCGGCTTAAAAAACCAATGTCTATGAGCGAAAATCTGCGCTTATAGACACCGATTTTTAGAAAAACCGGTGTAAAATACTCAAAGACATCGGTTTTTACTTAAAACCGTTGTTGTTCCACCGATGTCTATGAGGGTTTTTCTTGTAGTGGAGGCAGAGTATGAGGCTTTATTGGCAGGGTTGCAGGCAACCCGGCATGTGGGAGCTGCCCAAGTAATCATCTACTTGGATTCTCAATTAGTAACCCAGCAGGTAGCAGACAACTTTGAGGTCAATAGTGATAAGCTGCAGGTATACCGAGAGGCTTATGAGAAAATGAAATAAGAGTTCAAGGAGGTCACGGTGAGCAAGATTCCCAGAACAGAGAATGGCCGAGCTGACGAGTTAGCCAAAATGGTCAGTTCTCTGACCACATGGGTCTTGGACAGGTCAATAGCGTAGATAGATCTTCAGAATAATGTGGAGGAGCTTATTGATTGGAGAGCCCTAATGATTAGTTATCTTCAACAAGGTATCCTACCAACCGACCTGGAGGAAGCACGACTGGTGAGGAAAAAGACTCACGCCTACACCAAGATAGGAGATCAGTTATATAAGCGAGTATTTTTCAAGCCTTTACTCAAGTGTTTAAGCATGGAAGAGGCGGAGCATGCCTTGCAAGAAATACATCGAGGGTGTTGCGGCAGTCACGCTGGAGGCAGAACATTACCTCGCAGGGTGTTGTTGGCCGGCTATTTTTGGCCTACCTTATAGAAGGATGCACAGCAGTTGTTGAATACTTGCTTTTCTTGCCAAAAGCATCAGAATTTGACGCATACACCCACCTCGATGCTGAGGACGTCTATGGTTTCTTGTCCCTTCGATCAGTGGGGTATGGATATTGTAAGACGATTTCCTATGGCACTCGGTCAAAAGCGATTTCTGCTTGTGGCAGTGGACTACTTTTCCAAATGGGTAGAAGCCGAAGTCCTTGCTAGAATTACAGAGGGAGCAGTTATTAAGTTTTTGTGGAAAAATATTCTGTGCAGATTTGGCATTCCCCACAAACTGGTATCGGATAACGGAAGACAGTTTCAGGGTCGGAAGATCTAGGCCTGGTGTCAAGGGTTCAACATTATACAAGCCTTCACATTCGTGGCATATCCGCAAAGTAATGGTGAGACAGAATTTATTAATCGAGAAATTGTGCGGGGATTGAAGGTTAAGTTGGATCACGTTGGAGGAGATTGGGTGGAAGAACTGCAAAGTGTTCTCTAGACCTACCGCACAACGCCCAGGGAGAGCACAGACCTCACTCCATTTCATTTAGTTTACGACAATGAGGCGGTAGTACCTATAGAGATCGGAGTGTCTTCAACTAGGAGAACGCTATATGATGAGGAGAATGCCAAGCGACAACTTATAGATTTGGATCTTATTAGTGAAACTCGCAAGCGGATGGCAGCGAGGCTAGCGGCTTACCGACAAAGGATGAGGTTGAATTATGATAGAATGGTGGTTCCTCATGAAAAAAGGTACATATGTATAAAAACTGATTTGAGAGGGAAAAACTCTCAAACCGCATAACAAATCATACAACCATCACGAGTTTGATCCTCAAAAGTAGAGACAAACTCTCCAACCAACCCACTCTCATGCCTCATGATCAATACCCCATGAGCACATGTCACTCAATGTGGTGCATTCACACTTGCATGCCATCACACACCATTAACTCAACACATTAACTCAACACATTAAGAAGGCACTCACCTTTGCATGTGTACAAAAACAAAATCACCTTCTTAGGCACTCACCTTTGCATGTGTACAAAAACAAAATCACACATGTCATCGAGATAACTAACCAAGCATAACACATTTAGTTACCAAGCCTCCAAGCCGATAGAATTCATGCCATCAAAGCTCCATACAGCAAACTTAGGACCGAAATCCACGAACAATAAAAAGCTTCGGACATAAATCCAGAACAATAGTATCATAACTCCCACGCCGTGCCATCAAAGCTCCATACAGCAAACTTAGGACCGAAATCCACGAACAATAAAAAGCTTCGGACAGAAATCCAGAACAATAGTATCATAACTCCCACGCGACCAAGGCTGTAATTTTTTCATAGATCGTCGCTCCACTTTTAGTAAGTGGTCAGTTATCAATAGATTTATCACGTCTTTACCGCGAGCCGTTTGCTGCGGACTATATAGATCCTTATGGTGGATTTATGAACCCTTTTGGACTTTTTGGCAAAGCCCCAGCCATCAACGAATTTGGTGTCGTCTTTACCACGAGCTATTTACTGCGAACTAGATAGATCCTTATGGTGGATCTATGAACTCTTTTGGACTTTTTGGCAAAGCCCCAGCTATCAACGGATTTGGTGTCGTCTTTACCGCGAGCCGTTTGCTGTGGACTAGATAGATCCTTATGGTGGATCTATGAACCCTTTTGGACTTTTTGACAAAGCTCCAGCCATCAACGGATTTGAAATTATCTTTACCGCGAGCCGTTTACTACGGATTAGATAGATCAGTTACGATGAATCTATTCACCATTCTCTCATATGCCCCCAACACCTCCACACACAAGTCAACATATATACTTTCTCCACCAGTAATTAGACATGCAAAAGTCAAAATGTGGACTTGCTTACTCAAAACCACGTACCTTGCATGCTCACACATAAACTTTGAGTTTTCAAAACCAAGCACAGGAAAGAAAGCTGCAAAAGCACGGACAGCACCAAAGTCATCAAAACCACTGACATCCACGAACAGAATAGGATGCCTCAAAAACTCGGACATCACCAAGAGCTTCAAAACAACGGACATCCAAAACCTCGGACAGCAGATAGCAAACTTTTCTAATGCAGTAGCCACTTCAACTTCTGGATAAGTTCACAAATCGATAGATATGGACTTGAATTTTATGAAATATCTTCTCAACATCAGAAGCTATCCCCTCAAATCTGCATTTATTTCGGGCTTCCCATAAAGTATAAATCATACTAGAAATACCAAGGTATCGAACTTTCATTTTGCGGTTGCCTCCTTATAATGTTGTCCGAAAACTTGCAACAACTCCCCTACTGATCTGAAATCATGTTGAAACTCCAACCAAGGCTTGACCTTCCTCCATAGCTCACACGTTATGGGGCATTCAAAGAACAAATGGCCAATTGATTCATCTTGTTGTCGGCAAAGCGTACACTCTTGTTTGATTCATAGAGCATCCTATCCGCAGTTCGTAATTTGCCATGTATAAGTAGTCAAACAATGAATCGATGCTTCAGTAAAATTTCTGGCCTCCAAATCAAGGATCCCCAAGTCACTGAAGCACCCCTCGGTCTAAAGAAATCATAGGCATTTGCTACTCCTTTTTTCCTTGCTGCAAACCACTCAATCAACTGCATATTTGCTGCCCCATTTCCATTCATGGCGACTTGAATCTTGTCCCGAATTTGCACAAGTCTCTTGATAAGTGGCGAGTCCAAAGCCTTTGTCTTCCATTGCCAAAAATAAACCCCTTTAATATAGTGGTGATGAACCCATCGTACCCAGAGTGAGTCCGTCTTTGATTAGATTGCCCAAAGAGTTTTGCTTAATAGAGCTTCATTCCATGCGCTCAGATCTCGGAGGTCATATCCACCATCATGCTTAGGAAGACTAAAAGTGTCCCATGCAATTGGAGGGAACTTAGTAGACCATACAAACATTCGGCATATTGTCTTAATTTTTTCAATAACTCCTTCAGGTATAGGAAGTAAAGAAAGCCAATAACACTCTATACCTTGTAGCACCGATCTCACCAATTCAAGCCGCTTCGCATATGATAGTGTATGCTTTGGCCAAGAATTTATTTTCTTTGTAATTGCCTCAAGTAGGGGGTCATAGTTGGCAATCCGCAACTTCTCCGCTGCTAGTGGAATACCCAAATACCGGAATGGAAAAGTACCTTCTTGAAATCCAGTTATCTGTAGGAGCCGACCCTTCACCCCCACATCCACCCCGGCCATATATATGTGAGATTTCACTGGATTTGCCTTGAGCCCCACCTCACAACCAAATTGTTCCAAACAGCCCGCTAACACTTTGACGGAGGTTTCATCCGCCCGAGCAAACAACATCAAATCATCGGCATAAGCTAAGTGGGTGATGCCGACCTCTTTGCACATAGGATGATATCGAAATGAGGGTGACGAACAAGCAACCTGCAGTCTTCTTGAAAGCACTTCTATACATAAACCAAATAAGAGAGGAGATAAAGGATCACCTTGCCTCAAACCGCGTCGTCCGCTAAAGTATCCATAGATGCCACCATTGAGGGAGATTGAATAGGAGGCCGTAGTTACACATTCTCTAATCCATCCACAATACCATTGGGGAAAACCAAAACCAACGAGTACCGCCATAAGAAATTTCCAATCCACCGTGTCAAATGCTCAAATTAACCTTGATCATACACCTTGGTGATATTCTTTTTCGAGCATACTTTCGTAGGAGTTCTTGGGTCAAATTAATATTGTCTCCTATCGATCTTCCTTGCACAAATGCCACTTGAGCCAGATCCAACAAGAAGCCCAAAATCGAAGCTAATCGACTTGTCAAAATCTTGGATATTACCTTGTAGAAAACATTACAGCATGAGATAGGCCGATAATCCGACACCCCCAGGGCATGATCCGCCTTTGGCACTAATGTGGTCAATGTATGATTCCATTGTTTAAGCAATTTTCCTTCTCGAAAGAACTCTTGAACTGTTGCCACAAAATCCAAACCTACAATGTCCCACGATGAAGTGAAAATTTTCACCCCATAGCCATCCGGACCCAGTGCCTTGTCGCATCCAATGTCATGTAGAGCTTCTTTGATCTCTTCCTCACCCACCGCCCTTATCAATCCTTCTGATTGGGATCTAGTTAGCTTTCTTCCAGGGATATTACTGCTGTCTATAGGGCTGCATGTTTCAATATTGCCAAGCAAGTCATGAAAGAAGCTTACAAATTCCTCCGCCACCTCCCCAATGCTCGATGTTTGCTCCCCATCCCTTTTGGTGAGTGTGATAATAGCATTCCTCTTGTTGTTCCTCTTCACCACACCATGAAAAAATTTAGTGCATTTGTCGGCGCTTTTAAGGTACGTATTCTTTGCCCTTTGTTGGTAGAAATATTTTTCCGCCTCCACAAGAAGTGTTGCTCTTCGCCGAACTTGTATATACTCCATAGGGGCAGCCCCTCCATCTAATATATCTCTTTGCATCTTCTCTAATTCTGCATTTGCTCTTCTTGCCCTCTCCGAGATGTGCCCAAATTTTTCCTTGTTCAATTCTCGCAATTGGCCCTTTAACCGTGTCAACTGTAACTTGAGTACAAATTGCGCATGTCCTTCGGCCGGCGCTGTCCAAGAGTCCCTCACCATCGAATGAAAATCCTCGTGAAGAGTCCACATATTTAGGAATTTGAAAAGCCGGTTTGAAGGCCGATCTTTCTCCAATGTGTGCACTATACCACAAGAGTGATCCGAGAGACATCCAGGTGCCGTAAACTCCGCATACGCATCAAATTCTACCATCAACCAGAAGGAATTAACCAAAACTCTATCCAATTTGGAGGAGACCGTACCATTTGTCCAAGTAAGCCGACATCCTATAGAGCGAAGGTCCACTAGTTCACATGCTTGCACACAGTGTTGGAAATCCCACATTTCATGGTTGGTGACATGTGAGCCTCCTTTCTTGTCCTGTATAGATAAAATAGAATTGAAATCCCCCATTATCATCCAAGGTTCAGAAATAGCGGCACCAAGCTCCTCTAGTGTTTCCCATAGCGGCATCCGAGTGACAATCGAATGCAGTCCATAAACCATCGTCACCAAGAAACTCCTTCTCGATATGTGGCATTTAATTCGACAATGAATGATCTGATCCGTTGTCTTAAGAACCTCCATGTATACCTTTTGTAAATCCCACAGAAGTAAAATATGACCATTGTTAGACATATTAAAATTATGCGCACAACCCATACCTACGAAACGTCGTTGGATTATTGGAGCTAGAGATTCCTCTTTCAGCTTCATCTCCAATAGAGCGAATACTTGGATGTCTTTATGCCGGAGGAGGTGTTGCACTCCCCCATGTTTTAGGGGCTTGTGGAAGCCCCTAATGTTCCATGCTGCTACCTTCATTTGACACGATCCGCTCGGGTTGCTCGGACCCGTAGTTGTCGTCCACTTTGTAGGGGCATTGTACTTCCAGTCGCTTCCTTGCTCTTCCCTTTATGTCTCACAGGATCAACCTGAGACGATGATGAAGAAGGGTGGTTCCTCATTTCTTTGGAGAAGGGGAATTGGTCTGGAAGCAAGCAAAGCCTGTCGGGGATGTAGCCAAACTAGCACTCCAGTGGGATGAGTCTTATAAAGTTGTTAAAAAGTTGGCATCAGGTGCCTATTACCTGCAGGACGGTCGGGGTAAGAAGTTAGACCGACCCTGGAGCGCTAACTATCTACGGCCTTATCGCACATAGATAACTTTATTTTTTACAAAGTCTAAACCCGATAAGTGTGGGTATGATGGAGGTAGGATAAGTCAGGTCGGGAATATTTGCCCAACCAGTTAGTAAGAATGTTTGCCCGGTCATGATCGTTATGTTCTTACTCTTTTGTAAAGCATCAGACTTATTTTGGATTCATGCCCAGAAGGCGGATAACAAGAAATGGGATGGAAAATTAAGCATAGAATTGTTCAGTTTACATAGTTTACAAACATAAATTACTTAAAGGCGGAGAAGACTTCGTCAGGTATTTCTTTCAAAATACGACGGTGATCTAAGATGTCTTCGAGGGGGGGGGGGAGTGAAATTAAGGTATCCTTGTTCATATAGTTGCCGCAAGGTCCCTACCGCACTATAAGCTATGGAGGTCACGAAGCAGTCCCCTACCTGGATGCCAAACTCTCTGGAATGGAGGTAGGCATCTCGGCTCAACCTATAGTGTTCATTTTCTCCTGCCCGATATATTTCTAGAGTTGTGTTGACTCCAGAAGAAGCAGAGCGGGCTAATTCAGCATGCATCACGCGCAATTCTGCTGCTTGAGATTCCAGAGTTCTGCTCTGCTCCTGTAATAATGCCTCCTTGGATTGCAGCTCCTTATTCAATTGATCCATGGTCTGCTGATGAAGAAGCCCGAACTGGCTCTTTTCCGCCTGAAGACCCTTGATTTCCTGATCTGCTTCCCTCAGGGATTGTCTATGGAGGGCATTCTCTCTCTTCAGGGTCTCTATCTCAGCCCTCAGGATGTGGTTAGCTACCGCTGGGTCATTTAATTAGAGTTCCACCTCAGCTACCCTGTCCTTCATAACTTTATTATCTTGATATAGGGCGGACAGGGTTTGACTCCTGGCCAAGGATTAGGCAAGGTTCTACAGAGAGACAGGTATAAGGGATGATAGGAATAAGGATAGAAAATAATAAAGGAAGCTTACAGCTATAGCTCCTTCCGCGATCAGGTCCAACTGGGCTGGTACGGGAAAAGAATGTATTTGCTCCATATGTTCGTGCCAGCTGTCGGATAATAGTCCTCTCAAAGTGATGCGGTTGGTAGGGGCATCTACTTGACGCTGCAAGTGTTGCTCTGAAGGTAAAGTAGTTCTGAAATATAAGTAGGTTGGACGTTGTGAGCTAGAAGGTCTGGCTTCACCTCCAGTCACTGGATCGCGAGTTAAAGGTCCTGCAGCCACATTGGGGGCCTCTAGAGGATGGGGTGCATAGGACGAAGATGCCGGAGGAGATGCAGGTGTCGAAGCAGGACCCATGGGGGGTAGGTGAGATTCGCTTCGGACTTCTTCATAGATGATTGGGGGCATCCCTCTAAGAGTTCTCTCTGGGATCTCTGAAGGAGGCACATAGGTACCCGGGAATCCCGATCTTGAGGCGGTCGTCGAAGATGAGGAGGAAGGTTGAGCAGTAGGAGGATCAGTAGATACATGGTCAATAACTCTATGTCGAAATCAGCATATCAAGGGCTGATCGTCCGAATCTGAATCTTCAGGTGAAGGTCGGGATCGACGAGCAGAAAGAGGTGCAAAATTTTGACTTGTGGGATCAACAGTAGAATGCGCTGCCGGGCTACACGGGAAGCCACTCGGAAAGAGGGACTGGCAGGAGGTATAACCAACCTGGAGGGTGGTTGGGGAGCTGGTTGGAAAGCAGGTTCAGGAGTCGCTCGGGGGGCAGATAGGGGAGTTGTTTGAGGGGTCGACCGAGGAATTGCAACTGTAGTCGCTCTTAATCGGGTAGGGGCAGAATGTGGAAGGGGTCTTCTTTCTAATATAATTCTGCCTCTACGCATTATTTCCTGGTCGCTAAAGGGGAGAGGCTGGACGTCTGAGGCGTGGAGCAGAGTGTTGGCTACACGGGGAAACTAGAGTTGTAGTAACAATACCAAAAAACCAGGGTGGAGTAATTCAAGGTCAGGTAAAACTCACCTAGGGAGCGAGGCAGCTCGGCAGAAGAAATGCGGCTTAGCCGGAAAAAGGATATCACGTCCTCGAATAGCAGTCTCGTAAGTCCAGTCTCCAGCATCTCAGTTGAGCCAGAGCTTCTGTGAAGAGGGGATTAGTACTGAAGTCCCCCACATAAGGTGCTACAGGAAGCACTCATTGCCACCTAGTGGGTCATTCCACAGTGGAGTGAAACTTAAGGAAAAAATATTTATCCTTCCAATTAGGTTCGGAGGAGGGAATAGGACAAAAGAAAGTAGTGCAAGTGCGGGCCTGGAAATGAAACAAGCCCTCACTTTGCTGGCGAAGAGTAAAGAAATAATGGAACAAGCGAGCAGACCAGGATATGTCACAAACTTCACACAGGACCACGAATCCGCATAGGATCCTTATAGAATTGGGAGTAAGTTGGCACAGAGAATTCTTGAAGTAGCAGCTTACATCAGAGAATAGGGGGTGAATGGGAAAACGAAGCCCCACTACGAATTGCTCCTTATAAAAAGTGACATATCTTTCTAGAGGAGAGGAGGCCTGGTACAGCAAGTTAGGGATAATGATATGCATATCTTTCGAGATTTCGTAGGTGAAACGAAGATCATCCAGATCCACGCCAACGAAAGAAGAAACCCCAGGGGGTAAACGATGGTAGGGAAAGCCATAGGACGGATTCAGGTTCAAGGCAGAGAGCAAGAGGATGAAGCAGAAGGCAAGAGGAAGCAAAAGGCCAAAAGGGGCAGGGAGCAAGCAGAAAGCGAGAGAAAAAGGAAGAAGCAGGTGAAAAAGTCCCATGGGATAGAGGAGACGTCCTATTTATAGCCGATATTCATGCATGAGGGTATTATGGTCAAACCACCATCCAACAACTTACAATAAAAACGGTTTAGGATATCCAAGCAAAAGGGGCTGTAGGATCATCACAGAAAACGAAGCTAGGGGAAGGGGTTGGAGAAAGTAAATGGCGCGACGTACGAGGGTCATTATGAGACAGGATTACCTCGGGAAAGAATGTCACTGTAGAACGAATCGTTTGAGATCTTCGCATGCTTTCTCTCTCTCTCCATTTTTTGCCTTTGCTTGTTAAGTTCGAAGGGCGAACTCGGTTAGGGAACCTGTTAGAATTTTTTCGGGCCACGAAAACCGCTTTTCGCGTCGCGGAAACCCCGAAACACCCTAGCCAAGGATCTCGTGCAAAGAAAAATCCGATTCGAAAAATTCCACGTATTTATATCATGCTTAATACCCGAATATGTTAGATCTACTCCTAGATCTATAGTTTAAAGAAAAACTACCTTTGATGCGTGCCCTTCGCTTATCCCGCTCGACTAAGGTTGAAGTTGGATCTAGAGGGCACAAAGTAGAGCCCCTCTATATGTGTCCACACAAGCAATTAGGTGGAGAAGATGACCGAAACAAGGTGTGCTAGCACCTATGTGGTTTTCGGCCAAGAAGAGGAGGAAGAGAGGGAGAAGTTGCCGAGAGCACCAAGGAAGAAGAAGAATCAAAAAATTGAATTCAAAAATTCAATCAATCCACCATATCATGTGGCCGGCCACATAAATGTCATTAAGTGGGCAATTAATGCTCTTAATTGCCCCCTTAATGTGGCCGGCCACTCATGGGTAACCTCCCATGAGGTGGCATGGTGATGTGTAGCATCCCCATTGGTTCTCCCATGCCACCTCATCAAATGTGGTGGCATCCAAGTCAAGTCAATATTGACTTTCAACCTTCCTAATTTGGCCAAAGTCAAACATGACCAAATTAACTCCCTTAATTGATTTATCCAACATTTGGATCATACTTGAGTCTAACTCATAGTCAAGTCAAACTTGTGGATTTAGGTCAAGTCAAACTTGCCTTTTATAGACTTTCCATATTTAGCCAAGTCAAACTTGACTTCATCTTTCCTCTTGGTTCATCATATGAACTAGTCTCCATCTATTGCTCTATGTGTGTGACCCTATAGGTTCTTGTCAACGTTGGCAATGTCCCTAAATCCAATTAGGGACATAAGCAATGAGAGGTATCTAGCAACACATCATTGCTACCCAAGTTACAAGAATGTTGAGATCCAACATCACCAATATGACTAATAATTGTGACTCTCAATATGTGACATTGTCCTTCTATCCTTGATATCTAGATTGATCTTATATGAGGCATAGACCGTGTCATCCTCCAATCAATCTAAGTGTCTTGAACTCCAAGTAGACTCACTATAATCAAATAAGCACAATATCACATATTGCCTTATTTGGGCATGGCCATGCACTTAGTGATCTCACTCTATCAAGACTATGATATCACTCCTGTAATATAGGAGGGATAGATCCCATCTACATCACTCACATCCCTCCGCATAATTTGTTACATACCCAGTAATCGCCTTTATAGTCCACCCAGTTACGGGTGACGTTTGACGAAACCAAAGTACATAACTCCTTATGTAGGGAACCATGGTGACTTCGGGTCTAAGGACTAAAGTCATACTAATAGTCACTTGAGAAAGTATATGACACTCATATAACGATCCATGATACTTTCTCATGGCGGGTCATTCAGTATACATTCTCCAATGTATACCCATGTGTCAACTTGATATCTCATATCCATGACTTGTGAGATCAAGTCATCATGTTGACCTACATGCTAGTCTCAATGCATTAACATTGTCCTTCTATGTTAATACTTGACTAGGAATAATTAAGTGTAGTGTTCTCTATATCATCTCACTATCGATTCAACTAATCGATTGATATAGATATGAACATACTACTCTAGGACATTATTATACTTATTTATATAGCACAAATACACACAAGTATAATAATCACAATGCCTTTATTTATATATCAGAAATATATGTACAAGAATATGATACAAAGAGTCCAAAAAGTAACCATCACATGATTGGCTCTAGGGCTCTCACTAACAATCTCCCACTAGCACTAGTGCCAATCGCTATAGTATCTAATACCCAATGACCTAGTGTGACCATCATGCTTAGTCTGTGCCAAAGCCTTGGTCAAGGGATCTGCGATGTTAGCCTCTGTGGGTACTCTGCAAATCTTCACATCTCCTCGATCGATGATCTCTCGAATGAGATGGAAGCGCCGTAGTATATGCTTTGTCCGCTGGTGTGAGCGAGGTTCTTTAGCCTGCGCAATAGCTCCATTGTTGTCGCAGTAGAGCTCTACGGGATCAGATATGCTAGGAACCACCCCAAGCTCAGAAATGAACTTGCGGATCCAAACTGCCTCCTTTGCTGCCTCTGATGCAGCAATATACTCAGCCTCCGTTGTAGAATCTGCAACTGTGTCCTGCTTCGAACTCTTCCAGCTCACAGCTCCACCATTCAAGCAGAACACGAACCCTGACTGCGATCTGTAATCATCCTGGTCAGTTTGGAAGCTAGCATCAGTGTAACCCTTTACAACTAGATGCTCATCACCTCCAAATATCAAGAAATAATCCTTAGTCCTTCTCAAGTACTTAAGGATATTCTTGACCGCAATCCAGTGATGCTCACCTGGATCTGACTGGTATCTGCTCGTCATGCTCAAAGCATACGAGACATCAGGACGAGTACATAACATGGCGTACATGATAGATCCTATGGCCGAGGCATAGGGGATCTTATCCATGCGGTCCCTCTCCTCTCTAGAAGAGGGACTTTGAGTCTTCGAAAGACTCACACCATGTGACATCGGCAGATTTCCCTTCTTGGAATTCTGCATGGCAAACCGAAGTAATACCGTGTCAATGTATGTATTCTGACTTAGGCCAAGCAATCTCTTAGATCTATCTCTATAGATCTTAATGCCTAGAATGCAGGCTGCTTCACCTAAGTCCTTCATTGAGAAACAATTCCCTAGCCAAGTCTTCACAGACTGTAGCGAGGAAATGTCGTTCCCAATGAGAAGTATGTCATCCACATACAATACGAGGAAGACAACTGTGCTCCCACTAACCCTCTTGTAGACACAGGGTTCATCTTCGTTCTTGATGAAACCAAACTGTTTGATTGCATCATCGAATCAAAGATTCCAGCTCCGAGAGGCTTGCTTCAGACCATAAATGGCCCTATGCAGCTTGCATACTCTGCTAGTATGCTGTGGATCTACAAAACCCTCAGGCTGTGTCATGTACACATCCTCGAGGAGGTTTCCATTCAGAAACGCTGTCTTGACATCCATCTGCCAGATCTCATAATCATGGTAGGCTGCAATAGCAAGCATAATCCGAATGGACTTAAACATCGCTACTAGAGAGAATGTTTCATCATAGTCAATACCATGAATCTGCTTGAAACCTTTAGCTACCAGTCTACCTTTATAGGTATGAGTAAGTCCGTCCATGTTAGTCTTTCTCTTAAAGACCCACTTACACCCAATAGGTTTGACCCCTTCAGGTGGATCAACCAAGGTCCAAACTTGGTTGGTGTACATGGAATCCATTTCAGATCTCATGGCTTCTAGCCATGACTCAGAATCTGGGCTCATCACAGCTTCCTGATAGGTGGTAGGCTCATTCTCAATGAGCATAACGTCATCCTGGTCAGGCAAGAGAAATGAGTATCTCTCAGGCTGACGACGTACCCTATCAGACCTGCGAAGAGGTAGGTCTACATGAACAGGTTGTTGTTCCACAACTTCTTGTGCAACAATCTCATCATCCACAACTCTTTGTGGTTCCTGTTCAGTATCCATCAATGGCTCAGTGTTTTGGTCGTTGTCTTGAACTTCTTCAAGATCAAACGAACTTCCACTAGCCTTTCTAGAAACAAAGTCCCTTTCTAGAAAGACCCCAGTCTTAGCAACAAACACTTTGTGCTGACTAGGAATGTAGAAGTAATATCCCTTAGTTTCCTTGGGATATCCTATAAAATAACACTTATCGATTTGGGTCCCAGTTTGTCCGAGACTTGACGTCAACGTAAGCCTCACAACCCCAAACCCTCATGAAAGACATCTTGGGACTCCTCCCAGTCCATATCGTATATGGTGTCTTCATGACCGCCTTTGATGGAACACGGTTAAGTGTGAACGCTGCCGTGTCCAGAGCATATCCCCAAAAGGATATAGGAAGATCTGCGTGACTCATCATAGATCGTACCATATCTAATAAGGTACGATTCCTCCTTTCAGATACACCATTCCACTGTGGTGTTCCAGGAGGAGTGAGTTGGGATAGAATCCCACACTCTGCTAGATAGTCACTAAACTCATGGCTTAAGTATTCTCCACCTCGATCTGATCGAAGTATCTTAATACTTTTGCCGAGCTGGTTTTGTACTTCATTTCTGAATTCCTTGAACTTTTCAAAGGATTCAGACTTATGTGTCATCAAGTACACATAACCATATCTACTGAAGTCGTCAGTAAATGTGATAAAGTACCTATAACCACCCCGAGCAGCGATATTGAAAGGGCCACATACATCACTATGTATGAGTCCTAGCAAGTCTGTCGCTCTCTCGCTATGTCCACTAAAGGAAGTCTTGGTTATCTTGCCTAGAAGGCATGACTCACATGTCTCATATGATTCAAAATCAAATGAGTCCAGCAAACCATCCTTATGGAGCTGGGACAAGCGACTCTCGTTTATGTGGCCTAGGCGGCAATGCCAGAGATAGGTTGGGTTCAACTCATTTGATCTCAACCTCTTGGTACTCACGTTATAGATAGGGCTCTCTAAATCTAGAATATAGAGGCCATTCATCAGATGTGCACTACAATAGAACATATCTTTCAAATAAACAGAACAACATTTGTCCTTTATTATGAATGAAAAACCTTTATTATCTAAACAGGAAACTGAAATAATATTCTTTGTTAGTGCAGGGACATAACAACAATTATCTAGTTCCAATACAAGCCCAGCGGGCAGAGATAGAAAATATGTTCCTACAGCAACAGCAGCAACCCTTGCTCCATTGCCTACTCGTAGGTCCACCTCGCCCTTTGCCAATGCTCTAGATGCACATCCAGATCTAATACCCATGATGTAGAAATAGAAAGGTTGACTTCTATAACATTTATACCTAAAGTAGAAGCCTCGCTTCTTTTCTTCTTAAGATCCTCCAGGTAGATCTTGCAGTTCCTCTTCCAGTGCCCTGTCTGACCACAGTGGAAGCAGGTAGCATCCTTTTGCACCCCGCCCTTGGGTTTGAGTGCTGAAGAGCTGGCTTTGCCCTTGGTCTGGGTCTTACCCTTACCCTTGGGCTTCCACTTGCCCTTACCCTTGCCCTTTTGTACCATCAGGACGGTACTGGTCTTGGTAGTGGTGAGATTGGGCTCAGCAGTTCTCAACATGTTGAGCATCTCGGGCAGTGGTTTGTCTAATTCGTTCATGTTATAGTTCATGACAAATTGACGGTAACTTGCCGGCAACGATTGCAGGATCAAGTCAGTGGCCAGCTCTTGGCCCAATGGGAACCCCAACCTCTCTAGGTTCTCGACGTACCCAATCATCTTGAGTACGTGAGTTCCTACAGGGGTTCCCTCTTTCATCTTACATGAAAAGAGGGCCTGAGTCACTTCAAACCTCTCATGCCTGGCTTGCCCTTGATATAATTGCTTAAGATGGCCAATCATATCAAAGGCATTCATGTTCTCGTGTTGCTTCTGAAGCTCAGAGGACATGCAGCATAGCATTAGGCACGACACGTCTAACGCATCGTCTTGATGCTTCTGATGAGCATCCTTAATGCTACGAGCGGCAGAGGCTGGTGGTGCTTCAGGAACTGCTTGCTCCAGAACGTACAGCTTACGTTCCTGCATGAGGACTATCCTCAGGTTCCTGTACCAGTCCAGGAAGTTAGCTCCTGTGAGCTTGTCCTTCTCAAGGACAGATCGTAGGGAGAGAGTGTTCGCGTTTGGTGACATGGCAATCTACAACATATTAAACATGCAGAGAATCAATATCATATTCTATCATCTAATTAGGCCTTTAATTAAATGATGCTCCCACTGAATTTTGTGGGACAAGATCCACATCATACTACATCTTGAGTCAGCTTTGGCTGAATCGCCCAAGACCTAGTATGATCGGTAGGTAGCTAATTACCAATTACATCTCCATGCAACTCTTGTTTATAGGATCAAGATTTAACTTTTACAAATAATCTTGAGTTAGCTTTGGCTAAATCGCCCAAGATTATTTATAAACGTGATCTTGTCCTACCTTTCCAACTATTGGAATACGCCTATAGCTTCACTCGATCCAATTGAGCTTTGCTAGCTACTCAATCTAATTGAGCTCAATCTAACCCGAGCGTGATAGGCGGGACCAAGGTTGTCCTCCGCATCCTACCAAGATTAAATGCGTTGCTCTGCTTTGGCAGATACGACAATCGCATATGATCGAGGTAGTGATGGGTATCATGGCCCGGTAGGCGTTTACGAGTTGATTTCGATTTAGATCTAATCTAATCGACGATGTGCATCATATTTAGGCGTAAATTAAATCTAATTTAAATCCTAAATGTGTATTGTGCACATCAAGATGTGGTTCCCACATCACATGTGCATCACATACACTCA
Source organism: Zingiber officinale (assembly GCF_018446385.1). NCBI lineage: Eukaryota > Viridiplantae > Streptophyta > Magnoliopsida > Zingiberales > Zingiberaceae > Zingiber > Zingiber officinale. Next base: position 90,677,219 of record NC_055990.1, read on the forward strand.
TGCATATTCTATTCTACACAAACATGCATCACATACACATAAGCAAAAATAAAATATATACATTTAAATTATGTGATTGGTCATGGCCCTACTAGGATCCTCTCTAGCCAAAGAGAAGATCCAATGGTCATCCTAAGGTCTAGGTGGCAGCTTCTCCAAGCTCCTCCTTCCGATCCCCATGTGTTGCCGGCATGCTCCCGCGAGTCCGTCTTCTCCGGAATTTCGTCATCTTCAAATTTTGTACATTACAAAATTTATACTCGAGTTACATTCGAGTCTTAAAACTAATTTTTACAGAAATAAAATAATGGAAAAAGGCAACACGCAGGTCGCATCCACAATACAGCACACACAACACATGACGGCACGCAGGCCGTATTATGAATTACACGCATAATTTTTCATAAAAATTTTGGGACTTGGGCCATGACCAACACATACTGTACATAATTCAGAATTGTGTATTTTTTTTTTATTTAAAATTTTTCTACTGATTTTTCTGAATTTTTGAGTCCCTTCTCCACGGCGGTCCCGCTAAGCGGGTTTCGGGCGTAATCGCGGGACAAGGCCCCTTGCGGGGTTAGGGGCAGCGCCCCTATTCGCGAAATAACCTTCGCGAGTGTCCTCTTGCGATTATACAGCGCCCTTACCCGCTGTCCCAAAATCTATTTGGGTGAAACTTGCCGTTTCGGAGAAATTTTTCTCGGTGACAAAAGTGTACAAGTGCTTCGCACTCGTTCTTTCGCCTCTACGAGAAAAATACCCAAAAATTCCTAAAATTTAGAAAAATCACAGAAACTTAAAAGCATCTAAATTTTGTATCTAATACAGAAAAAAATAAATACGTGCTTCGCACGATGGCTCTGATACCACTGTTAGAATTTTTCGGGCCACGAAAATCGCTTTTCGCGTCGCGGAAACCCCGAAACACCCTAGCCAAGGATCTCGTGCAAAGAAAAATCCGATTCAAAAAATTCCACGTATTTATATCATGCTTAATACCCGAATATGTTAGATCTACTCCTAGATCTATAGTTTAAAGAAAAACTACCTTTGATGCGTGCCCTTCGCTTATCCCGCTCGACTAAGGTTGAAGTTGGATCTAGAGGGCACAAAGTAGAGCCCCTCTATATGTGTCCACACAAGCAATTAGGTGGAGAAGATGACCGAAACAAGGTGTGCTAGCACCTATGTGGTTTTCGGCCAAGAAGAGGAGGAAGAGAGGGAGAAGTTGCCGAGAGCACCAAGGAAGAAGAAGAATCAAAAATTGAATTCAAAAATTCAATCAATCCACCATATCATGTGGCCGGCCACATAAATGTCATTAAGTGGGCAATTAATGCTCTTAATTGCCCCCTTAATGTGGCCGGCCACTCATGGGTAACCTCCCATGAGGTGGCATGGTGATGTGTAGCATCCCCATTGGTTCTCCCATGCCACCTCATCAAATGTGGTGGCATCCAAGTCAAGTCAATATTGACTTTCAACCTTCCTAATTTGGCCAAAGTCAAACATGACCAAATTAACTCCCTTAATTGATTTATCCAACATTTGGATCATACTTGAGTCTAACTCATAGTCAAGTCAAACTTGTGGATTTAGGTCAAGTCAAACTTGCCTTTTATAGACTTTCCATATTTAGCCAAGTCAAACTTGACTTCATCTTTCCTCTTGGTTCATCATATGAACTAGTCTCCATCTATTGCTCTATGTGTGTGACCCTATAGGTTCTTGTCAACGTTGGCAATGTCCCTAAATCCAATTAGGGACATAAGCAATGAGAGGTATCTAGCAACACATCATTGCTACCCAAGTTACAAGAATGTTGAGATCCAACATCACCAATATGACTAATAATTGTGACTCTCACAATATGTGACATTGTCCTTCTATCCTTGATATCTAGATTGATCTTATATGAGGCATAGACCGTGTCATCCTCCAATCAATCTAAGTGTCTTGAACTCCAAGTAGACTCACTATAATCAAATAAGCACAATATCACATATTGCCTTATTTGGGCATGGCCATGCACTTAGTGATCTCACTCTATCAAGACTATGATATCACTCCTGTAATATAGGAGGGATAGATCTCATCTACATCACTCACATCCCTCCGCATAATTTGTTACATACCCAATCGCCTTTATAGTCCACCCAGCTACGGGTGACGTTTGACGAAACCAAAGTACATAACTCCTTATGTAAGGAACCATGGTGACTTCAGGTCTAAGGACTAAAGTCATACTAATAGTCACTTGAGAAAGTATATGACACTCATATAACGATCCATGATACTTTCTCATGGCGGGTCATTCAGTATACATTCTCCAATGTATACCCATGTGTCAACTTGATATCTCATATCCATGACTTGTGAGATCAAGTCATCATGTTGACCTACATGCTAGTCTCAATGCATTAACATTGTCCTTCTATGTTAATACTTGACTAGGAATAATTAAGTGTAGTGTTCTCTATATCATCTCACTATCGATTTAACTAATCGATTGATATAGATATGAACCTACTACCCTAGGACATTATTATACTTATTTATATAGCACAAATACACACAAGTATAATAATCACAATGCCTTTATTTATATATCAGAAATATATGTACAAGAATATGATACAAAGAGTCCATAAAGTAACCATCACATGATTGGCTCTAGGGCTCTCACTAACAGAACCAGCTCGGCACACTAAGCGATTAGAAGCCCAGGGCAGGGGCACTAGTCGGAATGCCATCGTGATTAAAACAGATCCGGGGTCGGGAAACAAGTAAAATAAAGAATTCTCAAGATAGAGGGAGTTGCCGATAGATTTCCTAAGCTTAAGTAACTTCAGATAAAAGCAGATATGAAATGTTTGCATATGTAAATTTTTACATCAAGGCTGAGGAGGTACAGTGCTTGGGAGGTACAAAAACAGCCGAGAAGTCGTCATCAGCAATGAAGGAAGGGAAGGCTTCGTCGGGAAGTTCTTGCTCAAGCCAAGCCTTGTCCAAAAAATCATCCGAGGGGGCGGAGCGAAGAAGGCCTTGTTCAAACAACTGGCGTACGACGCCTACACCCCCATAGCAAATCATCAAATTAATTAGATCGCCTATTTTCTTCTGGAAGAGTGGAGACTTAACGTATGAAATTCTATAGTCTCTGAGGTAATCGGTTTCGCCTGACCGGTACTCCACCAGCTCTACCTTGATCTTGTTCGCACCTACAAGAGCTAGCGCCTTCTCCTGTTTAAGGATGGAGGCATCCGCTTGGACCTTGAGAAGATCCATTTGGAGGGACTTAATGGTGGCTTGGTCAATGTCCCACTGGGTCTTGAGAGCCTTTTCTCGATCGATACTGGTGGCCAAGTCTGCTTGGGCCACTCCCAGGTCTTTCTGCAAAACTTTATTAGACTCTCGGAGCACCTTTAGATCTGGGAGAAAGTGGCCAGCTCTGACTCTTTCTCATCCAGCTCAGTCGTGAGTTGGCAGCGACGCTGCCCTTCTGAGGTCAATTTAGATTCACTGGTCTTCAGGGTCGCTTGCAGTTCCTTTATCTTTTCGGAGGACGCCTGAGCCAATTTTCTGGCAAACTGAGAGGACTCCCCGACTGTGTGAAGATAGGAATCCAGAGGGTTGTCCAGAGTCAGAGGGTCGAGCGGATCGCGGAGAGTTAGTGGCAACTCCAATTCTCGGACACGAGCCTTCAGTGACTCGTTTTCTCGTAGCAGATCCACGGCGAACTGGGTCAAGCTCAAGCCACTAGAGTAGGTCTGCTCGGCGAAAGGAGGAAAGTCAGAAATAATGTCAGATAGTCAGGCCAAGAAAAGGAAGACTCACCGATATAATATGTTGAGAAACCAGATCCAGCCCTTCCCACTGGGAGCCTCCCCAGAACTGCTCATTAGCTGACCTCTAGGAGGTGGCTAAGGCTCCATGAAGTTGAACCTGGCCGCGAATGGGAGAAGTGCCACCCACATTACTGAATCCCCAGTCGAATCCAGTCCGGTCACAGAGGACAGGCTCCAAGAAGCTGTGAAATCGTATTTACTCCTGCTGGACCATGCTCTGGTGCAAGCAGCTGAAGGGGAGGAGGCGATAGGAGCGGTGGAAGGGGTTGTAGAACTCCCGGGCTGGTCTCCAGCAGAAGGGTTAACCAACTTGGGGGATAAGACCCGGACGAGAGTAGGTACGGGGATTTCCGCCACGAGAGGAGACTCCTGGATGGGGGTTTTAGTTGTTTTAACTCAGACCTTTGGCACATTGGAGGAATCTTTCCCGAGAGGAGGAAGTGAAGGGGAAGACTGAACTGATAGTGTGACTCTTTTACACTTACGCTGGAGGTGGAGGCGCTTATCTGGAGGTGGAGAAAGAGTCTGCTCTTCCTCGATGGGTTCCAGAGTTACAGAGACAGCCTCGGGAAGGGTAGCTTCTAGAAGAAGTTAGCCGGAGGACTCTGCAGGCTCCTCCGTTGTTTCATTTGAGGGAGTGGTTGAGGGAACGACGAGGCCTTTTGCAATTTCCTCGCCCACGACCTTCAAAATATTGTTGGGCATCTTGGCCGAGTCGACCGAGTAGACCCGAAACATAGCAGCCTCTGCAAAGAAGTAAGGAAATACCTCAGTTAGTGAAGATGAGCGGAAGGAAAAGCAAAGTCTTACCAAATGGAGCTTCTGTTGCCGCGGAGATCGGGCTGAGTCCAAAAAGATGTAAAAAACCTTATCGTAATATTACTGATAGGAGAAGGCGGACTCCCTTTAGTTTCTCTGAAGCTGTAGGGCAAATAGGTTGATGCCTGTGTTCGGGCAGTTTAAAGGGTGAAGGAAGGTTGGAGCGCCATTGGATCGGCCAGGTCACCGACTCGGGCAACATGATAAAGAAGAAGCGAGATTTCCAACTTTTGTCGGAGGAAGGCATATCAGGGAAGAATTTACACCCGACCCGGGATTGTACCATGAACATGCTAGGCTCGGATCGTTTGAGAGAATAAAAGTGGTGAAAAAGTTGGGTGGTTAAAGGAATTTGGTATACCCTACAGAGGATAACCATGCCACAGATAGCACGAAAAGCATTGGGAACAAACTGCGAAAGTGGGATACCAAAATATTGACTCAAGGAAGAGAAAATTGGGTGAAGAGGAAAGTGAAGACCTCCCAAGAATTGATCCTTGACAAAGTTACAAAACTTTGGGGAGGGGAAGAAGGGTGTTAATTTGGTCTGGGAGCTCGTAGTTGATAGTCTTGAGTAAGGTGCAGACTAGCATGGATCTGGAACAAGTTGCTATCATCTAAGTCTGAAATATAATATGAATACCAGGACATCTCCTTACCTTCAGCCATGAGGACATGGGTGAGGATGAAGCGCTCACAAGAAACAAATGCAGAGGAAAGACTTAACGGGAAGAGCCGAGAAAAAATGGAAGAGTCGAAAGCAACCAGACAACCTTTAGGGTTTATAAAGCCAAACCCCTAGGAAGGATCGAAAGGAGGGGGGGAGGTATGATAGCTTGAGTCGTTGGATCTAGGGTCGCGTGCCAAAAGGCGCTGATCAGTCATCATGGCGGGAAAGGTTCGTGGGACACGTGTCATTCCCCTATGAAAGGTATTAATGATGGACGTGACAAGGAAATCATGGAAGAAGATTTTTGTAAGGTAGCATTGTTAGTTAGAGCCCTAGAGCCAATCATTTGATGATTGTATGGACTCATGTATATCATATTCTTGTATATTAATAAAGGCATTTGTTTGGTTATTATACTTATTTGTATTAGTGCCAAATAGACTAAGTATAATAGCATCCTTGAGTAGAAGGTTCATACCTATATCAATCGATTAGTTGAATCGATAGTGAGATGATATAGGGAACACTACTCTAAATCATTCCTAGTCGAGTATTAACATTTAGGGACAATGTTAATGCAATAAGACTAGCATGTAGGTCAGTTCGATGACTTGATCTCACAAGTCATGGATATAGAGATATCAAGCTGACACATGGGTATACATTGGAGAATGTATACTGAATGACCCTCCATGAGAAAGTATCATGGATCATTATATGAGTGTCATATACTTTCTCATGTGGTTATTAGTATGACTATTAGTCCTTAGACCTGAAGTCACCATGGATCCCTACATAAGAAGTTATGTACTTTGGTTTCGTCAAACGTCACCCGTAACTGGGTGGACTATAAAGGCGATTACTGGGTATATAACGAATTATGCAGAGGGATGTGAGTGATGTAGATGGGATCTATCCCTCCCATATGACGGGAGCGACATCGCTATTCTTGATAGAGTGAGACCACTAAGTACATGGCCATGCCCAAATGAGTCAACATTAGATGTTGAGCTCATTTGATTGAGTGAGTCTACTTGGAGTTCAAGATTTAGATTGATCAGAGGATGACACGGTCTATGCCTCATATTGATCAATCTAGATGTCTAGGATAGAAGGGCATTTGTCATATATTGTGAGGAGTCACAATTAGTAGTCACAAGGTGATGTTGGATCTCGACATTTCTTGTAACTTGGGTAGCAATGATGTATTGCTAGATGCCGCTCATTGCTTATGTTTCTAAAGGAGTTTAGAAACATTGTCAACGTTACAAGAACCTATTGGGTCACACACAAAGAACAAGTGGATGGAGATTAGGTTCATATGATGAACCAATTGGATTAGGTTCATATGATGCACCAAAGATTGGATTCAAATTAGACTTATTGAGTTAGATTCAATTAGATTCAATTGTTGAATGAATCTAATTTAAATTTGATTCATTGAGTCAATTTATATTAATGAATTGAGATTCATTAAATTGAAATTGACTTGAATCAAAGGTTGGATTTAACTCAACAAGGAAGACAATTGGTCAAGTTTGACTTGACCAAGTAGAAGTTGAAACATCAAGTTTGACTTGATGTGTTGCCACATCATAAGGATGACTCATCCTTTCCACATCACATGCCACCTCATGGAGGTTACAACACTTCCCATTCCATTTAATGTGGCCGGCCACATTAAATGAGGGAGTTATGTGTGTGGCCGGCCACACTAAAGAGTAAATGGTTTTCATTTAGTGTGAATTGATGTGTGGTAATTGTCTCATCTTCTTCCTTGATTCTTCCTCCTCTTCTCTTGTTGTTGCCGTGGGTTCCAAGGGAAGGTGAAGGTGGTTGAGTGAGTTCCAAGAGCAAAGGAAGAGTGAAGGTCACAAAGGAGGGATACTACTTCTTGAGTGTAAGACATTCCTTTTGCATCGTTTCTCTTCTTCCTTTTAAATCCTACCCAAGAGCCCTAGAAAGTGCTAGCACACTTGGGGCTCTCTTCTCCATCCTTGAGTGCTAGAGAGCACTCCTTGTTCGTGTGGATATCACTAGAGAAGAATCTACCTTGATACTTTGGAGATCCGACACGTACCTTGGACGAGCGGGATTTGCGAGGGCACGCATCAAAGGTATAAAGTGTTTTCCTTTTTAGATCTACTGTAGATCGTTGTTTATAACTCGTACTTGTGTTTTCGAAATTTTTCCTTGCACGGATCCTACGGCTTTGGGTGATTCGGGGTTTCCGCGACGCGAAAAGCGGTTTTCGCGGCCCGAAGAATCCAACAGTGGTATCAGAGCCACGTGTAAGGCTTGTACGAGTTTAATTTTTGGTTTTATGAAAACTAAAGTTTCTGTAATTTTCTGTAAAATTATGATTTTTATAGTTTTTATGGGTAATTTTTCGGTAGAAGCGAAGCACAAGTGTCTCGACACTTGTAGGCTTCGGCTACCGGAAAGATTTTTCCAAAACGGCTTCGTTTTGCCCCAAATTCATTTGGGACAGCGGGCTTGGGTGCCATTAGATCGCAAAGGAGCAACTCACGATGGTTAGATCGTGGGTAGGGGTACTGCCCCTAACCCCGCAAGGGGATTTGCTCCGCGATTGCACCCGAAATCGCTAAAAACGAACCTGTCGGGAAGATTTTTCCGAAACGGCAATGTCTCGACCCAAATCGTTTTGGGACAGCGAGTTTGGGCGCTGTTGGATCGCAAATGAACCATCGTGATGGTTAGATCACGGGTAGGGGCGCTGCCCCTGGCCCCGCAAGGGGATCCGTTCCGCGATTGCGCCTGAAACCGCTAAACGGGACCGCCCGGAAATTTTACTCGTAAAAATTGTAAAAATTATTTTTAAAATTATAGAAAATTATGAAAAATATATAATTTTGAATTATATATTAATTTTGTGATAGTCATGGCCCAAAAACCCAGTATGATTGTACGGCCTGCGTGCCGTTATGTGTTTGCGCGTGTTGTATGTTTTATTTTTCCGCGACCTGCGCGTCGTGCCTTTCTCTTATATTCTTGTTGTAAATTAGATTTAGACTCGAATGTAACTCGAGTTTCAAATTGTAATGTACAAATTGGAGCGGTGGAGGGTCCACACGAGACGGAGTTCCGAGGCGGGCACGAGCAACACAAGGTGGTCAAAGGGAGGAACTTGGAGAAGCTGTTGACCCTAAGTTGACCATTCGATCTTCTCATTGGCTTGAGAAGATCGTAGTAGGGCCATGACTAAATCACAAATATATTAATTAGTTAATTGCTTATGTATATGATGCATGTTTAATAAGTAATTAAGTAATTAGTCCCTTACGATTAGATTAGATCTAAGTCGTGCACATGATGCACCCTTGCGATTAGATTAGATCTAAGTCGTGCACAAGATGCATCCTTTTCGATTAGATTAGATCTTGATCGAACCAACTCTAAATGCCTAACCGTGTCGTGATACCTATCACTACCTCGATCACATGTATTGTTGAATCTGCCAAAGCAGAGCAATACATATTATCTTGGTAGGGTACGGAGGGACAATCTTGGTCCCGCCTATCAACGCATGGGTGAATACAAACTCAATTAGATTGAGTATTCTTAGTTACTCGGTTGGATCGAGTCAACTATATGCATTCTTCCAATAGTTGGAATGATAGGTCAAAATCACATCTATATTAAATCTCGGGCGTATTAGCCAAAGCTAACTCAAGTTTTAATATAAATGCGGATATTGATTTTATAAACAAGAGTTGCATAGAGATGTAATTGGTAATCGTTACCTACCGATCATACTAAGCCTTGGGCGTATTAGCCAAAGCTAACTCAAGGGTTAGTATGATGTGGATCTTGTCCCACAAGAATTATAGAATTCAGTGGGAGCATCATTTAATTAAAGGCCTAATTAAATGATTTTAAAAAAAAATGATATATATTTTTTTGTTGTAGATAACCATGACGTCGAATACGAACTCTTTCTCCTTGCTCGCCCTTAAGAAGGACAAGCTCAACGGAGTAAATTTCCGGATGCACAGAACCCGAGAATTGTTCTTACTCGAACGAACCGACGCTCGAGTAGCCCATTCCGGAGGCTCCTCCCGCCATTGCCCCGAGCAGACCGAGATGCTTACAAGAAGCATCAAGATGACGCATTAGATGTGTCCTGTCTTATGCTCGCGACCATGAACTCTGAGCTTCAGAAGCAACATGAGTTGATGGGCGCTTACGATATGGTTGAGCATCTTTGTCACCTATATCAAGGACAAGCAAGGCACTGGAAGAGGAACTCCAAAGAATACCTGGAAGATCTTAAGAAGAAGAGAAATAAGATTTCTACTTCAGGTATACATGTTATAGAAGTCAACCTCTCTATTTCTTCATCGTGGGTATTAGATACCGGATGTGCTTTGCACATTTGTACTAAAGTACAAGCGCTGAGGAATAGCAGGGCATTGACGAAGGGTGAGATAGACCTACGAGTAGGCAATGGAGCACGAGTTGCTGCTATTGCTGTAGGAACTTATCATCTATCTCTTCCCTCTAGGCTTGTACTAGAATTAGATGATTGTTGTTATGTGCCTGCCTTGACTAAGAACATAATTTCAGTTTCTTGTTTGGACAAGAAAGGATTCTCGTTTATAATAAAGAACAAATGTTGTTCTGTCTATTTAAACGATATGTTCTATTGTAGTGCACCTCTAATAAACGGACTCTATATTCTAGACCTTGAGAGCCCTATCTATAACATAAATACCAAGAGGTTCAAGTCAAATGACATGAACCAAACCTACCTCTGGCACTGTCGCTTAGGTCATATAAATGACAAGCGTTTATCCCAGCTCCATAAGGATGGTATGCTGGACTCATTTGATTTTGAATCATATGAGGTATGCGAGTCATGCCTACGAGGCAAGATGACCAAGACTCCCTTTAGTGGGCACAGCGAGAGAGCGACTGATTTGTTAGGACTCATACATAGTGATGTATGTGGCCCTTTCAATGTCGCTGCTAGAGGCGGTTATAGGTACTTCATCACATTTACTGATGACTTCAGTAGATATGGTTATGTGTACTTGATGACACATAAGTCTGAATTCTTTGAAAAGTTCAAAGAATTCAAGAATGAAGTACAGAACCAGCTTGGCAAGAGTATTAAGATACTTCGATCTGATCGAGGTGGTGAATACTTAAGCCATGAGTTTCGTGACTATTTAGTTGAGTGTGGGATTCTATCCCAACTCACTCCTCCTGGACACCACAGTGGAATGGTGTATCCGAAAGGAGGAATCGTACCCTATTAGATATGGTACGATCTATGATGAGTCACACAGATCTTCCGACATACCTTTGGGGCTATGCTCTAGACACGGCAGCTTTCATTCTCAACCGAGTTCCATCCAAGGCCGTGATAAAGACACCATATAGGATATGGACTGGGAGAGATGCCCAGTTGTCTTTCATGAGGATTTGGGGCTATGAGGCTTACGTACGACGTCAAGTCTCAGACAAATTAGGACTCAAATCCGACAAGTGCTATTTCATAGGATATCCCAAGGAAACTAAGGGATATTACTTCTACATTCCCAGTCAGCACAAGATAGTTGTGGCAAAGACTGGGATCTTTCTAGAAAGGGACTCTGTTTCTAGAAAGACTAGTGGGAGCGCGTTCGATCTTGAAGAAGTTCAAGATGCGAACAATAGCACTGATGCCTCGATGGAAATTGAACTGGAACCACAAAGTGTTGTGGATGATGTTGTTCCACAAGGAGTTGAGGAACACCAACCGGTTCAAGTAGACATACCTCTTCGCAGGTCTGATAGGGTACGCCGTCAGCCTGAGAGATACTCATTTCTCTTGTCTGACCATGATGACGTTGTGCTCATAGAGGATCAGCCTACCACCTATCAGGAAGCTGTAATGAGACCAGATTCCGAGAAATGGCTAGAAGCCATGAGATCCGAAATGGAATCCATGTACACCAACCAAGTATGGACTTTGGTTGATCCACCTGAAGGGGTAAAACCCATTGGGTGCAAGTGGGTCTTTTAGAGAAAGACTGACATGGATGGACTTATCTATAAGGGTCGCTTGGTAGCTAAAGGTTTCAAGCAGATTCATGGTATTGACTCTGATGAAACCTTTTCTCCAATAGCGATGTTTAAGTTCATTTGGATCATGTTTGCTGTTGCAGCCTACCATGACTATGAGATGTGGTAGATGGATGTCAAAACCGCGTTTCTGAATGGAAACCTACTCGAGGATGTGTACATGACACAACCTGAGGGTTTTGTAGATCCACAGCATACTAGCAGAGTATGCAAGCTGCATAGGTCCATTTATGGACTAAAGCAAGCTTCTCGGAGCTGGAATCTTCGATTCGATGATGCAATCAAACAGTTTGGTTTCATTAAGAACGAAGATGAACCTTGTGTCTACAAGAAGGTTGTAGGAGACATAGTTGTCTTCCTCATATTGTATGTGGATGACATACTACTCATTGGGAAAGACATCCCTATGCTTCAGTCTGTCAAGACCTGGCTTGGGAGTTGCTTCTCAATGAAGGACTTAGGTTTGGCATCCCACATTTTAGGGATACAGATCTATAGAGATAGATCTAAGAGATTGCTTGGCCTAAGTCAGAGTACATACATTGACAAGGTACTCCTTCGGTTTGCCATGCAGAACTCCAAGAAGGGATTTCTGCCGATGTCACATGGCATGAGTCTTTCGAAAACTCAAAGTCCCTCTTCTAGAGAGGAGAGAGACCGCATAGATCAGATCCCTTATGCCTCAGCCATAGGATTGATCATGTACGCCATGTTATGTACTCGACCTGATGTCTCGTATGCTTTGAGCATGACGAGCAGATACCAGTCAGATCCAGGTGAAAGTCACTGGATAGCGGTCAAGAATATTCTTAAGTACTTAAGAAGGACTAAAGAATATTTCTTGATATATGGAGGCAATGATGAGCTAACTGTAAAGGGTTACAGTGATGCCAGCTTCCAGACCGATCAGGATGATTACCGATCGTAGTCAGGGTTCGTGTTTTGCTTAAATGGTGGTGCTGTGAGCTGGAAGAGTTCGAAGCAGGACACAGTAGCTGATTCTACAACAGAGGCCGAGTATATTGCTGCATCAGAGGCAGCAAAGGAGGCAGTTTGGATCCGCAAGTTCATCACTGAACTTGGGGTGGTTCCTAGCATCGCTGACCCAGTTGAGCTCTATTGTGACAACAATGGAGCTATAGCACAGGCGAAGGAACCTCGCTCACACCAGCGGACCAAGCACATACTACGGCGCTTCCATCTCATTCGAGAGATTATCGATAGAGGAGATGTGAAGATTTGCAGAGTACCTACAAAGGCTAACATCGCAGATCCCTTGACCAAGGCTTTGGCACAGAGGAAGCATGATGGTCACACTAGGTCATTAGGCCTTAGAGCCTATACTGATTGGCACTAGTGCTAGTGGGAGATTGTTAGTTAGAGCCCTAGAGCCAATCATTTGATGATTGTATGGACTCATGTATATCATATTCTTGTATATTAATAAAGGCATTTGTTTGGTTATTATACTTATTTGTATTAGTGCCAAATAGACTAAGTATAATAGCGTCCTTGAGTAGAAGGTTCATACCTATATCAATCGATTAGTTGAATCGATAGTGAGATGATATAGGGAACACTACTCTAAATCATTCCTAGTCGAGTATTAACATTAAGGGACAATGTTAATGCAATAAGACTAGCATGTAGGTCAGTTCGATGACTTGATCTCACAAGTCATGGATATAGAGATATCAAGCTGACACATGGGTATACATTGGAGAATGTATACTGAATGACCCGCCATGAGAAAGTATCATGGATCGTTATATGAGTGTCATATACTTTCTCATGTGGCTATTAGTATGACTATTAGTCCTAAGACCTGAAGTCACCATGGATCTCTACATAAGGAGTTATGTACTTTGGTTTCGTCAAACGTCACCCGTAACTGGGTGGACTATAAAGGCGATTACTGGGTATATAACGAATTATGCAGAGGGATGTGAGTGATGTAGATGGGATATATCCCTCCCATATGACAGGAGCGACATCGCTATTCTTGATAGAGTGAGACCACTAAGTGCATGGTCATACCCAAATGAGTCAACATTAGATGTTGAGCTCATTTGATTGAGTGAGTCTACTTGGAGTTCAAGATTTAGATTGATCAGAGGATGACACGGTCTATGCCTCATATTGATCAATCTAGATGTCTAGGATAGAAGGACATTTGTCATATATTGTGAGGAGTCACAATTAGTAGTCACAAGGTGATGTTGGATCTCGACATTTCTTGTAACTTGGGTAGAAATGATGTATTGCTAGATGCCGCTCATTGCTTATGTTTCTAAAGGAGTTTAGAAACATTGCCAACGTTACAAGAACCTATTGGGTCACACACAAAGAACAAGTGGATGGAGATTAGGTTCATATGATGAACCAATTGGATTAGGTTCATATGATGCACCAAAGATTGGATTCAAATTAGACTTATTGAGTTAGACTCAATTAGATTCAATTGTTGAATGAGTCTAATTTAAATTTGATTCATTGAGTCAATTTATATTAATGAATCGAGATTCATTAAATTGAAATTGACTTGAATCAAAGGTTGGATTTAACTCAACAAGGAAGACAATTGGTCAAGTTTGACTTGACCAAGTAGAAGTTGAAACATCAAGTTTGACTTGATGTGTTGCCACATCATAAGGATGACTCATCCTTGCCACATCACATGCCACCTCATGGAGGTTACAACACTTCCCATTCCATTTAATGTGGTCGGCCACATTAAATGAGGGAGTTATGTGTGTGGCCGGCCACACTAAAGAGTAAATGGTTTTCATTTAGTGTGAATTGATGTGTGGTAATTGTCTCATCTTCTTCCTTGATTCTTCCTCCTCTTCTCTTGTTGTTGCCGTGGGTTCCAAGGGAAGGTGAAGGTGGTTGAGTGAGTTCCAAGAGCAAAGGAAGAGTGAAGGTCACAAAGGAGGGATACTACTTCTTGAGTGTAAGACATTCCTTTTGCATCCTTTCTCTTCTTCCTTTTAAATGCTACCTAAGAGCCCTAGAAAGTGCTAGCACACTTGGGGCTCTCTTCTCCATCCTTGAGTGCTAGAGAGCACTCCTTGTTCGTGTGGATATCACTAGAGAAGTATCTACCTTGATACTTTGGAGATCCGACACGTACCTTGGACAAGCGGGATTTGCGAGGGCACGCATCAAAGGTATAAAGTGTTTTCCTTTGTAGATCTACTGTAGATCGTTGTTTATAACTCGTACTTGTGTTTTCGAAATTTTTCCTTGCACGGATACTACGGCTTTGGGTGATTCAGGGTTTCCGCGACGCGAAAAGCTATTTTCACGGCCCGAAGAACCCAACAAGCATTCCGGCGCAAGAAGGCTATACATCAGGGGGAAAGACAGTCATGCGGTTACCTGGGGAAAAGCGAAGGAAAGCCATACGTCAAGGTTATGCGGCCACCTGGGGAAAGAGGGAGGAAAATGAAGAGGGGCATGAATTTGAATTTGGCGCTCAATAAGATTTAAAATAAACAAATAGCTTGATTAATTAAAGTTTGTATGAGATATTTGCAGGAAATATCCCAAGTAGCGCACAATCGGCTGGACACCTAAAATTCGGCACCAGAGCGGGAATTTCGGGAATAACCCCTGGGCCAGCCCTCAAACATCAGTTCAATTCCTGGACCAGCCCCAAAGAGTTTCTTATCGAGCTTTCCAAGTCGGTGTCCCAGACTCTCATCCTAGTGCGAGTTATAAGTGAGCTTGCTCTCGCGCCCAACGACCTTTCCAGGTCAGTGTCCCAGACTCTTGCCCCAGTGCGAGTTATAAGTGAGCATGCTCTCACGCCCAACGATCTTTCCAGGTCGGTGTCCCTAACTCTCGCCCAGTGCGAGTTATAAGTGAGCATGCTTTCACGCCCAACGACCTTTCCAGGTCGGTGTCCCAGACTCTTGACCCAGTGTGAGTTATAAGTGAGCATGCTCTCACGCCCAACCACCTTCTAGGTCGGTGTCCTAGACTCTCGCCCTAGTGTGAGTTATAAGTGAGCATGCTCTCACGCCCAACGACCTTTCCAGGTCGGTGTCCCAGACTCTCGCCCCAGTGCGAGTTATAAGTGAGCATGCTCTCACGTCCAACGACCTTTCCAGGTCAGTGTCCCAGACTCTCGCCCCAGTGCGAGTTATAAGTGAGCATGCTCTTACGCCCAACGACCTTTCCAGGTCGGTGTCCTAGACTCTAGCCCTAGTGCGAGTTATAAGTGAGCATGCTCTCACGCCCAACGACCTTTCCAGGTCAGAGTCTGGGCGTCTCAATGCGAGTTATAAGTAAGCATGCTCTCACATCCAACGACCTTCCAGGTCAGTGTCCCAGACTCTCGCCCCAGTGCGAGTTATAAGTGAGCATGCTCTCACACCCAACGACCTTTCCAGGTCGATGTCCCAGACTCTCGCCCTAGTGCGAGTTATAAGTGAGCATGTTCTCACGCCCAATGACCTTCCAGGTCGGTGTCCCAGACTCTCACCACAGTGCCCAACGACCTTTCCAGGTCGGTGTCCCAGACTCTCGCCACAGTACGAGTTATAAGTGAGCATGCTCTCATGCCCAACGACCTTCCAAGTCGGTGTCCCAGACTCTCGCCCTAGTGCGAGTTATAAGTGAGCATGCTCTCATGCCCAACGACCTTTCCAGGTCGATGTCCCAAACTCTCGCTCTAGTGCGAATTATAAGTGAGCATGCTCTCACGCCCAACGACCTTTCCAGGTCGGTGTCCCAAACTCTCGCCCAGTGCGAGTTATAAGTGAGCATGCTCTCACGTCCAACGACCTTTCCAGGTCGGTGTCCCGGACTCTCGCCCCAGTACGAGTTATAAGTGAGCATGCTCTCACGCCCAACGACCTTTCAGGTCAGTGTCTCAGATTCTCACCCCAGTGCGAGTTATAAGTGAGCATGCTCTCACGCCCAACGACCTTCCAGGTCGGTGTCCCAGACTCTCGCTCTAGTGCGAATTATAAGTGAACATGCTCTCACGCCCAACGACTTACCCGATCGGCATCCCCCACTCTCGCCTCAGGGCGAGCCACAAGGGGACATACTCTCAGGTTCAACAGGTCTGTAGGCCATACTTCTACTACAGATGTGAGATACAAGCAAGCATGCCTGTATGAGCCACGACTTCCCAACCCTTATGGTAAGAAAAAGGTTTGGTAAGTAAAAATTATCCTTTCTAAATTATCCTTTCTAGAAAATTTCCTTGGGGAGCATGCGTCCGTGGAACATGATAATAGGAAAGACAAGGAAATACAGACCCACACCCTAATAGGCAGATAATGCGGAGAACATTGTTTATTTAATAAGAGTTGAGGAACATCTTTCAAGAGGCCACTTTAATACAATATCAGGATGTCTGGTCCCTCTTTGCTAGATGAGCCTCCGCTTGAGCCAGTTCTTCCTTGATACGTTGGATGCTGCTTTACAGATGGGCAATGGTTTCATCTTTTATCTGGCTTTCCTCTTGCAGGAGGGCTACAGTGTCCTCGTGTTTCAGCTTCAGGTAGGTAATGAAATGGGTCTGACTCTTCAAATCCGCATAAGCCTTATGCTTTAGAGCTGCCTCAACTCGAGTCCTGGATTTAGCCGCCAGCCAGAGCTCTTCCATTTCCCGAGGGAGAGAGGACTAAAGGTCCCTACTCTGCATCATTTCGAGCAGGGCCTTATCTTTGTGAGTTAGCAACAGGAAATGAGGGCTAAGACAAATGATTCAGGACTTACGGGATACAGGTCAGGACTTACAGACATGCAGAACAGGATATACAGACCAGGACGTATAGGTCGGGATATACGGACCAGGTCGTACAGGTCGGGATATGCAGACTAAGGTTTACAGGTCAGGATTTACATGACGAGACAGGCAGAACAGGAAATGAGGGCTAAGACATACGATTCAGGACTTACGGGATACAGGTCAGGACTTACAGACATGCAGAACAGGATATACAAACCAGGACGTACAGGTCGGGATATACGGACCAGGTCATACAGGTCGGGATATGTGGACTAAGGCTTACAGGTCAGGATTTATAGGACGAGACAAGCAGAACAGGAAATGAGGGCCAAGACATACAATTCAGGACGTACAGGATAAAATACGGAGCAGGGTTGTGTATACGGGACGAGACTTGAGGAACGACAAGCGAAGGCCTCTATTGGAAGGCCGGTAGGCGCAGGTCTGGATCTACCGGGAGGGACCAAATGACAAATGTCGGTCTGGACGTACAGATCTGGATTTACGGGACAATAAGCACAAGCCAGGGAATGCGCCAGGGAAAGTAGGTCTGTGCTTACAGGTCAAGATTTGTAGGTACGAGGACTTAGTCTAAGGTTAACAGACCAGGTCGAGCATACACTATACGACAATCAAGCCAGGGAATCGAAACAACCCGTCAGAGAATAATCGCCGCATGTCAGGAAATATGCTAACGGTCTAGGGCTCATTGCCCACCAATCCCTCCTTAGACCTATAGAAAGATGTCATGTGTCATTCACCGCCAGACAAATCCAGACACCCGACATTCCCTGACACTCGTCAAACTTCAGAAGTACCATATAAAAAGGGAGGCTTTGTCTCTACGCAGGTACGCTCACTCATCTTTTCACATTTCCTCTTTTACTTTTCGTCTTTTCACTATGCTTCTGGGGAAAAAAAGTACCCGACTTGAGCATCGGAGGGCCTGCCCCGGGGACTTTTTTCTTGGTTCTTGGTCTCTAATGACCTGGGTGCTTGTCTGAGTGTGTGCAGAACCCTCACCTCATCGTCCCAGTCATCACCTCCCGTCATCCACCCGTGGGAACCTTTCTAGGAGGTACCAGATCAACCTGGCGTCTCCACGACTTTCCATCAACAGTGAGGACAACGCGGCCAGCCTCTGTCCGACTTAGCTTCCGGACGGGATCAACATATTTGATTGCTTCAGTTGGCATTGAAAGCCTGCCAACTTCGTGAGCAAACTAAGTGAGTTATGGACAACCATCATGAGAAATCTTTTTGAACTAGAAATGTTTAATGAAGGAGAACACCTTTCAACGCCTAGGAGGAAGATGGCTATTGATGAGGGGATAGAAGATCTTGTCTGTGATGCACTTATAGCTCTCTTTGATCATTCTGATCCTACCCTCCATAGAAGGGTAGTCGAGGCATATATACGTAATGTATTCCATGTAAAACTTCATAAGCATGAAAAGACTTGGTCTTTTCTGACTGGGGACATCTTTTGCGGCCCTATATCATCAAGGACAGTATCCGAATGAAATAGCACTGTTCGGATAGCATCATGGGAATTTTACCAAGAACATACAGAGGAGAGATGGGGTGATGGTTATCATTAAATCTCTTCAGCTTCTAACATCAGCAACTAGCATCGTGTTGAAAGAGACATCTCGTTTTGTGGATTCGGGAACTGAAATCACAAATGAGCTTTCTCCTCATGTTGGCAAAGGCAATATGATTCATATCACTTTGATTGGCATTAAAAACCAGATGAGTACTTTACAGATGAGTACTTTACAGATGAGTACTTTACAGGACATGTACACATCTTTGGAGTTGCAAATTGAAAAGTTATAATAGGTCGTCCTTTGAATATTAATAGTTTCTTTTTCTTAGTGGTGATGAAGAAGATCAGGCCTAGGAAAGGATAGATAAACTGGCGTAGATTTTGAGAGATAATAAATTGACCTCTGATCTTTTGGATTCAGGAGTTGGTATTGTTAGCTCTATTATATAGAGGGATGAATGACAAACTCCTATGCGCTCACTGGTCATTTGAAAAGAAGTATTATGTTGTTAGCTCTAGTATTTTTCTCATCTTCTCCTTTGGATTGACCTTTAACTTGTTATTGTTTATGCCACCTTAGGAAAAGCTGAAAAGCTTTTAAAACTGTAAGTATACCCCATCAAGGGATCACCAATGGCATCCGCACACTATTTTAGATAGTGCTAATACCAAGTGGATGTTTCTCCGAACGATCTTGAGACAACCAAGGACAAATGTTGGTTTTGGATCAAGCCCATCCCTTGACATAGAAATAGATCATGCCCAACCTTATTTGTCCCTTACCTCTACAAGCATATTGAGGTCATTAATGACTACTTTGGAAGAGTTGGAGTTACAGGTCTGCAATGCAACTATCAGATCTGATTACTCTCACATGTATATTTACATTTTTAGGGAGAAAATATTTTCATGATCTTTTACCACCTTCAAGGTAAGTTCTACATCTAAATTTTGTTACTTTTTTTTCTCCTTCTATAATAATGCTAAGCTTTTTTGTGGGCTAACATGCAATCTTTCCTTTCTATCTAGTAGAATAATGGATGAAACTAGCATACTTATGATCCTTAAATGAAATGGCTGTCAAAATTCATGAATTAGTTGGTGTTTGAATGCATTGTCCGATTGTTTGAGAGTCGGAAGTGAAGCTATGGCTTAATTCTGTAGGACCCACTAGTGGTGCTTGGAGAATTGTGGTGACCAATGCCACTGTCTATGTAAGTCGCTATTAAGTGTTTCATCATTTGCGATTTATAAATTAACTTTAGGGGGAGAAGCAGTGTGAAGCATTTAATGAGTTTTTTGTTTATTTTTTATCCTATGATTGATTATGTTCAGTCTTTATCATCATTCTATTTGCGGTTAAATACTTCCAATTTAGATTTATCGAGAAGTGGAAGACACAAAATCTCATGAAATGGTTTTCCATTCTAGCATGTATGTGCGTGGTCCTATCATCCATGGCATCCCATTAAAAGCTTAATATCCAGCACTAGAGCCCATTGATAAAAGACGTTTTAATGCAGGAAGAATAACACAACTTACTGCTATGATTTCCCATTGGTAAGTTTACCTTCAAATTCTCATAAGAAAGTAGCTTATGCAGAATCATATGTTAAATTTACATCTCTGTTATATCTTTGTAAAGATGTGTTTACCATTTATTCAGGCATTCAAGACAACACTTAGACACTTGTGGGAATCATACACATCAAGTAACATTAGGGTGAACAATAATATAAATCTCATTAAAGTGACAGAGTTGGCATTTACCAACAATCATGGAGATTGGAATTCTCCTTTTGTCACTGTGAGCTGGTCCTCTAGTCTCAATGACATGGTATGATAACCTGGTTAATGGAGATGTCTACACTAGCCCTATTGGAAGGAAGATCCACCTCATAGTTTATGGCAAACGATTTCACTTTCAGAGTTGGTTCATTTGGTCCAAAGGAAGATGCATTCTTCCATGCAGTGACCAATTTAGCATGTGATAAAAAGCTCCCTCTAATTTATTTGGCTGCAAATTTTGGTGCTAGGATTGGAGCAGTTGAAGAAACAAAATCTTGCTTTAAGGATGGGTGCTCTGATGAGGTAAGCCCAGAACGTGGCTTTCAGTGCTTTTATTTGAGTCCAGAAGATTACAATCTTATTAGTTATTCTTTAATCACTCATGAGCTCAAACTGGAAAATGGTGAGACAAGATGGATGATGGATCACCGACACAATTGTAGGAAAAGTAGATGACAAGTGGTGCAAGAGTCGGTGTTTATGCAAAAGCATATAATTAGATATTCACTCACTTACGTGAGTGGAAGAACTGTTGGCGATAGAGTTTATCTCACTCGTCTTGGCATGAGGTGCATTCAACGTCTTGATCAGCCAATTATCCGAGTACTCCATGTTGGTGCAGCGGAGTCGGTAAAAGAGGGATGAATTATTTGAAAATATAAAGTATATCCTCCTCAACTATTTCAACTCAAATAGTGCAATAATAATAAAATGATAAAACAAATAGACTTAGAAAGAAAAGACCAAGAATTGACTTGGTTACAATTAAAAAGGTTGTTAATCCAAGGCGATAAAAAACGCAGTAAGAGAGTCTCCTTCTCTGAAGGTGGAGAAGCCTTTTACACACTAATAGCTCAGAACTATTGCTAGGAATGAATATAGAGTTGGATGCTTCAATTTCTTAATATTTCCTAACTCAGGGGCCTTTATATAGCTCCTGGAAAGTCTATCCCGAGGGTCCAAGGTGCCTCCAACAAGGTTCAAGGCGCCTCTAACCAAGTCAGCGGATAAAACTTTATCTGCACTCAAACGGTCACTTTTGACCAGATAAAGGCACCTTCATCAAGTCTTGAAGGCGCCTTCACCTTGAAGGCGCCTTCAAGCTATGATGAAGGCGCCTTGAGCAGTATTTCCAACACACTTGCTTCTTTGCTTCAACTTCCGAAGTTTCATTTTTTTGGGTGATTCCGGCCAACTGAAATAAGGCTCATCCGAACCCAATTTCCAGCTTTCTCCTCGAGCAGGCTTCTGCCCCGGCTTTACGTCCCTCTAACGTCGTGCACGTTCTTCTAGTCCACTGGTGTACTCTTCCGCAGCTTTCTCGTTCTTCGGATGCACCGAGCCCGTCGGCTCCCTTCCCGTGGCGTCCTTCTCGCTAGCTGCGTCTTTCGCTCGACTTCCTATGCTCCTAAGCTCCTGCACACTTAGACACGGGGATCAAATAACAAGCAGGACCTAACTAACTTGGTTGATCACATCAAAACAACCACGGGGTCTAATAATCTTTCCCTTTTTGATGTGCATCAACCCACGTTCAAGTTAGGGAAAAAACAAACAAGTAGTAATTTTGAAGAAATTACTAAACTAACATTTTTAAATATAAATTTGCAATTAAAATAAATTGCAACATGAAATATAGTTCTATATGATACCAATTTTGAAAAGAATATCATTTTATAAAAATTCAAACAGATTTGAAAAATATTTCTAACTCCCCCTTAACTTGTACTTATCTCTCCTCCTTTGATCACAGTAAAAATGGGGTTCAAAATATTTCAAAATAAAGTTTAAGTTAAGTAAGAAGAGATATGAAAAAGATTTTCTAAAGATATTTTTTAAAAAAAATTCTAAGATTTTTCTTGTTTTTGAAAAAAAAAAATTAAGTTAAACCATAAAAAAATTTTAACTTTAAAAGATGTTTTATCTTAGGCAAAAATAGTTCTAAAGATTTTTAAAAAATTTAAGCATTAACTAATGCTTTACTAAGAAGTTAATTAAACTTTTCATTTCAATATTTTGGCTTTCAGGTCGTGGCGAAGCATTAGGCCTTCTTGGTTATTGGAGTAACAACCACTTTCTTAGACAAAGTCTCAAAAGAAATTATCTGTTTAATTTCTCTTCTGAAAGCCTTAATTTAAAACAATTTTAATTTAGCACAGATTTTGGAACTCTATAGAGGTTCCTTCCTACAGGATTAATAAAAAATCTGGGGGTACATAAGTTTTAGGAATTTTCCTAAGTTGACCCTGATGCTTTCTAATATACCAGTTTAATTTACCAAAGATTCTTAATTTTGATTTTTGAAACACATATGAACACGCAGTAGATTTTAATTTTTCAATTTGCATTTTCAAATGATCATTTTCAGATTTTAAATTATCTAGCAATTTACTTAAATCAGCGTTTTTCATTTTCTAATTTAAGTAAATCTTTAGAAAGAGATTTAATAAACTGAAAGGACTGCTTAGGAGTTAGATTACGTACCTCACTTACATATATCCGTAGCTCCCCCTTCATCGCAACTTTCTTCTTCTGATATTCCTCCCCCTTCATCTATGCTCATTTCTGAGCTTGACTCTTCTTCCAGCTGATGGTTAGCCATTAGCGCTAACCCCGAGAATTCTTTGATGTCTGATTCGAAGGATGAGTCTGACCATGTGACCTTCAGGTTCTTCTGTTTGGAGGAAGATTATCACTTTTCCTTTCCTTTTTCCTTTTTCTTCAATTTTGGGCAGTCATCTTTGATGTGCCCTTCTTCGTTGCAGTTGTAGCAACGAACCGTTCTTTTATTTCGTTAAAACCTCATTGTCTGCGATATGAATTTATTAGTATGAAAATATTTATTGAAACGTCTTACCAATAGAACCGCTTCGGATTCGTCGATCGAGACTTCGGAGTCAGAACCATTTATTCTTGCTTTTAAAGCAATGTTCTGACTGGTCTTCTGTTAGAGAGTATACTAAAAGCTTACCTTTTATAAACATTTATTTTTGAAATAAAAGAATCACATTGGTCAATATCTACATTTATTTGTTAAATGCAATTGTTCAATTAATTTATATAGTAGATAACATGGTGTGTGGTGTCACACTCAGAAGATCATGTTGTCGGTTCTTTATAAATTATAAACAATTGCTCATGACTAAGATGGAAAGGAACAAACCATCGGAATAGTTGTAGTGTAATTAAGTATTTGTTTATCTTGATTAATAAATTACACTGGTACACTCTAGGTGTATTGAGTAGGACCGTTTTAGGTAAGTTTTTTTTGCACTGACTTAATAAAAGAACTAGACCTTAGTTATTATGGAAGTGTGTGCTCTTAATCCTAATATAATAACAAGCATATATATTTAATATTTATTTCTTTGACTTATCAAAGGGTGAGGTTTAGCTCGATAAATCAATATGCCCGATAAGTTGGGAAATGATATTACTTATAGTGTGTTGTTGATTATAGAAGGAATCTGTGTCCTAGTTATCTAGGTTGAGAATGTCCCCAAGAGGAGCTCATAAGGATTGCCATGTTAAACCCTGCAAGTGGACTTAGTCCAACATGACAATGAAGTTGAGTGGTACTACTCTTGGAGCTAGATATTAATTAAGTGAGTTATCAGTAACTTACTTAATTAGTGGACATTCGTAATCTTAAACACAGGGAGATGAACACACTCATGATAAGAAGGAGCCCATAATGTAATTTGGGATTGGTGCGGTAGTGCGATAATAACTCTCTAGTGGAATGAGTTATTATCGATGAACTTGAGTTGTGTGTTCGGGGCGAACACGGGATACTCAAACTCATCGGAAGGTCAAAACCAATTTCTCCTCTAGGTCCCTGTCGTAGCCTCATTAAAGCCTCAAGTCCATCCAAATATAAGCCCATCTTGGTGTCCAAGAAAGGGGCCGGCCCAATGCTTGGTGACCAAGCAAGGGTCGGCCACATTATCCTCTTAAGGGGTCGGCCCCTTGCTTGGTGCCCAAGCAAGAGGGGGTCGGCCACTTTAATTCAAACAAGGAGGAGTGTTTTGAATTTTTAAATCTTCTCTTTGTAGAAAACTACAAATTTTAAAAGAGAGATTTTAAAATATAAAACTTTTCTTATTTGAATTAGGCCACATGTTTTAAAAGAAAGTTTAAAAGTTTTAAAACTTTCCGTTTTTAACCATCATCATGGTTTAAGAAAAAAAGGAAGAGAAGTTTTAAAATTTAAATTTTCTATCACCATGTTAAAAAAGGAAATTTTATAAAGAGAAGTTTTAAATTTTAAAACATGGTTTTAATTTTTAGAACTTTCCTTTTTTAACTCCTACTTTAGGAAAGAGAGCTTGTAAAATTTTATAAGAGTTTTTTATTTTAAAATTTTATAAAAAATAATATTCCTTTCCTCTTATAGGGGCCGGCCACTCTTGCTTGATGCCCAAGCAAGGTAGCCGGCCAAAATAAAATTAAAATAAAATCATCATCCAACTAATTTGGTGATTGATTCAATCAAGAGGAAAAAAAGGAAAAATAAAAGGGAAAAGGAAAAACTCTTGGAAGATTTTAATTTTTGTAAAAATTCTTCCCTTATTTGCCTTGGGCAAGTATTATAAAAGAAGGGTGAGGAGGCTTCATGAAACACAACTCTTATTCTCTTGCTTGGAGGATCTCTTGGTGGCCGACCCTCTCTCTTCTTCTTTTCCCTTTGCTCTCTTCTCCTTGGTGGTGGTGGTGGCTGGATTTTAGAGGAAGAGGAAGAAAGCGTTTGGGTGGTGTTCATCTTGGAGGATCGTCGCCCACACGACGTCCAAGGCGTGGCAAGGAATACGGAAGAAGATCTCGAGGTCATTAGCATACAAAGAGAAGGTATAATTAGCAATTATTTTCCGCATCATTCTAGATATTTTTTTTGTAAGAATTCCAAATACAAGAAGCATTAGATCTAGTTTTTCGAATTAGTTTTTCGAGTTTGTGTTTTCTTCTTTTTCAAATTTGTGATTCAATTATTCTTTTTGGTTAACCTAGAGTTATTTAAGGAAATTAAATATTAGCTTTCCTTAAAAGACTTTTGTCTAGGTGGTGGTGGTTGCTCCCATATCCAAGAAGGCCATGTGCCTCGTCATGCAGTCCTGGAAGCCAATTTTGAAAATTAATATTTAATGGAATTAATAACATAGGTGGATTTGAATCAATAGTGTTAAGTTCTGCTTGCGATTCAAAACTAAACCATTAAGAACAGATAAGTTAAATTTGGAATCAATGATGTTAAGTTCCGTCTACGATTTCTAATTTAACTTCTAAAGAACACAATAGGTTATTTAAGGAAAGGTTCGACACTTGTATAAAATTTTTGTACAGTGGAACCGGTACGATTTTTCTAGGACTAACCAACAATTGGTATCAGAGCTAGGGTTTGCCTATGTGTGTTTTGGTTTTCAAATTAATTATGCACATGTCATACATAATTTAGGCAGGATAATAGTAGGATGTGCTAACTCTGTGGTTGCAGACTCCAACTATTATGACATTTAGATATTGTGTGTGATTGGACCCTTGGACATGTCAAGGGCATTATTTTGTGTGCATGATTGTATGTATCAAATACAGCAGGAGTTGTATTATTTTTAGAATTTTATTTTTGTTCGATCTAGAATACATGTACATTCCTTTATGGAATATAGGATCGATATATGTAAAATTCTATATTTGTCGCGGATCGGATGCTTGCAAGGCGTGGTACTTTTGGAGGACCAGAGGCACAGCGGAATAAGAAGCAAGATGGATGCGACGACTCAACCCGATAGCGGTGGCTAAAGATAGCAGAAGCTAGGGTTGGAGCATACTGAAGATAGTGATGGAAAAGGCCATAATAGTTGAAAAATTAATTTCCAAATTTATTACTTTTATTTACTGTGATGTTTTTATGCATGTGATGTATGCTAGCATAGGTTAAAATCCTCATTTTTTAAATAACTAAGTGGGAGAGGGATTTTTATAAATTCCACGGTCTCCATTACTGGTTTGTAAGTGATGCAAACAAACTTGCGCGTTGGCTCTGAGTACCTTCCTCCATATCGGATGAGTTTGTTTGTGGATCACTAGATCAAACTTCCATTTAGGATGACTATAGGAAATTAATTAAGAGCGTGTGATCTTCCCCATCGGAAGGGGCACAATCTTATTAATGAACTTAGTGTCAAGTAATGGTATACACTTAGACACGTCTAATAGTATCTTTCCCATCGGAGTCACTGCTATTATTTGTGTGACCAAAGGAAAATCAACTATTAATTTTATTTGTTATAAAGTTAGGTTGACAAGAATAAAATTAATGGGTAAAACCTCCTCTTACAAATGTTTGATTTTGTATACGCCCACACTATCATGGCATGTAAAATTCACGGTGATTTGAGATGTTGGTTAATTTAAAATAGTATTATTTGAGGAATTAATATTATTCTAAATTTAGAGTCTTGACCAAATTTTAATTTTATGATTCTTAGGATTTTTGGAGTGTATACTAAAAGCCTAGCTTTTGTATAAACATTTATAAGAACACATTGGTCAAGTGTCTATATTTATATATACCAAATGTTGATGTTCAATTAATTTATATTGTAGATAACATAGTGTGTGGTGTCACACACAGAAGATCGTGTTATCGGTTCTTTATAAATTATAAACAGTAGCTCACGACTAAGATGAAAATGAACAAACCATTGGAATAGTCGTAGTGTAATTAGGTATTAATTTATCTTGACTAATAGATTAAACTAGTACACTCTAAGTGTATTGAGCAGGACCATTTAAGGAAAGTTCTTTTTATACTGATTTAATAAAAGAACAAGTCCTTAGTTATATGGAAGTGTGTGCTCTTAATCCTAATATAATAACAAGCACGTATATTTGATATTTATTTCTTTAATTTATCAATGGGTGAGATTTAGTTCGATAAATCAATAAACCCGATATGTTGGGAAATGATATCACTTATAGTGTGTGTTGTTGATTATAGAAGGAAACTGTATCCTAGTGATCTAGGTTGATAATGTCCCCAAGAGGAGCTCATAAGGATTGTCATGTTAAACCCTGCAAGTGGACTTAGTCCGACATGACGATAAGGTTGAGTGGTACTACTCTTGGAACTGAGATATTAATTAAGTGACTTGTCAGTAACTCATTTAATTAGTGAGCATTTAACATCTTAAACATAGGGAGATTAATACACTCATAATAAGAAGGAGTCCAAAATGTAATTTGGGATTGGTGCGGTAGTTCAATAATAGTTCTTTAGTGGAATGAATTATTATTGATGCAATTAAATTGTGTGTTTGGGGTGAACACGGGAAGCTTAATTTCATCGGGAGACCAAAACCAATTCCTCTTCTCAGTCCCTATTGTAGCCTCTTTTATATAGAGAATTATACCCACCTATACTCACCTTCTTACCCAACCTATAGGGGCTGGCCAAGCCAAGCTGAAGCTCAAGCTTAGGGCCAGCCAAGCCTAAAGGTTGAGCCTTAAGGCGGTCGGCCAATTGCTTGGAGCCCAAGTTTAGGTGGCCGACCACATCATATTAAAAAGAGATTTTTATTAAAATTATTTCTTATGTGGATATCATGGTTTTAAAAGAGAGTTTGAAATTTAAATCTTTCCTTTTATAGCTTTCTACAAAAAATTAAGAAAAGATTATTGAAAGATAGATTTTAATTTTGAGAAAACTTTCCCTTTTTAACCATGTTCATGATTTAAAAGAGAGTTTAAAAATTAAATATTTCTTTTATAAAGCTTCTACAAAAGATTAAGAAAAGATTTAATATCTTTCCTTATTTATAGATTAAAAGAGATTTTAATTTTTAGAAATAACTTTCTTTTTATCCACATGTTTAAAAGAAAGATTTTAATTTATAAAATTTTCTTTTTACAAACCACCATGAAGGGAAAAATTAGTGGAGAAATTTTTTATAAATTTTTGGAAGCAAATAAGGAAGTTTTAATTTGTGTTTAAATTTTATTTGCTTGGAGATTTGGTTGTGGCCAGCCATTATAATAATAAAAAGGGAATTGATTTTTAATTAAATAAATTTTCCTTTTCATGGAAAAATAATTAAGGAAGGTTTTTATTTAAATTTCCTTATTTGCCGAGACCAAGGATTATAAAAGAGGGGGTAGAGGTGCCTTCATGGCTAACAACTCTATTCTTTTCTTCCTCTCTTTCTCTCCTTGGTGTAACCAGCCCTAAAGGTTCTCCTTCTCCTCTTCTCTTCTTCTTTAGTGGCCAGTTTTATCCTCTCTTGGAGCTCTTGATGGTGGCCGGTTCTAGCTAGGAGAAGAAGGAGAGAAAGGAGGTTTTGTTTCTTACATCCCTTGGAGCTTGGTGGTGGTGGTCGGACCTCTACTTCTCTTGGAGAATTGTGGTGGCCAAATCTTACTTGGAGAAGAACATGGCTTAGGTGGATTCTCATCTCGGTAGATCGTTGCCTACACAATGTCCGGGATAAGAAGAGGAATACGGTAGAAGATCAAGAGGTTATTTGCTTACAAAGAAAGGTATAACTAGTAATTGTTTTCTGCATCATACTAGTTTTCTTTGTATAGTTATTTTTGGAAATATCAAACACAAGAGACATATGATTCTAGAGTTTTCGGATTTGTTTTGAAGTTGTGTTTCTTTTCTTTTCTTTTTCGAATTTGTGATTCGATTGTTCTTTTTGGTTAACCTAGAGTTATTTAAGGAAATTAAATATTAGCTTTCCTTAAAAGGCTTTGTCTAGGTGGTGGTGGTTGCTTCCATATCCAAGAAGGCCATCGCCTCGCCATGCAGTCCTAGAAACTAATTTTAGAAATTAATATTTAATGGAATTAATAACATAGGTGGATTTGAATCAATAGTGTTAAGTTCCGCTTGCGATTCAAATCTAAACCATTAAGAACAGATAAGTTAAATTTGGAATCAATGATGTTAAGTTCCGTCTGCGATTCCTAATTTAAGTTCTAAAGAACACAATAGGTTATTTAAGGAAAGGTTCGACACTTGTACAAAAAAATTTTGTACAGTGGAACCAGTACGATTTTCCTAGGACTAACCAACAATTGGTATCAGAGCTAGGGTTTGCCTCTGTGTGTTTGGTTTTCAAATAGATTATGCATATGTCATACATAATTTACACTGGATAATAGTAGGATATGCTAATTTTGTGGTTGCAGGCTCCAACTATTATGCATATAGATATTGTGTGTGATTGAACCCTTGGACATGTCAAGGGTATTTTATTGTGTGTGTATGATTGTAATATTAAATACAGCAGGAGCTGTATTAATTATTAGGATTTTACATTTTTGTTCGATCTATAATATATGTACATTCCTTTATGGAATATAGGAGTGATGTATGTAAAATTCTATATTTGTCACGGATCGTATCTTTGCGAGGCATGGTGCTATCGGAGGAACAGAGGCGCAGCGGAATAAGAAGCAAGATAGATGTGACAACTCGACCTGATGGCGGTGGCTAAAGATGGCAGCAGCTAGGGTTGGAGCACACGGAGGACAGTGATGAAAATGCCATAATAGTTGGAAAATTAATTTCCAAATTTATTGCTTTTATTTACTGTGTGTGTTCATGTGTTATATGCTAGCGTAGGTTAAAATTCCTCATTTTAAATAACTAAGTGGGAGAGGGATTAGTATATAAATCCCACGGTCTCCATTATTGGTTTGTAAGTGATGCAACAAGCTTGTGTGTTGGCTCTGTGTGCCTCCCTCCACAACGGATGAGTTTGTTTGCGGATCACTAGATCAAACTTCCTTAATGGATGGTTATAGGAAATTATTTAGGATGTGTGTGATCTTCTCCAACTAAAGGGGCACAATTCTATTTAATGGACTTAGTATCAAAGTAATGGTATACATTTAGATGCATCTAATAGTATCCTCCCCAACAGAGTCACTGCTATTACTTGTGTGACCAAAAAGGAAACCAACTATCAATTTGTCATAAAACTAGGTTGACAAAATAATAAAATTAATGGGTTAAAACCCCTCTTACAAATGATTGATTTTGTATACGTCCACACTAATGTGGCATACAAAATTAACGGTGTTTGAGATAATTTTATTTGCCATAAAGTTGCGTTGACAAGATAGTTAATGGGTAACACCCTCCTCTTACAAATGTTGATTTTGTATACGTTCACACTAACATGGCATGCAAAATTCACGATGTTTTGAGGTGTTGGTAAATTTAAATAGTATTGTTAGAGGAATCAATATTTTTTTAAAATTTAGAGTCTTGACCAAATATTTGATTAAAGACAAACCAACTATTAATTTTATTTGTCATAAGTTGACAAGATAATAAAATTAATGGATAAAATCTCTATTTAGAATTTGTATACGTTCACACTATCGTGGCATACAAAATTCACGGGGATTTTGAGATGTTGGTCTTGACCAAATATTTTTGTGATTCTTAGGATTTCAAATGTTAGTCAATCCCCTAGTTGTTATATTATAGAATAGACATAGTAGTCCCAATTGTAATGATTGGAAAACTTGGACATTAAGGTAGACTGTCCTCTCATAACTGAGAACAATAATGGTGTATTTTATTACTTGTTGAAACATATTTAGTGATGTTATCTACCGGTACCTGGTGTGTAGATACATGAACCACTGATTATGTCTACAATTCATTACAGGGGTTCCAAGAAACCCGACAACTATATAAATCACCGTCTACATGGGCACTGCTGCAATAGTAGCTGCTATTGCAGTGGGAGATGTTTATCCTCTGATAGGAATAAAATATGGATTTTAAGAAATTGTCTTTACGTACTAAGTTTAGAAAGAATTTGATTTTGGTTTCTAAACTATTTTATCTATTTTGGTAACAAAATTATTATCAAGAAAATAGGAAAGATATCTATTCTAGTACGTTGGTTGACAATTTATAAATCTAATAACTCCCAGGATGCAATAAATGGAAATTAGTAACTCATCTTCTAACTTTAATAAGAGAAAGCAATCCTTCGAAAATGAACCAATCACATCCTTGGCAGTCTAAGGCTAGGTTATATTAACTTGAGTAGGATTCAAAGGATAAAAACTAATGAACTCTTGGGTTCATTGGTAGTGGAAATCTTTCCAATCCTGCGGGTCTTACTTGGAAGAAAAAAATAACCAAAAAGCTTTTAAGTCTAAGGAAAATAGAGCCAAGGATGTGTTGGAATTGGTTCATTCTAATTTGTGTGGTCCTATGACTATCCAGACAAGAGGTAGGTTCGAATATTTCATCTATTTTATAGACAACTATTCGAGATATATATACATTTACTTGATGTGCCATAAGACTAAGTGCTTTGATTAGTTCAAAGAGTACAAGGCTGATGCGGAGAAACGTTAAAGTAAAAGTATCAAGTCACTATGGTAAGATCGTAGTGGCGAGTACCTCTTAGGAGAATTTAGGAGTCACTTATCAGAAGTCGGGATTCAATTCCAACTAACTGCACCTGGTACACCCCAACAGAATGGTGTAGTAGAAAGAAGGTATAAGGCTCTTATGGAATAATTAGATCGATGATGAATTATTCAGAAAATTACCAAATTCGTTTTAAGGATATACACTGGAAACGGAAGTGAACATAATACCTTCTAAATCAGAACTCTCTACTCCCACAGAATTGCAGAATGGGCATAAGCCTAGTCTGAAGTATATTTGGATTTGGGTGGTCTAGCACGTGAGAGATAATGATAAGTTGGACATGAGTTCATTTGTTTGTGAGTTATCCTAGAAAAACGAAAAGAGGTTTATAGTCCTTAAAATCGGAAGGTCATTATTGGTACCAATGCCCGATTTTAGATTATACTATGAACCACAAGCCCATGAGTAAAAATTATTCTTAAGGAAATTAAAGGACACGTCTAACCTAGTACCAACTGTACAAGATGAAATATCACAAGAAACTACAACACGTATCACAAATGATACACAATTATAGAAAGTGTCTCGTCGTAGTGAGAGGGTTGTTAGGCAACCTAAAAGATTCATGCTTTGGGAGAGTCTCTTGATCCCTGGTGGACATGAACCTGATCCCCGGACATATGACGAAGCGCTCCAAGATAAAGATGCAGCATCTTGGCAAAGAGTAATGAATAAAAAATTAGAATATATATATTCTAATAAAGTCTGGGAGCTTGAAAAATCACCAAATGGTGTAAAATCCATTAGGTCTACAATAGAAAAGGAAGGACAGACAGGAAGGTGTATACTTTCAAAGCAAGGCTTATTGAAAAAGGGAAACCTTTTACCGGTAGCCATGCTTAAAGTCTATCCGGATTCCTTTATCTATTGTTGCTCATATGGATTATGAGATTTGGCAAGTGGATGTCAAGATAGTTTTCCTTAACGGAAGTCTTGAAGAAAATATCCATATAAAGCTACCAGAAGGGTTCATTGCAAAGGACAAAGAAGCATCTTGTGTGCAAGCTCAATCAGTCTATGGACTGAAGCAAAGCTTCAAGGTCTTGGAACATCTGGATTAATTAAGTGAGTTGTCAGTAACTCATTTAATTAGTGGGCATTCGACATCTTAAACATAGGGAGATTAACACACACATAATAAGAAGGAGCCCAAAATGTAATTTGGGATTGGTGCGGTAGTTCAATAATAGTTCTTTAGTGGAATGAATTATTATTGATGAAATTAAGTTGTGTGTTGTGGGCGAACACGGGAAGCTTAATTTCATCGGGAGACCAAAACCAATTCCTCCTCTCGGTTCCTATTATAGCCTCTTGTATATAGAGAATTATACCCACCTGTACCCACCTTCTTACCCAACCTATAGGGGTTGGCCAAGCCAAGCTTGAAGCTCAAGCTTAGGGTCAGCCAAGCCTAAAGGTTGAGCCTTAAGGTGGCCGGCCAATTGCTTGGAGCCCAAGTTTAGGTGGTCGGCCACATCATATTAAAAAGAGATTTTTATTAAAATTATTTCTTATATGGATATCATGGTTTTAAAAGAGAGTTTGAAATTTAAATCTTTCCTTTTATAGCTTTCTACAAAAAATTAAGAAAAGATTTGAAATCTTTCCTTATTTGTAGATTGAAAGGTAGATTTTAATTTTGAGAAAACTTTCCTTTTTAACCATGTTCATGATTTAAAAGAGAGTTTAAAAATTAAATATTTCTTTTATAAAGCTTCTACAAAAGATGAAGAAAAGATTTAATATCTTTCCTTATTTATAGATTAAAAGAGATTTTAATTTTTAGAGATAACTTTCTTTTTATCCACATGTTTAAAAGAAATATTTTAATTTATAAAATTTTCTTTTTACAAACCACCATGAAGGGAAAAATTAGTGGAGAAATTTTTTATAAATTTCCGAAAGCAAATAAGTGATGGAATAAATGAAAGAGAACAAGTTGTACAACAAGCTAGTGATATGGGTCATGCTCAATCCACTCCAGATATTAATGATGATCCATTATGCATCAATGGAGGACCAATTACAAGGGCTAGGGCTAAAAAGATGAAGGAAGCACTTAATGTGCTAATTGAAGATGTGAAGGCCAAAGCTACTATTGAAGAAGGTTTGACCAAGAGCAAGTCATCCGGCTTAGTCAACCTAATTCGAGCCTTAGATGAGCTAAATTAGTATTTAAGTCTCATATCTATGTAGTATGGATATGTTGGCTCAATTTGGACTCATTTTTACCTTTATTTGGGTTGTAATAATACCATATGCTTAAAATGGCTAAGTAGTCTATATGGGCCTTTACTAAATGGGCTTTCTTTTGGCCTTTTAAGGTTTTTTGGTCACCTTATAGCTATAAATAAAGGGGGTGACGGCCACACATGTATCTTTGATATATTTTTCAATCTAAAACACGGTGAGGCTCACGCTTGTTGGTTCTTCATTGAACTTGAACTTATCAAGGCATCTCCTTGTGGCGTTCGAAGACTTATCAACCTCAATCCCAAGGTTGTGGCGTCTTCCATCTTCTATACCAAGGTTTGTGCTTTTCTAAGCATTGGGTCGAGGTTTCTTTTCATCCATCTTATCGACTTAGACCTTCCTTCTTTCTGTTTTCAATTCGTTGTGGGTTCTTGAGATATCTCTCTCGTTGGGTTCTCAAGTTTTTCTAAATCGATTTTGTTATCCTTTTCTTTTTGTGCTTGAAACTTTGTCAATTTGTTCAAAATTATCTGCTTATCATTATCATCTCAATCCTAGTGAGTTTTATTCGTCTTGGTGCTAGCAAATTATTTTCGGTAAAAAAAAAGAGTTGACATTAAAAAAAAAAGTCGACAAAAAAAAAATTGTAAAAAAAAATGCCAAAATTAAAAAAAAAAAAATTCTGCAAAAAAAAAAGGGGCCCAAATTCAAAAAAAAAAATCAAAAAAAAAATAAAAAAAAAGTTGAGTGTAGGGAATTGTTATTTCTATACTAGTACTTTCCAATTATGCATTTCTTTTAAAGTTTTGCCTATTATATTTACACTTTCCAATTCCGCATTTTTCTTTAATAATTGGCCTGGTATATTTGCACCTTCAAATTCCGCAATTTCTTTAAAATTTTGCCTAATATACTTGCACTTTCCTATTCCGCATTTCCTTTAATGTTTTGCCTAATATACTTGCACTTTCCTATTCCGCATTTTTTTTTTAAGTTTTGCCTAGATTTAATTCTACACCTGCCTAAATTAAGTTCTGGCAAGATCCTTTTCAGTTCTTATTTCAAATATCTTTATCTCTTAGTCCCGCATTCACATAAGTTTTGCCTAGATTCAATTCTAGCAAATTTCCTTTCTGAACTTAATTTAATTTTTCAATTCTGCAATCTGCATTCTTCTATCATTTCCTTTCTTTTATCCTATACCTTTGGGATTTTCAATCAATCAACGATCGTTTACAAGGAATTGCCACAATTCTAAGTTCCTTAAAGAGCTAACATTAGCGAGTTGAGTGATTGAGTGACAACAGATTGCATTAATGGTGACAAGTGGAGAAGAAGCAAGACCTAGAGAAACACTTGAACAACGTGCCTTGAGACAACACTTGGAACGCATGGAAATCAGATTCAATCAAATCCTCGACAGATTAGAGAGACAAGATGCTGTAATTACTGAATTGCAAAATAGCCAAGCTAGTAGAGTTCCCACACGAATTTCAAGGCAATATAACCGTGAAGACAACAACGATGATGATGATGGCATTTCTGAGGACATTGATGATAGAGTTTCTAGTGGCAGATCTGGTGGCATCAGAATTGGTGGTAGAAGGGGAAGGATGACTGATTATGTTGATAGAAACTTGGGAAATATCAAATTGAAGATTCCTTCTTTTCAAGGCAAAAGTAATCCAGACGCATATTTGGAGTGGGAAAAGAAAGTGGAATTAGTATTTGATTGTCACAACTACTCTGAAGAGAAGAAGGTAAAACTTGCTGCTGTCGAATTTATTGATTATGCTATTATTTGGTGGGATCAAGTTATTCTAAGCAGGAGAAGAAACAACGAGAGACCCGTTGGCACTTGGGAAGAGATGAAATCAATTATGAGGAAGAGGTTCATTCCATCACATTACTATCGAGATTTGTACCAACGGCTACAAATTCTAACCCAAGGATCCAAGACCGTGGAGGAATACCACAAAGAGATGGAGATTTCCATGATTCGAGCCAATGTGGAGGAGGACCGAGAAGCAACCATGGCAAGATTTTTACAAGGTTTGAATTCAGAAATTGCAAATATAGTAGAGTTGCAACATTATGTGGAGCTTGAAAATATGGTGCATATGTCCATGAAAGTTGAAAGGCAACTCAAAAAGAAGGGTTCAATCAAACATGGTCAAAGTTCTAATTCATCCACTTGGAAATCTAGTTGGAACAAAAGAGATGATAAACTTGCATCAAAGAGTAAGACCGAGTTTTTGAAGAATAAAGATGCTAATTCTCCATTGGTTAAAGGTAAAGAACCTATCCAATCTTCAAGAAATAGAGATATTAAATGCTTTAAGTGTTTGGGAAGAGGACATATCGCTTCACAATGTCCAAACAAAAGAAGTATGCTTTTGAAGGAAAATGGTGATATTGAAACTGAGAGTGAGTCTGAAGATGATAATGCCTTGCCACCATTGATGGAAAGTGATGTAGAAGAGTATGCCGTTGAAGGTGAAGCCCTTGTCACTAGGCGTACTCTAAATGTGCAAGTGAAGGAAGAAGATGAAGAACAACGAGACAACATATTTCATACCCGTTGCCACATCAAAGACAAGGTATGTAGTATGATTATAGATGGAGGAAGTTGCACTAATGTTGCTAGTACTATCTTGGTTGAGAAATTATGCTTACCTACCACTAAACATCCTAGACCTTATAAACTACAATGGTTGAATGATTGCGGGGAGGTTAAGGTCACTAAGCAAGTATTGGTTTGATAGGAGGTATCATGATGATGTTCTTTGTGATGTAGTACCAATGCATGCAAGTCATTTGCTTTTAGGTAGACCATGGCAATTTGATAGGAGGGTCATACACGATGGGTTCACAAATAAATATTCTTTTAAGATGCATGGTAAACTTGTAACTCTTGTACCATTAACTCCTAAGCAAGTATATGAAGATCAATTGAGGATAAAAAATGAGAGTGAAAAAAGAAAAGATTGTGAGAGAAAAAAAATGGAAAAGAAAAGGAGTGTGAGAAACGAAAAAGTGAGGATGAGAGGAATGAAAAAGAAAAAAAAATCTAGAGAGTAAAAAAGGGAGCTTTTATGCAAAAGAAAGAAAGGTTAAGAGAGTTTTTTATTCTCAACAGCCGATGATTATACTTTTGTATAAGGAGCCTTATTTCAACACTAACAATCTTAACCCTTCTTTGCCTAGTGTTGTTAAATCTCTTTTGCAGGAATTTGATGATGTCTTTCCTGAAGAAGTTCCTGATGGTTTGCCACCACTTAGGGGAATAGAGCACCAAATTGACTTCATCCCAGGAGCAGCTATCCCTAATCGACCAGCCTATAGGAGCAATCCTATGGAGATGAAGGAGCTTCAAAAGCAAGTTGAAGAATTGATGTGAAAAGGGTACGTCCGAGAAAGTTTGAGTCCTTGTTCAGTTCCTGTTTTGCTTGTGCCTAAGAAGGATGGAACTTGGAGAATGTGCGTTGATTGTAGGGCTATCAACAAGATTACGGTAAAGTATCGTCATCCTATTCCTAGATTAGATGATATGCTAGATGAACTACATGGTTCTTGCATTTTCTCTAAAATTGATTTGAAGTCTGACTATCATCAAATTCGCATGCGTGAGGGAGATGAATGGAAAACTGCTTTTAAGACTAGGTACGGTTTGTATGAATGGTTAGTCATGTCATTTGGCCTAACTAACGCACCTAGTACTTTCATGAGATTAATGAACCATATTTTACGTGCTTATATTGGGAACTTTGTTGTAGTATATTTTGATGACATCTTGATTTATAGTAAAAATTTAGATGAACATCTTAATCATTTACAAAAAGTTCTACTTGTTTTGAGAAATGAAAAACTGTATGCTAACCTTCAAAAATGTTCTTTTTGCACTAATCAGATAGAGTTTCTTGGTTATATTGTTAGTGCTAAGGGAATAGTGGTTGATGAAGAAAAGGTTAAGGCAATACGTGAATGGCCAACACCAAAAACGATAACTGAGGTACGTAGCTTTCATGGGTTGGCAAGTTTCTACAGAAGGTTTGTTAAAAATTTTAGTTCTATAGCTGCACCCTTGATTGAAGTTGTTAAAAAGAATGTTGGGTTTCGTTGGGATAGTGAACAAGTTTCAGCTTTCAATTTACTTAAGGAGAAGCTAAGTTCAGCACCATTACTTGCATTACCTAACTTTGCTAAAACTTTTGAAATTGAGTGTGATGCATCAGGAATAGGTATTGGAGCTGTGCTAATACAAGAAGGTCGACCCCTTGCTTATTTTAGTGAGAAACTCAGCGGAGCAGCTTTGAACTATCCAACTTATGACAAGGAGATGTATGCATTGGTGAGGGCTTTAGAGACTTGGCAGCATTACTTGTGGCCTAAAGAGTTTGTTATTCACTCTGATCATGAATCGTTGAAGCATTTGAAGAGCCAAAGTAAGTTGAATAGACGTCATGCAAAATGGGTAGAATTCATTGAATCATTCCCTTATGTGATCAAGTATAAACAAGGTATGGAAAACATTGTTGCTGATGCTTTGTCTCGAAGGTATACCTTGATCTCTACTTTAAACACTAAATTGTTAGGATTTGAATACATTAAAGATTTATATTCTAATGATTCTAACTTTGGAAATGTGTTTGAAGTTTGTGAACATACTGCATTTGGGAAGTTTTATAGACATGGGGGGTTTCTTTTTAGAGTGAATAGGTTGTGTGTGCCTAATTGTTCATTAAGGGAATTATTAATCCAAGAATCTCATGGTGGGGGACTAATAGGACATTTTGGAGTTAAAAAAACTCTAGAAGTGTTGGTAGAGCATTTCTTTTGGCCTCAAATGAAACGGGATGTAGTTAAATTTTGTGAGAAGTGTATTACATGTAGGCAAGCGAAATCTAGATCTTTACCTCATGGACTGTATACACCATTACCAATTCCTAGTGAACCTTGGGTTGATATTTCCATGGATTTTGTTTTAGGACTACCAAGGTCTAAACGAGGTATGGATTCTATTTTTGTGGTTGTGGACATATTTTCTAAAATGGCTCATTTTATTCCTTGTAGGAAAACAGATGATGCTAACCATATTGCTGATCTATTTTTTAGGGAGATCGTGCGACTTCATGGAGTACCGAGGAGCATAGTTTCAGATCGTGATGCAAAGTTTCTAAGCTACTTTTGGAAGACATTGTGAGGAAAGTTAGGAACAAAGCTTTTGTTTTCCACAACTTGTCATCCACAAACAGATGGACAAACTGAGGTAGTAAATCGAACTTTATCTACTTTGTTGAGAGCTATCATTCAAAAGAATTTAAAAGGTTAGGAAGATTGTTTACCACATGTTGAATTTGCTTATAATAGATCTATGCATTCTACTACTAATTTTTCTCCTTTTGAAGTGGTATATGGGTTTAAACCTTTAACTCCTTTAGATTTATCGCCTTTACCTATCTCTGAGCGTGCCAGTTTAGATGGTACTAGAAAAGCTGAGTTTGTGAGGCAACTGCATGAGAAAGTTCGATTGCAAATTGAAAAGAGGACTGAACAATATGCTGCGCAAGCCAACAAGGGACGAAAGAAAGTGATCTTTGAACCCGGAGATTGGGTTTGGGTTCATATGAGGAAGGAAAGATTTCCAGCTAAACGTCGTACTAAGTTGCATCTACGAGGAGATCGTCCATTTCAAGTCATTACTTGAATCAATGATAATGCATATAAGCTTGACTTACCAGGTGAGTATAATGTGAGTGCTACATTTAATGTTTCTGATCTTTCTCCTTTTGATGTAGGTGATCAAGATTCGAGGACGAATCCTTTTGAGGAGAGGGGGAATGATGGAATAAATGAAAGAGAACAAGTTGTGCAACAAGCTAGTGATATAGGTCATGCTCAATCCACTCCAGATATTAATGATGATCCATTATGCATCAATGGAGGACCAATTATAAGGGCTAGGGCTAAAAAGATGAAGGAAGCACTTAATGTGCTAATTGAAGATGTGAAGGCCAAAGCTACTATTGAAGAAGGTTTAACCAAGAGCAAGTCATCCGGCTTAGTCAACCTAATTCGAGCCTTAGATGAGCTAAATTAGTATTTAAGTCTCATATCTATGTAGTATGGATATGTTGGCTCAATTTGGACTCATTTTTACCTTTATTTGGGTTGTAATAATGCCATATGCTTAAAATGGCTAAGTAGTCTATATGAGCCTTTACTAAATGGCCTTTCTTTTGGCCTTTTAGGGTTTTTTGGTCACCTTATAGCTATAAATAAAGGGGGTGACGGCCACACATGTATCTTTGATATATTTTTCAATCTAAAACACGGTGAGGCTCTCGCTTGTTGGTTCTTCATTGAACTTGAACTTATCAAGGCATCTCCTTGTGGCGTTCGAAGACTTATCAACCTCAATCCCAAGGTTGTGGCGTCTTCCATCTTCTATACCAAGGTTCGTGCTTTTCTAAGCATTGGGTCGAGGTTTCTTTTCATCCATCTTATCGACTTAGACCTTCCTTCTTTCTGTTTTCAATTCGTTGTGGGTTCTTGAGATATCTCTCTCGTTGGGTTCACATCAATAAGGAAGTTTTAATTTATGTTTAAATTTAATTTGCTTGGAGATTTGGTTGTGGTCGGCCATTATAATAATAAAAGGGAATTGATTTTTAATTAAATAAATTTTCCTTTTCATGGAAAAAGAATTAAGGAAGGTTTTTATTTAAATTTCCTTATTTGCCAAGACCAAGGATTATAAAAGAGAGGGTAGAGGTGCTTTCATGGATAACAACTCTATTCTTTTCTTCCTCTCTTTCTCTCCTTGGTGTGGTCGACCCTAGAGGTTCTCCTTCTCCTCTTCTCTTCTTCTTTAGTGGCCGGTTTTATCCTCTCTTGGAGCTCTTAATGGTGGCCGATTCTAGCTAGGAGAAGAAGGAGAGAAAGGATGTTTTGTTTCTTACATCCCTTGGAGCTTGGTGGTGGTGGCCGGACCTCTACTTCTCTTGGAGAATTGTGGTGGCCGAATCTTGCTTGGAGAAGAAGGTGGCTTAGGTGGATTCTTATCTCAGTAGATCATTGCCCACACAACGTCCGGGATAAGAAGAGGAATACGGTAGAAGATCAAGAGGTTATTTGCTTACAAAGAAAGGTATAACTAGTAATTGTTTTCTACATTATACTAGTTTTCTTTGTATAGTTATTTTTTGAAATATCAAACACAA
The DNA here is from genome assembly GCF_018446385.1 of Zingiber officinale. Classification (NCBI taxonomy): domain Eukaryota; kingdom Viridiplantae; phylum Streptophyta; class Magnoliopsida; order Zingiberales; family Zingiberaceae; genus Zingiber; species Zingiber officinale. The sequence continues at coordinate 90,718,615 of NC_055990.1, forward strand.
GAGGCATATGATTCTAGAGTTTTCGGATTTGTTTCGAAGTTGTGTTTCTTTTCTTTTATTTTTCAAATTTGTGATTCGATTGTTCTTTTTGGTTAACCTAGAGTTATTTAAGGAAATTAAATATTAGCTTTCCTTAAAAGACTTTGTCTAGCCTGTGGTGGTTGCTCCCATATTCAAGAAGGCCATGCGCCTCACCATGCAGTCCTAGAAGCCAATTTTTGAAATTAATATTTAATGGAATTAATAACATAGGTGGATTTGAATCAATAGTGTTAAGTTTCGCTTGCGATTCAAATCTAAACTATTAAGAACAGATAAGTTAAATTTGGAATCAATGATGTTAAGTTCCGTCTGCGATTCCTAATTTAACTTCTAAAGAACACAATAGGTTATTTAAGAAAAGTTTCGACACTTGTACAAAATTTTTTTGTATAGTGGAACCGGTACGATTTTCCTAGGACTAACCTACAAGGATGACTTTCAACCCATTAACCGTTATACTAAAACAGAACAAACTTACTGGTTCCAACTATATTGATTGGAAAAGAAACCTGTGTTGATACAATCGACCTAGGATTAAATAGGGTGATCTTTATTTTTGATGTGTGTGTCAAAGGGTTTAAGTTAGGCTTTATATTGGTTCTAATATGTACTTAAGTTGTGCAGGACTTGGTAGATTGCACAAGCTTGGATAGTTTCATGGCTCAGGCTCTTGAAGATTGGTGAAGGATGGTGCATCCGATGGATGAAGCAAACGGAGTGAAGGGAAGTGAACCTCAAGGCAATGTGAAGGATGGCACGAAGAATAGCTGCAGGCTTGAGTGCATCTGAGGGACAAAGGCTGAGGAGGAAGACTTCAAGAGCAACTCCGGACACCAGTCGACTGATGCAGTCGACTGGGAGCGAACAGAGTGTCTCTGTTCGCTCAGTCCACAATCCCCAGTCGACTGCTGAAACATGCAGTCGACTGCATATTTTAGTAGTCGACTGGTCGACTGCTGAAACATGCAGTCGACTGGTGCAGTCGACTACATATTTTAGCAGTCGACTGGTATAATACCGTTGGGATGATGATGCACAGGATCTCCACAGATTTGAATAAAATAGTAGCCATTGTATGCTACCAGTCAACTGCATGTTTCATCAGTCGACTGATATAGAGAATTCCAGCATACTATATATAAAGTTGGAAGCTTGGAAAGAACAACTCAACTGATTCAAATTACTGTATAAGCTTTCCAAGTGATCTCCAAGTCTTACTACTCTTATTCTCTCCTCCCTATGCTTATCAAAAACTTGTAAAAGGAGGAGATCATCTTGTAAAGGTTTCTCCACCATCACTCTTGGATTGAAAAGGAGAAAATCTTAGTGGAGCTTGATTGGGTGTGTGTGTGCCTTGGATTAGTCACCTCAAGGAGGTGGAGACCAAGTAAATCGAGGAGTTAGCCTTGTTCTCTTATTGTCTTTCAATTTCATTTCTTTTCCTGCTTCCGCTAACAAATTGTAGGTGAAAAATCAAAGAAAGGCTATTCACCCCCCCCCTCTAGCTATACTCAAGGTCCTATCAATTAGTATCAGAGCTTGGTTCGCATCGGAAGAACTAATCATCAACCGGAGCATCTAGATGGCGTTTCAAGAGGGATATAGCACCGCTAGACCACCCTTCTTCGATGGCAATGACTTTGCATATTGGAAAGGTAGGATGGAATATTACTTAATGAATGATATTGAAAATTGGTTTAGTGTTGTAGATGGATTTGAGAAGCCAAAAGATGAGTCAGGAGCACCTCTTCCAACCAAAGAGTGGACAAAGGAGATGGCAAAGAAGGCCCAAGCAAATGCAAAGGCCACAACAACCCTATAATGTGGACTCTCAAAGGACCAACTAAGCAAAGTAGGACCATTCGATTCCGCCAAGGAGCTTTTGGAGAAACTCATTGAGTTAAATGAAGAATCAAGCGAATCAAGGAGGGCCAAGAGAGATCTCTTGTTGGGGCAACTTCAAACTTTCACTATGAAGACAAATGAGACCGTGAGTCAAATGCACGGTAGATTCAAGGAGATAGTGAATGGTCTTCATGTAATAGGTAAGAAAATTGAAAATCGGGACCTAGTAAGGTATGTTTTTCAATCTTTTCCTAGAACTACCTTATGGGCATCAATGGTTGATGCGTATAAGGTTTCTAGAGATCTTTCCTTAGTTAAGCTTGATGAATTATTTTGTGAATTTGAACTTCATGAACAAGCTAATATGGTTTCAAAAGAGAAAGGTATGACTCTTATTGTAGAAAAGAAGGAAAAGAAAAAGAAGAAAGAAAAGGAAATAGAATCCTCATCATCCGAATCCGAGCAAGAATCATCAGATAGTGATGATGAAATGTCGGCGAGTGAAGTGGCTCACTATGTCAAAAAGATGATGGGAAGATCAAGAAAATTCACAAGAAAGGATGTGAAGAAAATATTTCAACCCTCAAAAGGTAAAAGTATTCAAAGTTCAAGTTTTAACACTAATGTCACATATTATGGATGTAACAAGAAATGACATATCAAGCCAAATTGCCCGGAACTAAAGAAGAAAGAAGAAAAGGAGAAGAAGAAGAAGGAGAAAAAGAAGAAGGAAGCCATGGTGGCTCAAGCTATATGGGATACACCAAGCATTAACTCATCGGATGAAGATGAGCTATGCCATGTTACTCGACATATGGCATTTATGGCTTTTGAAGATGACAAAGAAGAGTCAAGTCAAGAAGAAGTGTCAAGTGAAGAGGATTCATCAAATGAAGAGTCATCAAGTGAGGAATCATCATCAAGTGATGATGATGAGGTAAAAGAATCTCCCAAAGTAGAATTTCTCTATAAAACTATTGCTCACATCAAAAATGCTTTTGTCAAATCACAATCTAAGGTAAAAACCTTGAAGGGAAAGCTTAGGACCATTAAAGTTGATGCATGCATGTCTAGTGAGTCAAATATGCTCAAGGAAGAAAATGAGAAATTGAAGAATGATGTGATTGAATTAAGAGCATGTTTAGAAAAATTCACAAATGGATCCAAGTATCTAGATATGATCATTAGAGATCAAAGAGCCGTTTACAACAAAGCCGGAATAGGATATAGACCTAAGGAAAAGGAAGTTGCATATATGTCTCTAATCAATGGTACTAGAAATGATGCACTTAGGAACAAAGTTACGAAAAATCTTAAAGGGAAGGTAAAACAAGCTTGGGTGCCTAAGAAATATTTGAATGATATTTCCGAATCTAGTGCATGGGTACCAAAAAGTTGTGTGTTTTATGTTTCTTAGGTAGAGGAGAAGAAGGATGCAAGTATGTGGATTGTGGATAGCGGTTGCTCAAGACATATGACCGGTGATGTGAGCAAGTTCTCCATAATAAATTATATAAAGAAGGGATCGGTATCATTTGGGAATAGTGGAAAGCTCAAGATTATAGGTAAAGGTACAATTGAGGTATCATCTAAAATTACCATTCATAAAGTCCTATTGGTTAAAAGTATGGGGTTTAATTTGTTTAGTGTTAGCCAATTATGTGATGTCGGATATAATGTGGAGTTTCATCCCGATAAATGTTTAGTTAAGTACAAAAATCTTGAGAACGTTGTGCTAAAAGGATTTATAAAAGCAAATCTTTATTATATTGATCTTTCATATGCTTCTAATCCTCCTATTAAGTATTTGATATCAAAAGAAGAGGAAGGATGGTTATGGCATAAAAGACTTGGACATATCAACATGAGAAACATAGCCAAGGTAGCCAAGATGGAGCTAGTAAAGGGACTACCAAAGATCAAGTACATCAAGGACAAATTGTGGGATGCATGTCAAGAGGGTAAGCAATCAAGGTCATCACACAAAAGTAAAACTTTAACTAGCACTTCATTGTCATTAGAGTTATTGCATTTGGATCTTTTTGATTGTCATAGAACACCCTCTTTGGTAGGTAACAAATATTGTTTGGTGATAGTAGATGATTATTCTAGATATACTTGGGTTTTGTCACGCCCCGGGGGAGTCCCTGTCCGAAGAAATTTCGGCAGCATCTCCCCTGTACGGCGGACAATCTAAAACTTTCTACATCGCCCCCAGGGCCACACATATATCTGCCAACATGACCGGAATAATAACAATAATAAATAAGCAACAATCACACATCCACGCAGTTTAATAGTGTACAACTAAGAAGCAATGATAAGAAGACTCAAAAACAACCCTACTCAACTACACTCATAAAGCACAAAACTGATGTCCTACTCCACTACACTCATAAAGCTCAAATCCAACTTACCTCTTCTGCCGTCTAGGCAGGCATGTAGTAAAAAAAATTCAAATAAAACTCATCAACAATAAGAATCCATACAAGATCCAAATGTATCAACACAAACAAGTCCAAACATAGTCTAAAACAAGAAAACCACAAGATCAACACACGTCCTCTTGGACTGCAGGGGACTAGTGACTGGAACTCTCCGGACAGCATGAACCTGAAAATAGTAACGGAGGAGGGTGTGAGTCCAACACTCAGCAGGTATCAACTGATATGCATAATAAAGAAAATAACAACCAGCACTAATCATGCGTACAGTCTCCTGATACAAGAAGGATAAATGCAACTGAATAAAGCAGGAGAAAACTGTACTAACCAGGACCAAGGTATAAGTACAACAGGGTCGTCAGACCGAGAGTGTCATAAATCCTGTATGCATGTCAATCATATGCATCCATATAAATGCAGCAAGTAAATGCAGCAAACACAAGCAATAAATGCATCATGCATATGATACCAATGTCATAGTCACCCCTGACGGCCGTCAGCCATCTCACACACAATGGTGAGACCGAGTGGGTAGGGCTGTGACAACTGTGCACTCTGCCGTCACTACTCCTGATGAGTGACCGAGTGGACGGGATGCTATCGAAGTACACCTGTCCTCCTATCCCAAATCATAAATGGGGGAGCACAATGCTCTCATCTCCCGGTACACCATGACAGGGAGGGATCCCTGACATGCTACCACGCTGCGTCACACTACCCATGAGCGGACCAACGGAGCCAAACTGACGTGCTACCACGCTGCGTAACGCTACCCATGAGCGGACCAACGGAGCACCGACAGTGATGAAACTGGCGATGTGCTCAACAATAATAGAGCAGACTATCGCGCAGCATGCAATCATGCGAATGGTACATGATACTAAGCATGGCAAAATACTGAGTAGCATAGAAATATCTATATATATGTAAAATGTGTACCATCAGAAAATGAATCAAATCAAAGTACACAGACTAGATAAGGTATCAAAAACCCTAGGTCCTGAACATGATAAATAACATGGTTGTGCCACTACCTCTATAAGCAGGTAAATACTAACATGATGTGCATAGCAAATAAACAACCAAGCATGTAACAGATCAGGTAGTGATCAACCGAAGCAGATAAGAAAACACAATCGTTGATATTTATTAAAGACATTACTATGCATATCAAATGACATAAAGTCAAAGTACCCGCTTCCAATAGAAAGGATCGTATCCGGTCCAAATCCGACGTCGAGATACTCGTCTCGCGTCAAAATCTTGTAATATCAAACATATACGGATTTAGCTAATTCCATTGTATATTTAATTAGCTAACCAACCATTAATCCAAAACCAACTAGGTTTAACCTAACCCATTTCACAATTACAATGGATTAGGTATCCCCAATTATCTACAATCAAATTGTATTAGATTAATACATGAACTAATATCTAACCATGTAAATCCAAATTCTCTACAGCATGTATCACGATCTAAAATAATCAAATTACACTATGATCTACAACTAAGACCAAAAACCCAGTACCTTACCTTGATTCCTAGCACTGTTGTTGCTAGATGAATTTGCTGCCGTAATAGAAAGTCCACAGAACATCCTTTCTTGTTTGAATCCTTCACCGAACAGAACAAGATGAGATCACAAATCTCCACTGCAATCCAGCAACAAAAATATTTTCCCTTACCTCTCCAATCACTACTAGGGCACGGTACAGCAAAACGAGACCACAGGAACGGCTTGGATGCTCTGCTTCTGTCCACAACCCGAAGAGAAAGGATCGGTGGCTGTTGGCATCGGAAGTGGGGCATTGGCTGAGGCTAGGGCAAAGGAAAGCAATGCAATGGCCGCAGGAGAGATCAAACCGTGGTCGTCGGCTTCAAGCTAGGGCACAGCAAAGACAACAACGCCCTTGCTTTGGCGTCGACAGCGACACTAGGTCTTCGGCTGGTGACTCAGAGAAGGAGATGGGCTGAGTCGGAGCGGCACCGACAATCAGTGGCGTCGGACTGGGGTGGTCGGCGATCGGGCGACGCCGGCAGTGAAGCGAGGAGTCGGCGTCTGCGTCGGCCAGGAGAGAGGAGAGATGGCTCTCGTCGTCGGTGGCAGAGGGGGTGAGGGCGTGCGCACGAGGGAGAAAAGGAGAGGATCGGGTTTTGGGAGAAGAAGTAGAAGTAGAGGAGGAGAAGAACCGCCTTGAGCGGTTAGGGCACGAGAGGGCTTCGGTGGGGATCAGCGTCGGCCACACGCACGGGGAAGAGAAATGCAATTAAAGAAAAGAAGAAAAAGAAATAAAAAGAAAAAGAAAACGTTTTCTCGTTAAAATGGGGTAGCCTAAACAAGCTTTCCCGAGCCCCGTTTTTATCCCCGTTAACTCGTCCATACGAGCTCCGAAAAATTCCCAAAAATTTTGGAAAATTCCCTTATTATTATCTACCCTTTTCTGATATTTTACATTCTCCCCCACTAATAAAAATTTGGTCCCCAAATTTCGTTATCTACCATCGGCAAGTACTAACAACAAATAAAGAGTATAAATGTTGAACGATAAATTAAATCACATACCTCAAGTGAAAAGATGGGGGGGTATCGAGCTCGGATAGTATCCTTGAGCTCCCAAGTAGCCTCCTCATCCTAATGATGCTTCCATCCGACTTTAACCAGTCGAATAGTCTTGTTCCGCAACTGACGCTTCTTCCGGTCCAAAATCCATACCGGAACCTCCTCATAAGTGACGTTAGGCTAAACGGGAACTGCGACATCTGTCAGCACGTGTGTCAGGTCGGGTATGTATCTCCTCAACATAGATACATGGAATACATCATGCACGCTTGCCAGGGACGGTGGTAGTGCCAGCCAGTAAGCTACTGCTCCAATCCTCTCCAAGATCTGGAAATGGCCAATGTATCACGGAGCTAACTTACCTCTGAGACCAAATCTCTTCACCCCTTTCGTGGGCGAAACTCGTAGAAATACATGGTCACTAATAGAGAACTCCAGGGGTCTACGTCTCTGATCAGCATAACTTTTCTGGCGGTCCTGCGCCTCTAACATCCTCCGTCTGATAGTACGGACCAACTCTACCTCATGCTGAGCTCTATGAGGTCCCAACAGCTGGGCCTCCCCAACCTCATCCCAGGGGGTGGGTGTCCGACAAGGCCTACCATACAAAGCTTCAAACGGTGCCATCTGGATAGCCGAATGAAAGCTGTTGTTATAAGCGAACTCTACCAATGGCAGATGGTCCTTCCAACTGCCTCTGAAATCCAATACACACGATCTCAGCAAGTCCTTTAAAGTCTGAATGGTCCACTCTGACTGTCCATCTGTCTGCGGATGGAAAGCTATACTAAATCGGAGCTGAGTGCCCAAGGCCTGCTGCAGACTCTGCCAGAAACGAGACGTGAACCGAGGGTCTCTATCCGAAATAATAGTCAAAGGAACACCATGTAATCTGATGATCTCCCGGCAATACAAATCTGCCAATCGATCCAGGGGATCAGTCCTCCGGATCGCTAAGAAGTGCGCGGATTTGGTTAATTGATCAACGATTACCCAAATCACGTCATGGCCTCGTCGAGTCCTCGACAAACCCACCACAAAGTCCATAGTAATGTGTTCCCATTTCCACTCAGGAATAGGAATCCGCTGAAGTAAATCGGCAGGTCTCTGGTGCTCAGCCTTCACCTGCTGACAAACAAGACATCTAGCTACAAATTCTGCGATGTCTTTCTTTATACTGTTCCACCAGTAGGAATGCCTCTAATCTCGATACATGCGGGTCCCGCCTGGGTGGATCGCAAATTGAGAGCGATGAGCCTCCTGAAGTAGCTCCTATAAGATCGGATGAAAATGAGGTACGCATAATCTGCCTCGGAAGTATATAATACCCTCCTCGTCTCGTGTGAACTCGGTCTGCTGCTCGGAAGCTATCTGGCTGCCAATAAGCTACAAATGTTGATCACCGGTCTGGGCCTCTCAATCTTCGTCCTGATCGACGACTGAGCAACCATGGTAACCAGAATACCCTAATCTGTCTGTCCCTGCTCCTGAAGGCCCAACTCAGAGAAACCCTGAATCAAATCTGTAACTAAAACTCGGTGGCAAGCCAAAGTCCCTCTTGACTTCTAGCTGAGTGCATCGCAACCACATTAGCTTTCCCCAGGTGGTAGCTAATGGTACAATCAAAATCCTTCAGGAACTCCATCCATCTCCTCTGTCGGAGATTAAGCTCCTTCTGAGTGAACAGAAATTTGAAACTCTTATGGTCAGTGAGAATCTCAAATGTAATACAGTACAGATAATGCCACCAAATCTTTAGAGCAAATATAATAGCAGCCAACTCCAGATCATGAACTGGGTAGTTCTTCTCATGCTCCTT